>NC_134194.1:4682367-4991660 GCF_964188355.1 Buteo buteo
AATTTTTTTTTATCATTTCACTTCCCTGAGACAAAGACAGAGGCTCTTTTTTCTGCTAAGCATTCTTCTATAGGGTAGTGAATAAGGTGGTTGGCTCTTGAGAAAACTTCAATTTCATATTCTAGTAGGCTGCATGTTTTCTGAAGAGATTTATTGCTAATGTCTGCATTGTCCTCTTTGTACATGTATGAATAAATCTTATCACTGAATTATTTATCTGAAAACAAGCAAATGAATTGGAAGTCCCAGCCTCTAACATTCCAGGGTTTTCATATCTGTGCAGAATCAAAACCACTTGGAAATCCTTATTATTTAATTATTCATCTGAAAACATGCCACAATAAAAAGCTACCAAACAACAAGCTCCCTTTGGTATCTAAAAAAAACCCACCACAGTGGGCAGAGAAGGAGAAATTTAAAATGCTAAAGCTTCTCCCTCCCCCAGGAGAGTCAGTAAACTATTTTCCCTTGGCTACGTGGTGAGGAAAGGCTGGGCTGGTGCTCAAACCCAGATGCCTCCAGTGTAGATGGCTTTCCTCCCAGCAGAGCTGATGGAGAGAAAGACTCACTCATAGGATGAGACTCGTCTCACCACGAGGTATAGAGCCCCAAAAACATACTCATACGTAGACATCTATAGGTGTGTGACAATAATCTCAAGCAGGAGAGCCACACACATCCTGGGTCAGTACCCACGCAGACATCTGAACCTGAACACGGCTTAGGAAAATGCCCTCAGTAACTTGAAATACTGAATCTTATTATTTTTTTGAGGGGTTGTACTCATCCCCATCTGACTTTCCATTCAAAATGCACATTAGCAGGTCTACTGCCTATGGGGAGATAGATGAAGCCAAAATTGGGGGCAACTAAGGTCAGGTTTATAACAGACCATATTAATCGCTCTTTTCTAAGAGAATTTTATTATTAATAAAGGTAATTTTAAGTCCTTTCATCTGTGACAGACATCCACGCAATGGGTTTGGTGTGTTCCCGTGCTCTCTTGTCAATGTCTTGATGGACATCTAAGACCCTGTGGCACTTTGCAAATGAAAATAATTAAGTCTGCATATTACAGTGAATTGGGAATATTGCAAACACCACTCACGATGGAGAAATGATTCATTCAAGTCTTGAGAGGATGGATGTATGGGCAGGAAATAACAAAATGAGATTCATCTTGGGAAAGAAAAAAAATTATAACATCTGGGCAAAAGGAAATCATCAGAACCACAGATTTTAGTGGGAGGAAGGAACCTTGCTAATGAAATACTCAGAGACACAGCAACACTTTCTGTGAGGAAGAAAAGTAACTCCTTCCCTTTCCAATCTCTGACAAAACATCTGTAATATGCAATTAAAAATGTAAAAATTACATGGATAACCTTAAAAGTCTAGGATGACCACAGTGTTTCCACTGTTCACAGAGATACTAAATTACATTTGGACAGTATCAACTGGTTCTCCAGTGATGGAGACAAGAGATACTTTTCTTCCCACCACCACAGTCCAAGCTGTCAATGACTCCACAAGACCTCAGTTAAGTACTCCTGAAACTAAAGAGTGGAAAAAAATTAGCCAGGGATTACAGAAACAGAAGCCAACTGCCTGAAAGCCTTTTTTCTTGAGGAGTTCTCCTCCTTGAGGCTTCACATTTAGATGGCAAAACATAACCCTGCCTTGCTTCAAGCCATATCTGTGCACGTGACAACCATTGGGGTATAGCAAGATCAATGTTCATCCCATGGGAAATTCCTAAACTTAATTTTGTTCCAAAGAAGGACAAACAGCCGCAAGAGATTTTCTGTGACCTACACAGCTCTGAAAGCTGCGGAGTTGAAACATTTCGTTCGGGTTACTGAAATGTAGTTTTCCATTCGTGTCAAGGCTAACGCACAGGCCGTGTGCGAGGCGGTGGGCGGCGTGCCCCGGTGTGCCCCCTCTGCCTTTCCCCTGCAGCGGTCCCTCCCCAGGGCATGGCATTGCAGGAATTTGCAGGATAACTGCAAATTGGAAGGACACAGAGCTCGCTGACCCATCGCTACCCACCCTGGCACACGGCACAGATATGCTCCTTGCTTTCCAAAGGGAGGAGCTGCAGAATTTCTTGTTGTCCATCGGCTTCTCCTGCCCTCTACTCTCCAGCTTATTTTCTCGTGCTTCTCTTGCAAACACCAAGCTTTTCCCATTAACCTTCCTAAGGATGTGCTAGCTGAGCTCTGCCCCAGCCTGTGTTTGGGGCAGTGTCTGTTCCTGCATGTTTTGAGGCTCAGGGCTGTCTCCTCCACAGGAGCAGGGCTGGCTCTTCTGCCCGTTCAGAGACTAACCTTCTCTAGCTCCCATGCGGGGTGGAAATGCTGCACGTGGGACCCCATTCAATGGTGAGGAGGACCCTGGAAGGCATTTCGTGCACGAGATATTGGGCAGGGTAAAATCGCATCCTCCAAGCAAATGAATGGGGAGCACAGGTTATTGCAGCAGTTGACGAGAGCTGGGACTTCTCATGCCCTTGAGTATCTGAGTCGCGTGACCAATGCAGCGAAAAATTGTAATCTAATGCGGCCATGAGTATTCTGTTTGGAGCATCCTCCATATGTTAATTATTAATAATACAGTTATGAGAAAAGTTCCTGTTCTAGCTCTCTATTAAATAGGATTTACACAGCCATCTGGTGTTCTGTTTAATTCTTATTAATTTTTTTTTTTTCCAAACCCAATTTGTGTGTCTTTAATTAAATTAAAACTCGTGAAAGAGAAAGGTGCTCTGGCTCTGTGACGGCTATGAACTGAACTGCTGAAAAAGCTGAGGTGGGCACTCAACACTTGCAATTAAAAGAATACAGCAATGATAATTCTGACATTGGGAAAGAAGGATAATGAATGTCACCTCTTACAGAGACGCAACAGCTTTAAACCTAAAGGTAAATGTTGGCATATAAGCCCCTTGCCAACATTAAAGGATGACAAGAAAGGAGCATAGAAATACAGACAAAAATGAGAACAGAAAATATGAAGGGCTCTGGAAAGCTGATATACACCAATAAAATCATTTTATTGTAATACATCACAAACTGCATTTTCTCACTATCGGCTGTCCAAGGGAAGACTCCAAAACAGACTTGTCCCTGCTTCTGTACCTATGCCTCTCACAGGTAGAAATCACACCCTGGCTTAATTAGAAATGAGTTCACACACAGGGAAAACCTGTGCTACCCTTATATTTCCAGTATCTAATTAAAACCAAAATTGTTTAATTGTTTCAAGAAAAAAACGTTATTCTGCAACGTTCAGTCAAGAACATGAAGTAAACTCTCACTTAGGTGTTGTAAACCTGCATGAAGAACAGCTGAGAGTATCCTTGCCTCAAGAAGCTCAAGATCAGTTTTGTTTGCTTTCCTTGGGACCAGAACTCCAATTAGCAACTCAAGCCACTTTTGGCTATAATCCACAAGAAACACCCAACCTAAATAATTCTGGTTTCACCTTAAACACTGCTTTTAATTTTGCCATTTCTATGAGTATCTGCTGGACCCCGCCACAGTGTTTGCTCTCACACTGTGACAGTTCCCCAGCCTTCTCCTACAAAATCCAAAGAAACCACCCAAACAGCCTTGCTACAGCATCAGCAGGGTGCTCTGCTACTCTTCCTGCACCCAAATCTTTCTCCTCCCTTTGCCTGAAGCCCTGCTCAGCTGGAGGAGAAAGAAATCAGTTCTTGACTGGAGTACGCAAGTGCGAAGCATAGCTAAATAATATCAGGGGAGACAATAGTACATTTGTAACAATCCCATAACATGGGCTAAAAGTCCATTTCTTGGAAACAATCCAGGACTCAGTAAATGCTCAAACGTTTGCAAATTGTTTGTTTTACTCTTGACAAACTGTTCCCGTTGTAATAATTTTCGAGGAATCATGAATCATTTAAGACAGCTAATTTGAAGGGAGAAAAGACTCTGGAAAACTTGAACAGAGGACATTCAAGTGCAGTTTTCCAAGAATCCTAGGGTACAGAGTGATTATTTAGTTCTTTCCGGAAGGGTAGAGAATTAGAGTAATGCAGTGCTTTTAAAGACCACCTTGTAAACTATTGTAATTTCAGCTTTCTCCTTGCTGTGAAATACGTACAAGCAGAGTTTCTTAATTCTTCAATGACCTTCTATATAAAGTCCTTCAATTATGTTAAGCCTTAAACTTGCTTTCTTGCCAGCTTCTCATATATGCTAGTAGCATGCTTTGCAGAAAAAAAAAGGGAAAAAAAAAAGAGGCAGACAAGTAAAATCCGGAACTTTTGCTCTTTCTTGAACAACTTTCCAAGATTCATCTCAAATTTTGTAAATTAGGAAAAAAAAGATAATGATCAATAAAACTGTGTCTTTTCAGGTGAATGGAGAACTGCTTTTTTGGAGTAGTGAAGGGGCAAGGTAACAGGGAATTCTAATGGGAAGCACAAAGGAGAAAGTGCAGAGAAAGATCATTTAGGGCCTGGACAAAAACCTGTTGTAGGGTACCAGTTGCAGGTTTACTGAGTAGAGGAGATAAGAAAGCTTCAGTCCCCCTTTTAGCCCTGATGTGCATACAAGGTTTTCTTGCACAGACAGAGTGTGATCAATGAACAGGTCTGTGAACGTTCAGCTCAAGGGCAGGTTGCCCCTGGACTTGGGGATTTTTGGGCAGGGATTTGCCCTTCAAACATAGAGGCACAAGCAGCACAACGTTTTGGGCTAGAAGCTGCCGCAAGGCTGACGGTTTGAGCTCGCTGATGTACAGGCGTGACGTGCGCTGTACGTGCAAGGGAGCTGCAGCCTCTACCTCCAATCAAGTATGACCTATTGGGGAACACAACTGCTGTATTCAGGATCAAGAAGATACTGTGTTGGAACCAAAATTAGGACTTAAAATTGAAACTGTAATCGTAGCATCAATTGCATCCCTAAAATTTTCAGATGGGGACATACGAAGAAAAAGACAAAAGATGGCAGAGGAGATTTAAATCCTTAAAATGCAATGTGATGGCTCTCAGTTTCAAAATCCTGCTATCTCTGCCTCCTCCTGACCTCCGTGGCCATTGGCCTTTGAGGGGAAAGACAACTCCATGAGGGCTGGGAGCTGGGCAGGAAGTGGAAGAAACTTGTAGACCAGCTGCTATTATTAAAGAAAAAAAACATTCTTAGACACTGTGGCTGTGGTGATTGCTGTGTATGAGGATGATGAAGTAACAGGGAAATTTAAAAGAATAAAGAAGATTTTTCTGAGTTTGTGCAAATGCCTGATGAAACCCTACAGATGCAGTTGCTCTCCTGCCTGAGGATGGGAGCCCTCGACATCTTTCCCAGACTCTGGAAATAAAAATGTGATAAAATGCAGACTGCATCAGCAGCCATAAAAGTAAAATCATCGATATTAAATAATAATTTTCAATATAAATTGTTCTCTGCAAATTTTCATCAAAGAAAGCCTATTGTAGACACTTAGAGTACCAATATGGAAATGTGAATTAAGCAGCTAATGGTAGAAATAGATTTTTTTGAAACATCAAATATTTCTTAAAATTTCAGATGTGAATGCAATTATTTAGTCTGGATACTAACTTAATGAAAAAAAACCCCGTAACAACTAACTTCTCTTTTATTTTATTTTCTCAGACCATTCTGAAGTCGCTAAAGTTGTCTTGTCTAAGATTCTTCTTGCTGTTCCTGGGAAAGAACAAATATAAAACACTTCAGGAGCTCTATACTCATTTAGGTAAGAACATCTTTATTTCCCTGGCTCATCTAGAGCTTGCTGAGCTGGAGAATGCAAAACTGACCATCTGAATGTTGATGCAAATGGTAGAGGTGGGGAGCAGGGGTGGGCAGGCACTGCTGTAGTCCCTTCATTAGTCCTACCCTGCCAACTAAATTTCCAGGACAAAAAAAAAAAAAAAAAAAAAAAGCAAACACAACTATTTCTGTGTCATTCCAGTCCCAGAACACAGTTAAAGAACTGGAAAGGTCTCCACGTCCCTGGGACTGTTTCTGGGCAAGTTACAGCCGCCCACGTCTCAGCACCCAGCCTTGGCCTGGGCAGGGAGCACTGTCAGACCAGGCGATGGGGGTTTGGGTGCTGTGGGTGGGAAGTTGCTCGGTGCCCCTGCCTCGCTCTGCCTTTCACACTTGGAGGGCCACATGTGATCTCACTTACGCCTATGAGTCATTGCATTAGCTTTGAAAAAGTGACTTGGAATTTACAGAATCTGTCCAAGAATTGATTTATTAAACATGTACAATAATTCACCCTCCATCTCACCCCTCTTTATTATAGGATTCTCTTGAAATGAAAACAGATTTCAAAGCACAGAGTTTGTATATATAAGCCTAAATATCTCTCAGCTGGATAAAAACCTTGTACCTGAAATGCATTGCCTCTTAAGGAAATCATTACTGTGTTACCATAACACAATCTCTTTGTTCAGCAAGTGTGATAAATATCAGTCTATTCTCATAAGCCACTGCCAATAACCAAAGCCATTTATCTGAGTGTGTCTCTGCCTCCCACAAATGCAACTATCTTACTTTCGAGTTAGCAGTTAATGCTCATCTTAAACATAGATATATTCTGCCTGCTTAAAAGGATATTCTGAAAAGTGCTAACCTGAGAGCCAACCTGAGGTTGATGAATGCTTATGTTTATGTTCTGTAATCAGTTTAACAGTTATTATCAGAGTGCAACAAGTTGCTGTGATCCAGAAGGGACACTCAGCTTTCCTGGCCATAGAAGATATTCATACATAGCAAGATCAACTGTATATGACCTACCACAGATGCTTTAGGTCAGTGTTCATGCATTACGAAAAGGTGCACATATATACAATGTAAGAAATGGAGGCCGTGTTGCTCTGAAACCAGCTAAGCTAGGATGAATGTGCTCAAAGAGGCACAATAACTAACAGCAATTGAGGTCTGGCTAACGGTCTTGGTATCTAAAGGGTGAAGCAAATATTTAGAAGGATAAACAAGCAAAATAGTGCAAAAGACCTCGTACATTGAAAAGGCTTGAGGTTCTGACCAACTTCGTGATAATTCTCAGAGCACAGGTCGCTGGGGTCTGTTCTTTGATGAGGTGCTATCAGTGTCTTTCAGATGAGTTCATTTTCTGAAAGAGCACCAGAGCAAGTTTGGCCTCCTGTTATCAAAGCAACAGCTTCAATAACTAAACTTGACCCCACTTGCTGAAAGGCATCTAAGAGTGAACTGAGATGTTACGCTCAGTTTTGGTGATGGAACGATGCAGAGACACAACATCCTAGGAGGAAATATTTGGCTTCATACTATGTGCTCCTGCATGAAAGCAATTCGTTTCAAATAAGAGTTTTAAGATTCTCTTTAATTAATGGCTTTCATAACAGGAAAAGACCTTCTCTAGCCAGCACAGCAGTACAGTCAAGAGGCAAACTGAAGCAGGTGGTGGGTTTGGGAGGCGAAAGAGAGAGCAGATGTTAGCTTCAAAAATTGGAACGCTCTTTGAGTCCCGTAGCAGGAGCCCAGTTTCCATCAATGCATATTGTAGGAGCAATTAATTGGGACCACCCAGGCCTAGGATTTGCCAGAATCAAATTTTCTATTCACACAACATACTTCCGTAAAGCTGGATGTTTGTTTAAAATACTTCTAAAGGTCATTCTGTCTTCATGTTTTTCCTTAAAATATACATCTTCCTTCTGTTTTGTAGATTTGGGGAAATCTGAACTCTTAGAATATGGATGCAGAGCTTTAGGAGAGTAGAAGCTGGGAATCTATCACTTTTCGTTAATGTTTATCTACTTTCACATGCTTTCAAAAAAATCAAAATTCCAAGTTAATTAGAAATTGATTTTTGAGGTTTTGATCTAATTCTGAATAAAAATTAGAAAACTTTTTTTTTTTTAATTTAGATTCCACTTTTCATCAGACTGTAGTAAAGGGTCTTGACAATGACAAAATTGCTACTTTTTGCATATGTTTTTTCTGTAACATTACAGAAAAGGAAACATTTTTCATGGTTGCAAGTGGCTTTGGAGACTAAGAGGAGACGTGGATCAGAGTTAAGTGGTCAGGGAGCATTTGAGAGCAGACAAGTGAGACAGGAGACGGTCTGCTGACTTCAATCAGGCTGCAGGGACCAGCTATTTCCTCAAAGCAGTAGATGTAGTCTGAAGGAAAGACAGATGGTTTGGGAATGTGAGGATCTGGACTAAATTATCTGCTTTTATAATTTGTGGCCAAAGATGCCACAGCATCTGCTAGGTTCATCCCTCACCTTCATGTAAATCGCAGTGAAGGAAGGAAGACCCTCAGTGTGTTACAGTAACAACTTTTGGTCCCTGCTGAAGTCTGCAGAGACTCATAGTCATGATCTGCACAAGAAGCACTGTGCTCTATGGGCAGTCCCTTGGGCTGTCTATACATCTATGCCTAACATTTTAAAATAAATGCCATACCTTCTGTAATATGCCCCTTGCAAATAACCTTCTTCGTATTAAAGTATGTGAGAAAATGCAAATCAAGCCATAAAACGCTAAAATTCTAGGGGTAGTCCTGGTCCCATAGAAATCTATCTTACATTTATTATTTTTCAGGTGACATCAAGGCAGCATAATTTAGATGTGAAGACATAATCACCAGGGACCCAAAGAAATAGCTTACCTTTTTGACCTCATATTTAATAGCAAGCTTAATCCTGCTCAGACTTGGCCGGTGGTGCTCGGGGCACAAATGTATGTTCACATCTCCATTCAGAATAGCCTCAACTTCTTCAGTGTCTCTGCACAGGTCCAGCACCCCCACAACAAAGTCCTTGCATTGCATAGATAGCTTTCTATAGTCGTTCTAAAGGAAAACAGAGAAAAATGAATTATCTAACTGCACACGTGAAAGCATGCCTCAAATGAACAAACAAAAAAAGCAAGAGAGAGCAATTGCGAGCAGGGTTACTTCTGCAAAACTACTGACTGGAATAGTAAGAAAACACTTGATTTCACCCAGGGTGTAGCTAGCTTTTCACAGATATACATGAACTCTTCCAGACTTAATTAGCAATGTTTCTACCAGCAACATAGTTTACATTACAATAGAGCACACTTTACAGAACAAGTAAATAATTTATAGGGAAATTTTGTTTTTAAGCAATCGCTGGATCTCTCTTTTCTGGGTGGCACATCATCTAGGAATGTGAAAAGATGGCCAAACAAAGGTCCTGCTAATGGGTCAGAATTTACAGCAAATTTTACAATTTAGTTTCTTTGCTAGTAATTCTTTCTTTAGTAACTTTCAAGGAGTTTCAGGCTGGCACAATAAGCTTGAGCATCACACATACAGATGTGTTCAAATGAATTATATAGTTGTAATATCAATTTCTGTTTCAAATTTATTACCTACCAATTTGGTTAAACAGTCCCAAAAGAGCATCCAGAGGATCATTTTTGTCATAACACTTCTCCAGCAAATGGGACTTTAGAAACTCAACATGATTTCCTACGAAATAATTTCACCTTGCAAACCTAAATTACACTTACGGGAAAAGAGATAGTATGTAGCTGTCTTGATAGAGGGCTAGAAGAGCAGTTTCACTGCCTTAAATTAAATTGTGATTGATTTTCACATGCTGACACTTAAAAAATGAGGAAAATGCCACCATCTGTGTAAATGCAGTAAATTAGAACACAATTAAGGCTACCATTAATATCCTAACAAAATGGTGATATTAAAGACTCGATGTAACAAATAGAAATAATAAGCATAAGACAAGCTCTTACTGACTTGAGAGATCTTTTCAAATTAGGTTTGATGAGTTAATTAAATTCAGCAGCTTATCTAATTAAGCCAGCAGCCAAAAAAAGAAGATAGTTAAACCTGGATTTGATGAAATGATGAGAGTAACCTGGCTTTGTACTCCTATATTTTCTAAATTATTAATTCTAACATTTACACATAGCAACGTATTAGCCTTCCTTGTTAGGCAAGGATCTCAAAGCACTGTGCAAACATTCATTAATTAATGAGAACAGTGCTGTCTAAAATATGGTGTTATTAGAGGTGGCTAAATTTCTTTGGACAGTTTTTCCCCTTCAGAATTGAGATGCTCTTGATACTTAATATTTTTTAAATAAGTTGGTTTGATGACTTTGTCATAGGTTTGAGGTTGCTTCTAATGTGCGTGTCCCAACTTTGCTTACTATGCTGTCCTGTGTGCTGGAGGCTATGAAGAGCTGTTTCACTCAGCACAGAAAAATTCAGTAGTCATAGGGAACCAGAAAGCCTTTTGGAGCTGGGATTAGACCATTCTCCCAGAAACAGGGAAGATGCCATTTCTGATAGGTGTTTAGGAGAAGGGGCTGAGGTGCTGAGGGATAGCCTGTGTTTTAGTGGTGAGACCTTCTGCAAGGCGGAACTTGTACGTTTACATCCTCTTATCTATCAAAAAGGTTGAAATCTGGGTTTCCCTTTTCCTCCTTGAGTGCTGTAATCAGACCACATGTTCTAATTGGAGTGTTCATAAATGGAGATCAGCAGGAACTTCACATCTTCATTAAAAGGAGACATAACAACAAGCAGATGTTTATCTCTGGTAGAGCAGGTGCATGTCCCACTGCAGAAACTGGGGCACCAAGTCTTCTATAAATGTGCCAATTTAGTGCATTAAGATTTAAGATGTCCTCAAGGTTCAGGCAGAAAATGATTGTACATTTGCATCTAAATCTAGTACCTAGGTATTTAGTGGAGATAGGGTTTGTAGAGTGAGTGTAATCAAATATGGGCTAAAGTAAGGTCTGAAATGTAAATGAAAAAAAGATTGTCTTTTATGGATTCAAAGCGCTCCTCGTTAATCAATTTTGTGCTGTAATCTTCACCATCCCAAGATGAATTTAAATAAATAGAAAGCTTTCCTGTTGACTGAGAGAATAGATGTCCAAACAAAAATATCAGCCTGGAAGTAACTACAGGAATCGTGAAGGACAGCAAATATAGATAGATCTGAAAATAGATGTAGGCTGGGAATGAAATACCTAGCTGCCACAGGTAATGCAGACACATAATTAGCCCAGCAGGTTTAAAAAATACAAGGCTGAGAACTCTGCTAAGCTTTAGTACCATTCTCTATGTACCCTTTATAAAGTTCACAAGCTTATCTGTTAGCCAGGACATTTCAGGTAATTCTCATCACCATTTCCACATCATCTGAACAACTAGTATGTATTAGCTCAGATTATTTTTCCTCTTCTGCTTTCTTTAAGGAAAGCAGTTTAGTTAACAACTAGGAAAGTGCTTCTAAAGCAACTGTAAATGGCAGGCTCCCAGCTGGCAAACTCCATCAAGACCCAACTTTATTCACATCTCCAAGCCTAATGTTTTTGCTTGTTCTGTACATTTGCAGGGACTATGAATGATTTTTCTGTTTAGAATTATTTACTCCAATTTTTAAGTAGACACAAGCAGCAACACAATCTACCCAAGATACAGGCTGTATAAAGAATAAAATAAAATAAAATAAAATAAAATAAAATAAAATAAAATAAAATAAAATAAAATAAAAGTGCCTTCCAGCTAATCTGCAGCCAGGCAGGAGAGCAGCTTACTGCTCTCATGAGACTTTGCTCACATGTTAAGACAAGCTTCAATGATCACTAAACCTGCTGTGTCTTCTGACGATCCCTTTTACAAAAGCATTTGTCATCTTTGTTGTGGCTTCCTTAATGCTCACAGTCAGCATAGACAATCCTGTTCAGTCTGACGGTGAGAACACAGCGAACACAGCGACTCTCCTCATGTCGGTGTCTTTCTCTTTGCAAGCACAGGTTATTGGCTGTATCTTTACTAAAGACTGAGATTAGCAGGAGACTGACAGCCAAGCTTCTCCTGACCCTGGCTTGCATAGTGTAGCTTTGATGACGCAAGCAGAAATGACCTACCTGCATATAAAACACTGAACTGCAAGCCATGACACATGCTAAAAAAACTCAGGGAAGCCAAGAAGATTTACAAGCAGCACGCAAGCTATACTGGTGGGTGTGCCAGTGCTGTATAAATTGCCTGTATTTCACACATTTGGAATTATCTGAGATCCCGCATCCCCTGCAGGAAGGAGTGCCGTGGCAGCGGTGGGGCTCGCTTTTGCGTAGGACAGAATGCTGCAGCCCCAGGGCAAGGGTTAGCGAGGGCTGGAAGAGTCGGGAGGCAGAGGTGAAGGAGAACCAGGACGCATTTCCAGTTACTTTTTGTTACACCAAGGTTTTTGACGATCAGAGCCCTGAGGACTCCTGGTGACTTTGCCAGGAGGCAGAGGGGCAGACGGCCACTGGGTCTTGGGGCGCAAAGGGCCAGTCCCCGCTCCGCCACAGCCTCTGCCAGCCAGGTTTGACCCCCAAACCAAGTATTTCATGGCCATCCCGGTCTAAATACGTTTCTGGGTTGAACCATTCTGGTTGCAAGCCTGGGCAGGCGGTGGGCTGCAAGCGGAGGTCCTCCTTCCCACCGCAGCAAGGACCTCACGGCTGGAGACACAAAATCCAGCTCAGTCCTCTCGGCAGCCTTGTGAAAAGAGACACAGGCAACGACAATAACCCAAACCTTCCCGAGTACTCCGATTAGCTACCACATTATAGAAGTCTGAGGATTACAGGTTTCATAAAACAGATGGATCTTTACAGTAATGAAAACCGCAAATCATACGTGAGGGATACTGGGGCCTCATCCTGACAAGCTGAGTGCTGTCAGGCCTCAGGGAGGAAGATGAAGGATACAACTAAGTACACAAGAGAGCCAGTCTGCTTCAAATAACACATGGAACAGTATTTTATTTCCTATAGAGATAGCGAGCAGAGAAGGATCAGGATAATGCTTGAGAATGTTACAATATCATTTTTTAAAAACTAGAACATAATAAAAGGATTCCAAATTAGTCATTTCCTGCTTCTTCTAACACTGTTGTGCATGTGGAGTTAAAAATGTCTAATTTTGCTGTTTTGAAAAGGCTGATGGTACTTGTCATTCACTGCAATTTCTCTGAATACCCTATTATTATCTGTTGATTATGTTCTAAATGAACTCTGTCATGTCTCCACATCTGTTCAAAACCACCCAGATTTCTTCAGAAAAGAGCTGTTTCAGGTCAGAGGCAGGCAGTCTGAGTAAAAAGTTTAGTGACAGGAAAAAGTAAGACCAGCAACCTGTCTTGACTAGTTAATGAAAAAAAAAAAACCAACCCCTGTTTAAAAAGCAATCACAGTCAAGCACTGAAAAGGAGCATCCTCCATGGGAGCCTACCTCTGAAATGCCAGCATTGCAGGTGCATTTTGGATGGCACATAGAAATGTCTGGCCTCGATGCTGCAACGTACAGTGAGCAGGTCTGAGATTTGCTGAACATCTCAGTGCAGATGAGCTTTCACCAGAAACTGGAGTGTGGACAATGGTTCAGAAACTAAGAGGATCAAACCACTTTATATGCAATTACAAACTACCTTCCCGGTCCCAGATTGAGGAACACACTTGAGTTAATGTTTAAGTCCTGCTAATGCTGATGAAATGCTTGCAAGCATGTGTTTCAGTGAAGCACTGAAGTAACCTTCTTTCAGGCTTCAGGAATTTTGAAGTGGGATGAGTTTGTCAATCGACCTGCAGGATTTTTTTGTTGTAATCATTGTAGATTAATCACTACACAGCTGTTACTTGAAATGGGGCCACAGACCCACAGGATGGTGCATGGCACACAAATACAGAACAACCTGTACAGGTGCACTATTAATGAAAATCACTCCATATGTTACCATTTAGGACCTTTAATTAAATTCAATCTAATAATTGCTTCCAAATAACACCCTTAAAGAGCAGTACAGGAACCACAACCCATCAATAGATATTCTAAGCAGAGATAATTCCAAGTTTCACAGTTTTTACTGCTATCCGGTATACAACTAATTGTTTTGTTAGCCTATACTAAAGCTTCAGGGTCAGACTTCTGATCAGAAAAACTAGTATCACAGATGAATTTCCCTTTGAATATGTAACCATATATCTGGTCCAGAATGATTTAATCTACAGACCTTTTTCTAGAAAAAAAAAGCAATCTAATGCTGCTTATCAATACACTTTTTTTTTTTTTCCAAATAAAAGGAGGAAAAGGGGAGGAGACACAGGATGATGGCTATATACTAGAGTCACCATTTCTCTAGGGCTCTGTCCATATTGTCTCTTATAAGTCTGCTTCACTGGAATTTGAGGGCTTCCATACAAATCCAAGGTTTCTGGAACCAGGGGACATGAACGCCCAGCATCTGCGACTGGGCCTATCATCGCACCAGAAAGCCTCCACGTGCTCTCAGTGTGTTCACAGATTAACTGTACAGCACAAATCTGCTGAATCCAACCTCCTGTCTGTGAGCAACGCAGGAGCTGTGTACTCGGCAGTAAATCTGGCATTTCTGGGTAGCATTAAATTTGCTGTGCAAATGAAAGCTGTAGGCACATTGCACAGAGCCTCTCTTTCTGTTTCCTTGAAGCTTTTGGCTCTTTGTATTTGATCTACATCACACATACACATATATCATGGGGAGAAATATTGCATTGCTTAGATTAGCACTGTGAGAAGAAGCAGCAGAAATAAAATGGAGAAGTAATTCTGTAAGCATGAACAGAAAACTCCGCCAAATAAAAATGCTTGTAGATAGAAAACAAAGGTGAGAGAAAGGAGGGCAGCAGAAAGCCACTAATATTACATGCTAGTTTTGAAACAGAGTTTTTAAATAAACCATCATGTCAAATATACAAAATGCTTATAAATATTTACCAATTAGATATCACATGAAATATGCACAAGCCAGTCTAGAAGCTGTTGGACAATTTTCCTTCTGGGTATTTACACTGTCTGTGACTGGCCATATGTTTAGGAATGAAAAAAAGCACAAGGCCTGTGGGAGGGAAGGTGATGAGAGGCAAGGCTAAGAAAGGGCTCTGCACTGATCCTGCTCCTGTAACCACGTTATCTTCTGAAGTGCCCTAAGCATCCCTTCCAAAGAGCTCTGGTGACTGTGCGCGTAACTTCTGACACGTTTGAATACAGCCGAGTGCATTTCTATTGTTTCCAGACTAAGTGCTTACATGCATAGACTATGCCAAGGCTGTACAGTTAATATTGCAGACAGCACAACATCAAGTTGATTATTTGTGTTCTCTTGTTTCTTAAGCGGCAGCTCATTGGTGATTTTTTGGAGCTTTGGGTGTAGTGTGTTATATTCAGTGGGCATGGCTCTGAAAAAAAAGCCAAGTTCTCATTTAAAACACTTCACTACTCAGGTGCGTGTTGCGAATTATGTCTGGAGGTAGCAACAGATGCCGCTGGTTCATTTTTCCAATGATCCAGACCTTGACTTCTTCACCTCCAGTGAGCATAATATAATAAGCAATCTGTTCAAACACAAGAGTTTGACATTTCAAAAGTGCGTGTCTGTTGCTTTCCAAGCAATTTGGACCTTTCTAAATGGAGCCAAGAGAAACATGGCAAGTGTTTGCTCGCTGCAGAGAGCCAGGCTGCAGCATGGTGGAGCAGCGGGGCAGTGCCTCCCGGCAAAGGGTGACTTTAAATCCTGCGAGGGACTGTCAGGGGACACCAAGAGAAGTGTCCAATAAAAGAGCCCAAGGACAAAGCAGACAGTGCTGTCTGCGTTGACATTATTTTTGGTCAAAGAAGTCCAGAATACAAGTACGCTTTGACTGAGGACAAAAATTGTGTGGTTTCCAATGAGCCATGAAAATAACGGTCCTTGCATCATTGCAAAGATTTCAATGGCAGCTGCATTGACTGATTTACCATAAGAAATTTTTTTTGGTGCCTCTTTTTTCTCCTCAATAGGTTAGGCTTTCTAACTGAAATTCACCTCTTCATATGCACCCCAGAAGCTGATCTCTGAGACAGCATACCCCTTCAACAAGGGCTAGAGCAGTAAGGAATCAATCAAACCACTGACTTTGGATTTCACCTTATACCTATGGACAGGTAGATATATCAAATCCTTAAGGACTTGATAGCCAAGGTGCTGTTAATGGTTTCTGTGGCAGAGTTAAAAAAATCCATTAAAATTTGTTACTGGGCTTTTACAGCATCCTTCACAGGTCCAGGCATATACATAACCTTCAACAATAACATTCCAAGAGCTTTAAAGTGGGAACTGTCAAAAGCAGCAGAAAGGATAGGTTTGTACCTCCTTGTTTTGGTTCTACTCTTCTGCGCTCTAGCTGTTATGTATCTACCAACTCTACTGATAACTGCTTCCGGGAAATTGTTCGGTTTTGTCATAAACACAGCTTCTGTGGAACCAAAACCAATTAATAAATTTTGCAAGCTCTTTCCATCAATAAAAACATTGGAAAATGCAAAATACTTCACTTTGATATCCCTTGAAACAATTCTTTAAAATACATTTTTTTTTTCTTTTTTTAATCTAAAATTAATGGATGGATTATTTGGGGAAGTAAAGCCAGGAATCCATTCACATAATCCTAGGAGGAAGCTAAGGACTGAGACTGAACACAATTCTTGACTCTTCAGCCAAAGTTTTAGATTCCTTAGAATAAGAAATTGCAGGAGCAGTCCACTCTCAACTTTTTTTATTACTTATATTGATTTTTTTCTATTTGAAACTTAAAATAAATTTCTTGTACCTGTGAACTCTCTCTACGCTGAAATTAGTGAATCACTTGACTTATTTAAAGTTCTCACCCTGAACAAAGTACAATCTTTTTTTTTTAAATATGCGTTTAAGAAGTTGCCATAAGAACACCTCCATCTCCTCTACTCCTTTCCCACAATGTCACCTTCTTCCTGACAAGTACCATTACTGAGCATCTCCGTAGCATGCATGTGTGCAGAAACATCAGTGCTATTCAGCGTAGAACTAAAACCCTATTCCAAGTCTCTGAAGATATTTAAATATACTTAGAACAGAAATTATCTTGGTTGACAATAATTTTTTTTAAATTAGAGTATTTAAATTCTCAAGGTTGGCATAGCAGCTTTTCAGCATAAGATGGCATTTGATGCTTGATGTACTTCTCTTTCACATCATCTCAGCTGGCTTTCAAACCCATGTCACAAATAAGCCACATGCTTTTGATTCCTCAGCTAATTAAAAGGTGTTTTTTTACCTTCTTGCAGATTTTCCCAAGCTCATTTGAATGTTTATGCTGAAACACCTGTTTTCAGAAGATAAATTATCAAGTCCCTGGATGTCACAGAAACAGGACAGGCTATACAGAGGTGTTAACTAAATATTTTGGCATGCAAAATGTGGGGAATACACACGTCCAGTGAAGGAAAGGGTCTGTCTCCCTGTGTCCTGTCAACAGCTTCTCTTTATTAAATACAAACTACACATCTCAAAATAATACTCTGCTAATTCTCTTGGTGAAGAAGACTTTAGGATCTGTTAATGTCAGCAGTAAAATCAAGCTCATGATGATGCAGTGCAAGATTCTAAATCTCTCTCCATTATTTTCAAATATTTGCTTGCTCCTTGTGTGGGAAGATGACACTGAGAAATGGCTTTTCTTATTTTTAAAAATGCAAATGCCTCTTGCATTAGAGGAACATTTATCTCAACCTTACGTTTATCATCATGCAGAAGAATTCCTCTTTTACCCCCAGATGCATTTCACAAGGGCAGGAGTCCAATGCAGTGTTGGGGTTAACTTCTTTTTCTTGCCACCTATTCTGTTTTCAACAGAGCACACACTTACACACAAGACAACGGGCAGCAAATCTGCCGCTCTGATGTGATAGATGTATCAAAGCACGAAAGTTACCTCTGGGCCAAGCTCCTCATTTCACATGCCATCCATACTTCTCCTCTCTGGCATTTTCCCATGTTTATTACATTCCTGATCTGTCTGTTACAAGCACCACTGGGGAAGATCCACATTTTCTATACAATTTGAGACTGAATAGATAGTTTCCTTGCACTAAATGCATTAGCTGCTCTCCTTCAATTGTGTGGCTCTTTTCAGCTCAGCTGCTTGAAACCCCTATGTTTCCTGAAATCCAGATGGGAAAAAAAGGGAGAAAATAATGGATTTAAATCTAAAGCAATTATTTGCTTAACACAGCTACATCTATCCCCTAAGCTGAGCTAAATTTGGCACTTTCAGCTTGCTTAAGGAACACACTTATATGTTCAAAGGTGCTGTGAGTCCCATTTCTCATGGGAATTTTGGCTACAAACTGCATCTGCATATCAGGAGAAAGACTGCTTCTAAATCCAGCCTGCAAGTGAACGCTGGCTTAACTGAGAGCCATGATGCAGCTTACATCGAGAACTAAAATAACTATATGTCTTCCAGATCTCAGACAGACAACTACCACATTTCCCAATGTCCAGCAACAACAGCTCCTTGGAAAACTAGTCACAAGCATCAGAGGGAATGAAATTCTGGTCCCCACAGCACCAAAGCAGCAACCGAACACTTTGGAAAAATGTGATCCCAGCTGCAGAGTCCTGGCACAGAGCACTCTTGACCGTATGGACATCATCCTCGCTCTAAGAAGAGCACTTAGAAGTGATGCTGCAGCACTATCTTAAACAGAAATACGAATATAAAAAGTGTGTAATTACATTTCTTTGTTCTGAAATGAGTCCCAGTCCTGGGGGTTGGTTAGTGACAATGAAATGACACACTTGGCAATAAGCAATTTCCACGCTGCACTGGTCTAAAGTGTCCTGCAACAAGTTATATTCCAGGAAATTGCCATTTTTGATCATGTAAATGCCAAAAACCCATAGACACTAAAGTACCTAGCACCATTTTGTGGCAATGTAAAATTGTTTGTATACCATTCCTGTTTATCCACAATCCAGTGGATAGTCTGCCTAGATGCAGTGAGGATGAGTTCATTATAATTATCTACAATAACAACAATTAACAACACAATGAAAGATAAACTAAATCACTTCCCATCTGCATCCTCTTTAATGTTGGACTTGAGATCCTCAGAATGTGTTACTTCGTTTACATTCGTTAATATGATATTAATTCCCTACAGTGCCTTGGATAAACTACCTGACTCCGTTCTCCCATCTGCTGATCTAGTATTATTATTCTATTCAGAGTAATAGTCCTAATTATGCTCATTTGTAGTTCCAGTAGATATCCTTGCCCAAAGAGAATAATGAGCGGCAGTCTTTGGAAACCAGTCATCTTGCTTATAATAAACTGCCCGGGTCCTAACTATTCCCTAAAAACCAGTGCTGGTTTTTAGCTGAATGCTTGGGCATTTGGCGTTACTAATTAAACACAAAGCTTATCAATATCGTATTGGACTGATATTGCAACAGTGATAGCATCATCTTCCGTCTGCTTCCCTCACCAATAATTTGATTTTGTCTTTCTGAAAAATGTCTTTATCTTTGGTGCTCTAGAGTATACCCATCTTTGTATCATTTTTTGCTGAGGGGAGGAGGAAGGGTAATTGTATTACTATGTAATTTTATACCAGTAAGTGCTCTGAGAAAACTCTCTGAGACAAATGGTGAGTGTGCTAGTAGGGGCAAGCTCAAAGTCATACAAGCTCTGTACTCATTGCAGAGGATCCAGTGACTAGGATGGAAAGGACCAACATGCCTTTCCTTTCAAAACGACCAGCTGCAAGTGGCAGGAGCCCTCTCTGCATTACCATCGAGTAGGTGCACTGGTTTTGGATACCGGGACTCATTTTGTCTTGCACGCTCAGTGGGTAAGAAAGGAAAACACTCTGTCACTGTTAACTAAACACAGGCAACTGGCCAAATCATTCCCCCTATTTATCACAGTGCTACTAGCAGCTGGCTGCAAACCTGGCAGAGAAACGCGAGCTGCTCCTCTCCGGAGCGGCAGCGAGGGCCATGGCTGAGCGCAGTCCTGGGCTGTTTGGCTCTGCCGCAGCAGAATCCAACGGCCCGCACGAACAGAAAGTCCTCTGGCACCTGGGCTGGGCAGCCAGCAGAACAGCGAGAGGCAGCACGGAGGAGTTTGTCTCCCCTTAATTGCTTAGAGACTGGAGAGACAAAGGTAAACTTCTGTGGGATAGCCCAGATCGTTGGGAAAGGTTGTGGTAGAGCATGAATCCTACCTAACTGATGTAACTGCTGATCGATTAGTTAGCTGTGATGGATCTCTTAATCCAAGATGCGATCTGTTATTCCTCATTTGTATAAAGAGAGGAATCCATGAGCAGTGGTCAGCCTCGGATCAGACCCACCGGTTAGTCCACCAGCTTCATTGTACATATTTCTTTCAAAGGGTGAGGATGAAATCATCTTCGGGTTCAACAAACCTGAAGATGATACAATGGTCAAATGAGCCATGATTTTGCCAACTACTGGGGCTTTTCTCCCATGTTTAAGTTGTTATAAAATACAAAATGTGAAATTAGTAACACTGTGGTAAGCTGAAGCTTTTATGTGTAATTAAATTTTGAAAGTATTTCTAAACTATTTGTTGCCTGTCTGCTGGGTTTGTGACAGTCCTTACATCTGTTAAATTCATCCTTCCAAGCATCTGTACTCAAAAAGCTGTTGTAGAACAGTGCTTGCACACAAAAGACTAACACAGTGCAGGCAAATCATCTTCATTCCTAAAATCAGTCATCTCTAAACCCAAACAATTTTCTTCGCTCCTTGTCTCTGAGAAGCAGAAACAGGGTGAGGACCAGGTAACATAGCCTCACTTTTGCTAAAAGAGCTCCCAAAAGCCAGTTAAATACCACTTAAATCTTCATACAAGCTACCTACTGTCCTTTACTCAGCTATATGTGGTGTATATGACTTCACAACACACATGGACACTATATTCATTTAATTTAACCTTATTTCACTTGCTTTTCAATCACAGTAAATTTAACTTAATATAACTCTGTATTTAACCTTGCCTTCTTACAGATCCCCTCCACACACAGCAAATTATCTCAAAATGTCAGTTGTTTTTTTCCGTCTACTTAGTCAAAACGCTTATATACTTCATTGACATGTTACAAGCTTTATTATGCTTCACCCTGACTACAAAATATTCAGAGATTGCCTGTATCAAAGGTAAACGACTCTCTTCTTGTATTCACTATCAAAAGTTCAGGTTCAAGAAGCATGAAAAGGAGATCTCTGAACTCTAAACCCCTTTCTTCTAAATATATTCAATATGCTCCAAGTTACTCTATGTAAGTTGTCACACACACAAATATATTTCCTGAAAATCATGGCTTAGTAAAATTAGTTGCCACTAGGCCTTGGCAGTTCAGAAGGATTTATAAAAGTCACCTTACATAACAAAAATTAATTTCTAAATTCCTCATCGTACCCAGGGTTTAAGAACTATATGGAAAATCTGGACTTAATATAATCACTACAGCAGACTACAAGAGGAAGAAAAATAAAAGTCACCAGACGTTTACGCAGAGAGAAAGCACACTGACAGCCCCTGTGCCACCCATTTACTGGAGTGTAGTAGCTTCAGATTCAGAAATTTAGTATCAGACGTTTCTAGCAGGGGAGGAACAAACACATTAATATTGCTGGGATTTCTCCTCTTTTCCTACAGATTCCTCCCAGGATTATTTATGTGTAAGGGAGTCAACTTTGCTCACCACCCTTACCAACTCCTTCCCTTAGGGTCCCTTAAAAATGTGTCCATTAATAGGGATTTTTCAACTTGACAGAAATGCACTCCTGATGGAGGATGGGCTGCTTATTGGTAAGGAAACACTGAAATCCCAGGAGCAAAATTACCTTAAAGCGACTGAAATATGCTCAATTCCATCTGGTTCCAGATTTTGCACTTGACTCTCTACCTGGCTAAAATGTCACATTATTTGGCTTAAAACTTATCTACGTGAAAATGCTTCCAAAATACTTGACAACGGCGGAGCAGATGCTGTGCTGCTTCATTATGCGAACCATTTCCATTGCTCTCCCCTTCCCACCCTGCTTATGGACCCATGTGTTGTCTCCTATTAATGATTATTGATAATAATTAGTATAATAAATATAATAAATTATTAATACTATTGTCCCATGTTATTTTATACTTTCATGATTATGTCTGTTGCTCACCTAAACTGGAATCCTGCTCTAGTATTAGAGCTGTTATGTGCAATCAAACTGCAAATAATATGCTCTAAGTGCCGCAGTTGCAAGGCTGTTCATCCTTAACTGAGTAGACTAGAAATCGCTTCCCAAGGATCTGTAAAGGGTAATAAACATTGCACTGATGGTGTGCAAACTGGCATTGCCAAAAGTCTCACTTACAGTAGCCTCATGGGAAACAAAGTATCCCAGCTGTACTCTCTGGGATATTCAGGTATTTCCAGGGTTGCTTCTGTCTTGCCATCTCCAAATACCAAAAGTTTCCTCCAGACAATTTTATGAGAGGAGCAAAACCCTTAAAGGAATTAACTAAAATATTAGATTTTCTTACACTGATGCATTGTCTCTGATTTGATGCGTTGAAAGAATCTTTTTTCCCCTCCACTGTTTCAAAGGAGAGACATGGGCTTTTCTTCTGGGAAAGTGAAGAGAACATTTTCCTGTAGAATGTGTTTTGTCAACTTTTAAAGAGGTTTTTTTTTTCTTTTTTGACCAAAGTTAGCTGGGATATTTTAACGACACTGTCACTCTATCATCCACAAAGTAGGTTAAATGACCTTGTAGGCAGTGGCCAGGATCCAATTTTATGTGACTGCTCAGTGGCTAGTACTGTCACTAGAGTTACAACTTTCATGAATAATGGTCTTATTTTTTCCAGGTGCAGGTGTGGGTTGTGGATGGCTGAGTTATACCCTTCACTATGAATCACAACATCTACTACTCTGTTTTACTGTGAATAGACATAGACAGATGCTAAGATACCTTCACATTCGCAGATACAAATATATTTTTTTTCAAGACAGCTCCAGGCATCGCAGCTTTGGCATCGGTTCTAAGCCACTCTGAAAAGCTTTGGAGATTTTCTTCTCATGCAACATTTTAAAACCATTTTGCTTGGGCAGTGTGCCAGGCAGAAAATGATTTAATCACAGAACAGGCATAGAAAGAGCACTTACAAAAACAGCTCTCAAAATATAGAGGATATTTCTTAATTTATAAATATTTAAAGAGAACAATAAGAGAGTCACAAATTTGGTGGTTTTTTAAGATCAGAAGGGTTCTCTACATCCATTTTCCACAGTCCCTGCTATATATCCATGCAAAACATATCTGCAATTAATTAATTTAGCTCTCAAGACAAACTTGATGTAGCATCTATTATTGGTGGGTTTGTCTCTGAAAAAGAACAGCACGGAGAATGAGTTCCTCATGTACAGAGTGAATCCCACTCAGTGAGCCAAACACAAATTTCTCTACAAGGCTTCAATATATTCTCCTTCTCCCAGGCTATTTCTGTGATCATTTTTAATTTCCTCTCTTACTTTAATGCCTAATTTGTTCCAACAATAAGTTAAAATTTTAATAATAGGAAATTTGTTTTCCTGCTTTACTGGGACTTGATTCTTTCCTGTATTATGAGTTGGGTAATTGGTTGTACCTGCTTATGCATTTGCTTTGCACAAGTGAAAATTGAAAAAAAGAATTGTAGCTTCTAAATGCACATGTTTTCAAGGCAGTAGAGAAAATTGGCTTTTAGGTGAGGGGGGTGGAGGGGGGGAGAACAAAAAGTTCTTTTTTAAGGCTAAAAAACACCAAACCACATCCCTGACTCCATCACTAAGAAAAAATAATGTTCTTGTTAAAGGCTGACCTGGAAAAGTTCATATCCCAAAAAACTGAAAAAAAAAATTATAGATTACTAGCATATCTTTACAAATAACAGTTTTCATCACGTCTACAGAAGTGCTCAACTCTTTTGACTGTGCACTAGCAGTGTAAATGCATTTAGCAATGTATACATTTTTGTTCTTTCACAGGTATCATGCATATTTAGGTAAAAAAAGTCAAAAAGAGAGTCACCCTTTTGACTTTGAGTATCAAGATGGGTTCAAAGGCAGCAGGGATCTCCCCGCGAGAAGCTGAGGGTACAGAAGTAGCATAGAGTCAACAGGAGAAGCAGAGAACAAGCTGATTAGAACATAAACTGCAACAAAAAAAGGGTCTGAAAGGGATCTTCTGGACCAGCCCCATCAAAGCCCAGTGTCATCAGGCATTAATTTAGGATAAAGCTGAGAGACCCAGTGGCCTGCTCTCTCAATTAGAAATTTAGCAATGAGTCAGAAGAGGTAGAAGAGGAAAGGGATGCAATGGGAAGAGGTGGTTTTCATTCCCAAGCAGCTGCTTTTTGGAGTGGTTGTCAGAAAACTCACAGGAGGAGAAATAAGAGTTGCTTCACAGCTGTGTACAGGAGCTGGTGCAAGAGCCGATCACCTGGGAATAGTGGCCATTCATATACTAAAAAGTATTTATAATGGTGTTACTTAATTTTCAAAACAGGAACGAGGTAAGATTGATGATACTTGTGCAGGAGAAAATAAAAGCAGTAGTAAAAGGGAGTCAATATATTCTGCCTACCAGGCCAGATTTCTGAAGCTTCCTTCTGTCTTCTCTTCCTAAAACCCAGCAAAGTGAAACAGCAGAAAAAAAGGAAGATGCACAAGTAAAAAGACATCTCTTTAAAAAACACAAGTCCTGTCTGGAAGAAAAAATAGAAAAGAACAGAAAATCTGGAAAATTAAATGAAAATCTAAAGAAAGGCCAGGTAACACCACTAAAGCCTCAAAGAGCATCCTGCTGAAATAATAAATATGAGTCTTAAAAGGTGTTCCCAAACATATCAGAAGCAAGATGCCTGCCAGAGAGTATGTTGAGGCAAGAGATTACAAAGGGATAACAGGATGACTCAAGGAAAAATGGGTCAGAGTGGAAAAATTAAGTGATTGATTTACAAGAATGTTCATGAGACTAATTAAGGAGATTCCCACAACAATCTCTTCTTTTTAATGGGAGATGAGTTTCAGGGGCTATCTCCGATCAGTCAGTTCTGAGAGCAAACAAGTCTAAGAGTTTGTTCAGTTTAAGTAGGAAGCAGAGTTTCTAAGTACAGCCTTACTGGTTTACAGCCTGATGGTTGTCAAGAATTTTTCTCTTTCCAAGTCCACTGTTATCCTCCATTCCCACAAAATATTTCCCCTTCCTACTATTTTGCTTCCCAATGTTTTCTGCCCTTTCTTAGTTTTTTATCACTCATTTCAAAAAGCATTAGTCTAATAATGATTTTTTTAACTCCATGCAGCATGTATTTTTCATGCTGAAATGTTTCCCAGCTGGGACTGCAAAATTCAACTTTTGCAGTCAGGTCTTCTTTCCAAGTTTCCTTAGGCCTTCACATAATTTTTATATCTTATTTTCTCTATATTTATTACCATCTCCTCTTATTTTCTTACAAATTAAAAAATATCCCCCCCCCCCCATTTATTTTGTATTTGAAGAGTTAGACTTCTTTCATTAAGTCATATTTCACCAAGTTCAGCAATCAATATGGGGAAAGGAAGCAGTTTACAGTCTCTGATGTATTTATCCTCAGTAATGCCCATGACTGATTTGCAGATGGCCTGAGAAATGAAGAGGCTAGGAGGTCTTCTTCAATGCTGCAGAGCCACGAACCCTAAAAAGCTGCAGCTTCTCAGCAGGATATAACTAGATATGTCAGTGCTTATTACTTTGCAACAGCAGTACAGTGTCATCCTCAAAGTACAGGATCTGGTCCCAGTTTCTCATTTGCAGAGATAAAGCCAGAAATACTGGGAAAATTTACAAGGTCATTTTAAGAAGTTGAGGCGAAGCACATTCTGTGAAGTTAACAATTTATATTTAGGTAGAAAAAAGGTGGGGCTGACTAACTGGAGCAAGAGTTGTGCTGCAGGAATGCCACGTTATCCCTAATGGATACAAGTCACTGACTTTCCAGGGTTGTTTTGCCACTCTTTCAGCATCACGAGAATTTAGGGATTTGAGTCTCAGCTGGTTTACATGACTGCAGCCCCAGTGAAAAAACAAGCAATTCCTAGCAGGCACATCTCTGTAGGCATCTACACACTTGACTTGCTGCCACACAAGCCATCACTCCCCACAAATAGCATAGCAGCCAGTTGCAGTCCATCAGCCAGCTGAGCCTGGACATGATGCTCACCTGCACGCAAGAGCAGGCTCACAGCTAGGGTCTGCTTTTGGATCCCAACATTTTTTGGAGAAAGGACAACAGTTAAAAGAAAAGGGACAGCAAGAAGCATATAACTTAGAAACAAACCATGTTACGCTGTAGTAAATGAACTGACAACATTGGTAGGATTGGTAAACAAAGACCATGCACCATATGTGTTCCAGGTGGTGGTTTTGATCATGCCTTCGATAACATTTTAATCAGCAGGAGCTGAGATCTTATTTACCATTTATGGTTGGTGAGATCTTTTCATAGCCTCCTTTGTGATTCTGTAATTTAATTTGTCTGGATTGGTAAATGGAATGAGTTGGCTGATTGTCTTCATTACAAGGACGTTTCCTGATGTACACAAGCATGTAGTCTAATGTGAGAGTGTGCAAGGCTGTAAAACAGACCTGGGTGTAGAGTGGGATCTCACCAGGAACAGGAATGCACAGTCACAGCTTTAAAAAACAGTAAAGAGAGCTATTATTCTGTGCTTCACTCACTGCTTCCAGGATGTGGATAGTAACATTAAGCCTAATACTGTTGTTGAAGACAGTTGCAAGGGCATTTTCTGCAGACTCTTTGCTAGAAATGTAATCTCCTAAGGAGTTTGATGGACAGATAAAAATGATTCTGTTGACTCGGTTTTTAATATTCCAGTCTTAGAACTGAGTCACCTGGCTGTGGACAGCTGGCAACTGTGAAGACATCTGCATATGGTTTCATGCCAAGGTGACACAGGGAAGATCGATTTCTCTGGACCAAAGAGGACAGGACTTCTCATCAACCTGGCTCATGGGTGATGACTTGTTCATATGGAAACTGGCTATGTTATTCATACTGGCAGTGACATCAAGCCTACTAACATGAGCAAAACAAACAGAATACACCGGTAGATGAGAGAAGAATTATTTGCTTTATGACTCAGGCCCAGGGTCTGCCAACTTTGAAAGAAATGGGAGTGTACACAGATTTTTTTCAATTTGAGTAAAAGAGAGAGAAAGAGAGGGCAGCCTTCCTCCCTGGGTGGACTAGAGGGGTCCTAGCTCTGCTAGGCTGACATTATATGTATTCTCCCTTGAAAGAGCTTCATATTTTAATCACTGGCCTAATGGCTGTTTTCCATGCTTTATGGAAAACCACGAAGCACATTAACTTTGTTCTAGATTTCTGTTTTAATTCTACTTTTGATTTTTAATTGAAATAAACCCCTCAGTTTCCCACCCAGTTGTGCCTCCAGTCTGCAGAAGCATGGTCACTAGGAACCTTCTATTCCACCCAGGGAGGAAGGGTCCCCTCTATTTCTCTCCCTTTCCAAGGGCAATACAGACCAAGGGCCTAATCCAGTGGAATAAATGAGGCCTCAAATCTGTATTACCCTTGCTCCTGTGGATATTGATTTATTTTTTTTTAAACACAAAATGAAAACTGGAAAGAATGAGAAAGTCATGAACTGATTCTTAATTTTATGCTTTCAAACAGGATATACAAAACAGGCAAAGGACTGAATTAAGGTTGTTTTTTCAACTTGGGCTGCCTCCACTATGGAATGGTATCATTGCACAGAGATTGCAAAAACACACAGTGACTCTGACATTTACTTCTCTCTATTCTGAAATTTCAAGAATCCACCTCTGAGGGGTTTCCTACCCACCCCGTTTCTAGGCTAATTGCCAGGACATTTAATGCAAGCACATTTTGCTAGTATTTTCAGTAGAATTGACCAGTTCAATATTTTTCATCTTATTTTGGGGAATGGGGATTATTTATTTCTAGACTCGTGGACTACATCTTTCAAAGCAATTTGTTTTCTCCCATTAATAAGAAAACTTTTTTGCAAGATTTTGGCACTAGAGAATTTAAGGGAAAAAAATGAAATTACTTCTATGTGGATGTAACATTATTCCACTTTTTTTCCCCTCCTCTTCAATAAACATTGCAAAAGCTGACATTTGCTTGAAATAATGGCACAGCAGCATTGATCCAAACATTTGTTCTAAATACTGGGACAAGTCCTCATCTTCTGTGGCCTCATCTATGCTGCAGTGAAAAAAGCACTGATTTACCCCAATAGAATATCTGCTCTAGTAAAACCATCGGCACTGATCGACTCTGACAACTTCCCTCTTTCTTCCAGCTCCAGGTCTCCACTGTTATTATTCTTTTCAGCATGTGGGAAGCCACATAGTAGCTGACTGTCTTGACCTTGTTTTTGAGCCAAAATCAACACATCAGGAAAGGAGTTCAATAGGGCAGTATATCCACTCCACGCTGATAGCCAGAACGTCTACTCTTGCTGTTAAAGACCTATTGATCAGTCAACAGAAATGCTGCTAAAAGCCAGCAGTGTGATCTAGCATATGTTCAGACTCCCATTTTCACCTTAACAATCACTCCCATAGTACTCCCATAGTGATGTGCGATGCTTATGCAAAGACATTTCATAAGAACTGCAGTGTATGACTGAATCTTAGCAATTTAGGATGAGAACAATCTATTCAGCTTCCACCACTGTAAAAAAGTATGGATAAAATGATTTTCACCTAGTAATCTTCATTGGAGTCTCTCTCAAACTGTGGCCAGCCACAGCTAACGCAACTTTTCTGCTTTGAAGTGGTTCATGTGGCTGTTTTGCTTCACCTTTCATATCTGTACAAAAAGGCAACTCAGCTAAAAAATTTCATGTTCTCTAAAAACATAGTGCACATACTGGCTCCTCAGTCCGATGTACTGAATGGTGCTATTGTGTAAGAGGTTTAGGGCAGCAAGCAGCAGGTGAGAGGCACTGCATTCATATTTTAATTAGCTCATGCTAGGAGTTTCTTCAGAGGTTACTTAATTACTATTTGTCCACCTACATTATTAAAATCTTACTTGTGTCCTTCCATTTCAAAGACCTTTTGTACCTCCTGAAAACTGTATTGCTAAGATTGCATATAAATAACTATTCTGAAATAATTCCAAGTGATAATTTTATAAATCTGCTAAGCACCAATTGCAATTACAGAACTTTAGCAATAAAACCCAATAATTCTAGGACAGTATATTTTAGGCACAAAAAAGTCCTGATGAACTTGTCTGATTTCATAGATTTTCATAATTTGTGGTCATCTTAAATACATTTTCAGCAATTGCGTTCTTTTCTAGAAATGAATTCTCAAAATGTCATGTTCTGTGAAAAAAACCCTACTGTTTTATTAATACCCTATTCCACATCACACTGATTATGTTAATAAGAATAAATATTTTTGTGTAAATACATACATCTAATTTTTTTTTTACAGTGAGAATACATTAAAATTTCCAGACTTTTCTTATTTCTGGAAACATTAATATACTAAAGGAATGTGACAACTTTGAAGTAAACTAGTGGTATGGGTACTTCTGAGGTACTTTGCTAACACACCTACTTGTGTGTTGCAGAGACCCTTCCAGTAAGGCACTGAAACTGGAAAGCCTTCCTGGAGATACAATAATTTGGCAAAGAGTTTCTAATGGTTTTGCCGGTATTGATTTATTTGCATCCATTTGCCAATGCTGGGGAGATATAACCACTGTGAGACTATTTAACATTTGATTGCTTGTTTGCTCCTGGAGGATTCATGTACCTGCCAGTGCCAGTCTAGACCACGTTGGCAGCTCTATGAACAAAAGGAGGGATTCTGGTAGAAATAGATTTACTTTTCTGCAGCAAGACACTTATCAGAACTGACAGGCGTGCAATACTGAGGCTGTTATGCTCCACACAATATATATTTTTCTACTGAAAAGAAGCTGAAACATAAATGAGATATTAATGTTGTTAGCAGTGGGTGTGAGCCCACAGTGCTTCAACACTGGAGTAACCCTCAATCAAGCGGCCAGATTCACTGAACCCAATGAGGTTGCTTCACTAGCACTGAATGCCATGCAAGTAAAAACTCCCTTTTAAATTATTGTGTCCTTGCAATTCTGATTCACATGGGTAAAAAGAGTTTGCAAGATTTTGCCCAAATTTTATTGCCAAAAGAGCTCAGTGGTTTGGGCATTTTTTTCCTGTTAGAGGCTTACTAAAGAGTTTCAAAGGCAACAGCCTGAAAACATGCTTTCTTCTCACTTTTAAATTGGAGACCTTATAGCCACAGATCCTGAAATGGATGCTTTAACACTTCAATAGTTTTCTAAATTAAAAATAATGGATTCCTGGCAGGCATCCTACCCCAGTTTACTCACAACATAGATTTTATTATCCCAGTGTCACTGATCGTGATTGTTAGCTGCACAATAGTCATAAGTCAGAAAACAGTCTTATGTTGATGACTGAGCCACTGAGAATGAGTTTTTTCATGACTAATTTATTTTAGAAAGGGAGACAATGCTATTTATGTCACGTAAATGACTTAGAGAAATAATGCAAATGACATTGGACATTTACAAACTCATTATGATAATGGAAATCTTGAATAACTTTTAAGAGAGTTCTGCAAGTTCCACTGTTATGTTTGGCATGATGATAAACCTCGTAACAATCTCTTGATCATTTCTCTCTTTCTTTTTCATGGAATTCATCATATACAGATGTAGTACCAAACCATTAAGATGCAATGCAATTTAAATTATTTTACAGAGAACCAAAAATGCTTGATATATACCTTTTATCATTGTAACAGAACTAGATGTACTGGATTCTTAAGCCATTAAACCAACCTTTAGAGCCCTGCCTCTAAAATGGATTGCTCAATTAAAAAGACTTACCTTTCTTACAAAAAATGAGTCTCCATTTTTGTAATAATCTAATTTTTATTCCTGCTGCAATCTAGAGATTCTAAGCAATTGCAGTGTGGAACATAAAATCTCCAAGTAAGGATGTCTCTGCTATAAAATGCAATATTCAGTTCCAAATATTTATTAACTGGAGAATGCACAGTGATCTCAATCTATGTGTAGTTAACACATCTGGCAGTTTCTGCAGTTTCTGTTTCCTCCACCCCACCCCCCTCAAATGGCAAACCAAGACTTGATCAAACATGTAAAACATACAGTACTCTGAACACAATCAGCCCAAGGAAAAAGGCACAGTGGCAAATTACCTTAAATTCAGTTTCAATGTTGGCTAGTCTGGCCAATTCATTGCTTAGCTCTAAAGCAGTAAGGACAGGGTCTTCACTGGAAAGAGACAAATAAGCAGCACTGGCTAATCCTTTGTAGGCATTCATTCTCGATCGAGAGTGACTAAAGGAATCTTTCCTCTGCTTCTCAATACATTCATTGCACTTGCAAAAATAGTCATGTGGCCTTTCGATCCGCGCGCCTTTTAGAAGTAAGATGTGAACAATTTCATACTCCTGGCAGTGGGCAGCAAGTATAATAGGGGTAATGTCATGGGAGAACCGAGTTCCATCTTCATCATAAGCATAAAAATCATCATCTCTCAGTTCCTGCTCGAGGGGGCTGAGCGTGAGACGCTGTCCTTGTGCAAAGGCTGGATGGTTCAATATTGCTTCCACAATGCGCACGTATCCTTTACTGATGGCTAACAAAAGTGCATCTCCAACTCGAGCGAGATTCTCCTTTTTGAGGAGGAGCTCCGTCACTTCCAGATGCTCATTCCCTACAGCTAACTGAAGGGCGTTTTGTCCCATATAATCAACGCAATTAAAGTTCAAGGTTTTGGATTCCTCCAGCATTTTTCGCACAACAGGAATGTTGCCATATTCTGCAGAATCGAGAAAGCGTTCCTCTTCCGCAGTCAGGCTGGTGCCTTTCTCATTGAACATGTAGGCTGGGCCCCGGATGGCCTGCCTCCGGCCCTTCTCCCGAAGGGTTGTGTGCCTTCGATGCATGTTTTTATAATTGCTGTTTCTCAACCTGCAGAAAACAGGAAAGGAAGGCTGGTTATATTCTTGGAGAGTCATAAACTCACATAACCTGAAATAAGGTTAGAAATGTCTCATTATGATCAGATCTTATGAGGTTTCCATAATCCGGGCCAGTTGTTTGAAATCATTTAGGATACATGTGGAATAAAGAAAATTAGTTTCCTGAACAACAGACAAGTTCTATTCTGACTTGTACACCCTTCTGGATTTCAACAAGGATACACAGAACATTCTTAACCTGAGAAATAGCCAAAATAAGTGTATGAACACATTGTTTTCCATTTTTACTGTTTAGAACTTAATTACACAACATAATATTCCTCTGAATTACTCTTCTTGAGTTTTATTCTTGAGGCCACAAGCCCTAAAGAAAGTCACATCACTCCCCAGTAAGCATCTTTCAGAGAGCTACTGCAGAAAGACTAGAACACAGGTTTCTGACCACAAACAGAGGGCAGATCAGAAAGGGTCATTAGTTTCCCCACTGATTATGTGAAAATATCTTTGCTTGGCTGAAATATCTTCACTTGGAGTTGGTGGGATGGAGACAAACTGTTCTTATTCTGCCTTCTCTGGAACGCCCAAAGAAAACTATGCAATGTGCAACCAGCCTCAAGGGGGAGTAAACACGCCGTTGTATGAAATTAACTGAAATCCTAAATCTACCTGTGGTTTTAAAACAGTCACACTTTGTATTCAGTACCATCTCGACGTTGCTCTTCTGTTTTAATTTTATTGCAGTAGCATCTCAACAAAATCATAGTCCCTCTTTTAGAGTCTAAGCTCGTGGAGTTAATTGCTATCCTAAGCCCACAGAATGTGCAGCCTGGTTAAAAGGTAAAACCAACACCTCTTTCACAAAAAGCATTTGCACTCAGTCCAAATAGCAAGTCCTAAATCACTTGGGTAAAATTTTCAGGAGCCTCTAAGCTGCAGTGGGCAGATGTAACAAATAAGCAGGTGTTAATGCTCAGTGGGTGGCAAAAGTTCATCCTTCCATGCTCCATCTGTTCTCCAAGTCAGTTTTGACCTTCAGTCAATGAACAGTTCATGTGTTGCTCTGAAAAAATACTACTGGACTTTGAAAATGCTGTTGTGAATGAGGAGAGGGAAAGGTGCCAGGAGTCAAAGTGGAGTAGATTATATTGCCTTCAATAATATCTAGGAAAAGAGTAATGGAATCAAGCAAAAACCCAGGAAAACAAAGGGTATTAGAAACCCCAAATACCTAAAGTGCCCGGACACAGAAATTCTGAAGGTAGCTGTTCTTAGGGAACTAAATTATACATACGTATCTATCATTTTAATTAGAACAGAAAGCTAGTACTGAAGAATTTCAAGCAAATTTTTAGCAGCTACACTAAAATCTGAATGAATCCTAAGAAAGCAATTTTGTGACCACACATGGTTGAAAGAGAGGTTCATAATTAAGAACCTGTCCCACTAAGCTTTGATGCATCAGTATAACAACTTAATAAAAGCTGGAAGAAACTGAACATATCATCCTGTGCTCCACTGAGAGATAAAGTGCTATATGAATCTTAAAACCAATCCCTTCCAGTGTGGTTGAAAGTTGAAGAAGTACACAGAGATGAGGGACATAGGAATAATCAAGGAGATAACGGTTAAGTAAATTAATTCCCAAGATTGCATGAAGTATTTTATAAGAGAAAACAATAACAGCTAAAAAAATATACCATTAACACATCTAACACTGACAGGGAGACAGGTCTCTAAAGCAGCAAAATGCCTTGGGTAAATATGGGGCCCCTTTGAAGTCAACAGTACAAGTTCCATTGATTTCAGTGAAGTCCAAATTTTGCAAACTCTTATGCATATGCACGCACACACACATACACACACACACACAATGTCCCCAGCAATTAGCTTTCATCTCAGAAGCAGTCCCAGTGAGGCCAAGAGAACTAACGTGCTTAAAATGAAGTATTTAACCATATGCAGAAGTGCTTATCTAAACTGGAGCTCATATCCTTTAGCTATTCAGGACAGCATTTAAGTTTTAAATCTGCACTGAAGTCTTACTGAGTTCAAGTAAGGACTATACATACAAATAAACACTTCTGAACTGTGACTTTGTTAAATGGGGACTTAGAGTACCAGAAAGCACTTCACACATTTGCAGTCTTGGGATTTCCTGGATGTGAAATTAAACCTCTTAAAACATTAAGCAACTCAAAAGGATGAGCTGGTGATGGCTTAAGCAAATGTTGCTGGGATCAAGTGGAAACGAATCCAGCTCCTGCAGCTACTCAGTGATGACCAATGAGTGTGGCAGGGCTGCACACACTTAAATATTTTAGAACAGTTAATTGCAAGAGCTGCTTCAAGCAGGAGGAATTCCACTGGGCTTTTCTGATGTTCAAAAACCATGTATGCCAAGATATTTGGCAACCTTATATTTGTTGTTATATTTGATGGTCAGTACTGGAAGCAACTCAGAAATACGGATCATTTCCAGCAGTGAGGAATCTATTAGATATTTTGCCTGATGTCCAAGTATAATTCTTGATACGTTGTTCTTTTTTTCTTAGAAAAACTTTTCTCTCCTGGTATGTTATTACCTCTAAAGGAGGAACCAGATAGGTGGGACAGATAACCTTACAATTACACCCAAAGTAACCATAAAACTACCTAAAATATTACCATTGGCTCAGTTCTAAGATTTTTGTCTGAGAAAAGAGGTTAGAATTTGGCCTGGGGCTAATTTGCACCAGTTTGTTATATATGTAATAACATGCCAAAAAAACCCCAACCTTCATTTCACTTTTTTCAATTCAGAGAGAACACTGGTTTCATACACTGTTTCCAACAACAGAAATTGCATCAGAAAAAGAGGAAACAGAAAAGCATACCTGCCCTCCAAAAAGATAATTACTATACAACATTTATCTTGCAATAAGTGTGCTGTAGGGATGTCCCTACAGCACAGAGTTGATCTCTGCTGCCTGCAGGTAAGGGCAAGAGCACCATAATTCAGAGGGCTTCACCTCAGATGAATTATGACCCCCAGTCTTGCTCATGAGCAGAGAAGATCAATATCTCAGCTATCACACTTTATCATCTTTATAGAGAACAAGAGATGAATAAAAAATTATACTTTTAACTTTGAATAATTTCATGAGAAATGCTCAGCTATCAAATCCTGTTCTGAGAAGAAAGTTATAATTATGTTTGACCTAAGCACAGAATCGTGATAGAGAAGTGGTAGTGCAAAGAGTAATATATGCAGTAGCTGAAGATCTTGGAAACTGAACCCTACTGTAATGTCATGACTGTACTCGGCAAATTTTTCTGTTCTGCTTTTCAGTTATGTGCCGGCAGGTTTAGAACTAATCATATTTACTGAGTTTGTGTAATATGCCCTCTTAAAAAGAAGTAATTGTAACTTGATTGCATTTATCTTACCATTTTTGTTTAAAGGTGCTTTGCATTGAAATTACTCTGTATTTGCATGTTTTATTGAGACAGCTAGTGATCAAACTCATCAGGCACTGCAATTAAATATTGTGTTTTTCTAGGAAAGAATGCCAATGTATGCAGTGTTGTTGGAGAGAAAATGGTCTGGGAAAAGAAAAACAAAAATTTCAGGGCCTAAGTAGTGCTTGCAGCAAAGCACATCCAGCTTTATGCAGCTGAGGGAGCCATAAGATGTTTGGACTCTTGTGGCGAGTTGAGAAGAATAGCAATTTCTGAAAGGTGGTTAGGCTTTTAACAAATCTTCCTCTGGGAGCATCTCAGTTTCTAATTAAAGTGGCTAAGAGTAGGTCATTGCAACTTGCACTGATGGTACTAGGCGCTGAGACACTCAACATCTGAAAAGGGAACATGGTGTAACATGAGATTTGTTCTTCATGTGGTGTCACTGAAAACACTGTTGAAGCTGGAACTCTCCTTTTTTGCAACCTGTCCTGGTTTTGGCTGGGAGAGTTAATTTTCTTTCTAGTGTCTGGTATAGTGCTATGTTTTGGGTTCAGTATGAGAAGAATGTTGATAACACACTGATGGTTTCAGTTGTTACTCAGCAGTGTTTATAAAAAGTCAAGGATTTTTCAGCTTCTCATGCCCAGCCAGCAAGAAGGCTGGAGGGGCACAAGAAGTTGGGAGGGGACACAGCCAAGACAGCTGACCCAAACTGGCCAAAGGGGTATTCCATACCATGGGACGACATACCCAGTATATAAACTGGGGGGAGTTGGCCCAGGGAGGATTGCTGCTCAGGAACTAACTGGGCATCAGTCAGTGAGTGGTGAGCAATTGCATTGTGCATCACTTGTTTTATATAGTCCCTTTTTATTATTATTATTATTATTATTATTATTATTATTATTATTATTATTATTATTTTTTGTTATTGTTGTTATTATTATTATTGTCATTTTGTTATTGTTATTATTATCATTATTACTTTCCTCCTTTCTTTTCTATTAAACTGTTCTTATCTCAGCCCATGAGTTCTACCTCTTTTTTCCCAATTCTCTCCCCTATTCCACTGGGTAGGGAGTTAAGTGAGTGAGCGGCTGCATGGTGCTTAGTTGTTGGCTGAAGTTAAACCATGACACAGCCACACTCTCTTAACTGGTCTGCATGCTAGACGTGTAGGAACGGTAGACATAGGAAGGAAGCTGGGCTGCTTCATATTGAGGTTACCCCAGCAAATGTCCTTTCTCCTTGATCCTCCTTTCCAAAGTGCTCCAGACTATGCCACACAGGACCTTCTGCTGCCTCTCTGGTCCCACACAAGAACCAATGGATGGGCAGAGCTAAGGCTTGGAGAAAATGTTCAAAGGCCTAAACTGAAATTGGAGCTTTTACACATGGCTTTGAGCCAGAACCTTAAAAGCATGCAGGGCAGGCTGAATAGTATCTGCTTCATTTTTTGAAAACATCTGAAGTCTGAATAGGTATTGAAATCAATGGGTATTGGGTACTGTGGCAATTCTGGAATTCTCAGCTGATGTCAACCTTTACTTGTCTTAAAGCCTAAAAATTGAGCAGGGCATTTACAAAGGCAGTTTTAGGAACTTATGGTCTCTGACTACACTTTAGATTTGCTTTCACTCAGTGGAGAGAGTTTGGCAGGAGTCTCCCTGTGCCCTTTCAATGGTCCCCTTTGTCCAGAAACTATGAAGAAACTTAGGGTATGTAACCATTACTATGCCCCATGTTGGGTAAAGCAACCATCAGTGTAGGCATTGATGAGACATTGACTCTGTCTTGTTGAAAAGGCAAGTTTCTGAAAGCCATTTTGAAAGCATTACCCTCGGTTCCTGCAGAGCTTCAGAAACTGTCAGATTGATGCTTTACTTATTATTTTTCTTTCTACTTACATCAATATTTCTAAAAAGAATCAGGGCACATAAAGGCTGCAGACTCCCTGAGGCCTCTTTGGAATTGACACAGCTCTTATACATCAAATGGACCATTTGCCTCTATTAACCCTCGCTTCCACATAGAAAACCTGATCATCCAAGACATGCTATAAACATGAACAAAAATTAAGGAAATTAAGTTATACAAGCAGACACAAATTGTTATAGAAATGAATCCATTTGAAAGAGTAAGTCAAATTATTCAGAACAGAAATAGTAAGGTGTTGCATCTTCTAGTTAAAAAAATTGTAACATATTTTGAAGCAGACTCCAGACTTCAAGTCAGGAGCACAGACTGAACACAGCTGCACACATTTATTATCCTATATGCAATAGGCTACCCTGGCATTCCAAAAGCTGCACAGGCATATACTACCAGAGCTCTCTGATACCCTCTTTTTCTCCAATATCTTAAACAGCCTTCTAAATCTTATCTTAAGCAAGATGTTATCCTTTAAGATAAAAGTTTTAAGTATCTTTTTTCACATATTGCTGACTTACTATGTATACAGACTCAGTATCGTTTGGGGTGGTTGCTTGTGATTAACAGCAGCTTATTCCAAAGTTTTCTATGCTTTGAAATGCTTACATGTCATTTTATTAAATCTTGGGATGTCCAAAGCACTAATTCAACACTATTAGCAACATGGTCATTCTCCTACATGAAAAGTTGCATTCTCCTACATGAAAAGTTGCATACATATCTAGGGACAACTAACAGAATTTTTTAGCTCTATTCAGATATTCTTTCACTTGCAGAGTGGTCCTACAAAGCAGTTGCAGGAAGTAATATCCTCTCCCCACCATTCCCACTGCTTATAAAAGAAAATGATAAATCAAGGTCAAACTTTGCAAAGAGGCCTCTGTCCTTGTGGAAGTACAGGTGCAGTCAGCAAAACCACACCTTTTCAAATCCCTTTAAGAAATGGCAGCACAAGATACCTTCAGGAAGACAACCCAGGCCTCTCATGTCATTAAAGGATGCTGATGAATAATACATACTAACAGTCCTATCATCTTCTTGTCATGAAGCATAAGGTTGGAGGCCAATAACCGAGAAACATTGAGGACAGACCACCAAATCTTTACCAGCATCTAAATTTTCATGTTCTCCCTGATCTCTGTTAGAAAGAAGGCAGCTCTGCCTTGTGGTTTGAAAAAAGGAAATGGAATTTGGCTTTCTACCAGCTATCTTTCCGAAAAACCCATCCACTGCTGCTCAGTTGTCTCACCCTCCCCCTTCTTATAAACTAAGCATCAGCATTTTCTTTCCCATTCCAAAGCAATGTCATACACCAATACAAGACTTTTACAGCAGGAGAGACTGTAAAATAATCACCTGGGTTCTTGTATTCAATTTCTTCTTGTGTTACAATATACGTACTGGGGGTCTTTTCCTTCCTTCCTTCCCTTTAATATATGGTTGTGAAGATAACTGGTTATTACAAAGATATCATAGAATACATGTGAGATAGATGTACCAAAATTAAGACTATTTTTACATTCTTTTCCATTGTCCATTCATTAAGTGTTTGGCCACCAAATGAACTGCCATGACAAGAATGAATCCTACTTTTTTTTTTTTTTAATAATCTGGCTTTGGGAACCAGGAATAATTCACCCTCACTGTTGAAGCACTTCAAAACTCAGGCTCAGATCATACTGAGAACACAACAGAAGAATACCTGTTCATTCATAAATTTTTACTACCGACGAGAGCGACAAAAGATATTTCTAATTGTGCAAGCAGGGGGCAGTGTAAAGCTGATTTTCAACAAACAGTTCTATTGGAAAGAAAAAGCTCTGAAAAGAACTGGTAATCTCCGTTCTGGCTCTATTTCGGTTTTTTCCCTATTGCTGCACCCTTTTCATTGCTTACTTCATAGTTATTTCAAGACAAGAAAAAACGTGGAGAGAAGGACTCCTGACAACCATTAGACCCAGTAAGCTGCAACAGGCACGATACAGCATCCCGTATTTACACCTTTCATTTTTCCTTATTTTGCCTTGGCCACACTGTTTCCAGGAAAAACAAGCCCTTAAAAAAATTCACCCAGCTACAAGAGAAGACAACAGCGTGGCTCCAAACCATGTGGCCAGTAACAAGCAACAAGCCCTTGGAGGTACGCTGAGGCCAAGCACGTTTGCACAAATTCCAAGGGTAGAAAGCCAAACCAGTCTCACACGCAGCCACCCACCTCACTCGCGCCAGCCCCTTACTCGGGCTTGTCGGAGACCGAGTCGCACCGAGACACCTCTAACCCCAGCAAAACTTCCCGCTGCGTAACGAGGCGCTGGCGTTAGAGCCAGGGCACTTCTCAGAGGAGCTGAAAGGACAGCCGGCTCTGCAAGAGAGGCAGAGCCCCCGCGGCTGCCCGCCGCTCCCCGCAGGGGCAGCAGCTTACATGTGCGCGTCGGGGCCGGGTCCGCTTCGCTCTAGAGGCGCGGGGCGCTGCGCGGCGCTGCGCGGGCGCGGCCAGCCATGGCGCTGCCGCTGTCCGCGGTGCTGAAGCTGTCGCTGTCCCCGGTGCTGAAACGCCGGCTCAGCGCGGCCGGACGGGGCGGGCGCTGTCCGCGGTGCTGCAGCCGCCGCCGGCGCGGTCGAGGCGGCTCCTCATCCTTATCCCCTCGGCGCGGCTGGGGCAGAGCCGCCCGGCAGAGCCGGGGATTCGCTTCTCGGAGGAAAAACCTGCTCCCCGGTCGGCATGTGGGTCGCGTTGTCCTCCCCGTCTTCCCTCCCCCTCTTCCCACGCCGTTTTCTTCCTCTAGGTGTGGATTTGAGGGTGGGTTTGTTTTTTTGGTTTTTTTTTCGGCGCGCCCCCTTCTCTACCGGAGCTGGGCGAGTGCCCCTGCGCCCTCCCAAGGGCTGCCCCAGAGCAGGCGTGGCGAGAGAGCCTTCCTGGAGAGGGCAGGGCTGCCTGCAGGCTGCCCAGCGGGGCGGGGGGCTCCGTCGGGGTCTCTCCCCCTCACACGCCGCACGCCTGCCTCATCCGGCTGTGCCGCCCCTCCGCTGGGAGTGGTTTAGTGCCGCTTCTCCCCGTCCGCCGTGCCCAGGCTGAGATCGGTTTCTGCCTTCCCTAAGAGATCTTGTCTCATAGGGGGTGGCCGAGGAGGGGTCTATATGTGTGAGTGGCGGGATGTGAAAGGGGGGGGGGAATTAAACCATCACGCAAAATAATCGGTCAACGCAATCAATCTCCTCTCTTGCTTGGCAGAGGAGAGCCGCCCGAACAACTTCAAACTGCACCCGGGAGCGCCGGTGCACCCTGCTGCGCTCTATCCCGAGCGGTAAGAGCTGATGTTCTTCCCAGGACCGCCCCCCCCCCCAGGATGCTCCCACCGCCTCCCACATAGCTCCAGCCACACAGGGCTCTCCAAGCCCATGACCTTCCCTGTCCTTCCCCATCCGTGCAACTCCCCTGCCCACCCGCTCCTCCTTACCCGGACGCGGGGATCCCCACCTCATCACGCACCCCATTGCAATTACCAAATAACGCCAGCCCGCCTCACCTGGCGTATCTCCGGGAGTTTAAGCCTGGAGGAAACTCTCTTCTTGGAGAGGTGACGGTGGGAGGCAGTGCAGGGCTCTCTGAGCAGCACACGCGAGAGGATGGCAGGCTGTTGATTTGCCCCCAGATTCTCCTTCTCCCACCCCCTCACTGCACTGGGTGAAGCGAGGGCACTGATTAAGAGATTTTTCACCAACTTTCAGTCTCGAATCTGTGTAATCAACTCGGCTGAAGACGTTATTTGATGGGAACACCTGAGGGAAATGATGGGCGCAGGCACTGACCATTTCAGCAGGGACCACTGAGAGCTTGGTGTGGCTTCTGTAGTGGAACTATAAGAGCATCCCAGACTGTGCCTTTCAGAAACCCTTAAAGACAGCTGGTGCAGGGCTTTCATCCCACATCCCCAGACAGCTAAGTTGCCTTCACCAGCCTGAGCTGTACTCATGATTGTGAGGAAGGTGAGCCTTTTCCTACTAAGAGCTCTTATAGCTTGAATAAGGGGAAGAGTATATTAACCTCTATTGTGGGAGGAACCCATACCTGCATGATTCGCTGCACTCTGTTTTGACACTGTCTTCCCATGCTGAACCTCCTGCCCTCTAAAATGCACTGACTGCTTTGTTCTTGCCCCCATTCATGGCTTCTTGGAGTTAGCTGAGAAAGTCAGGAGGGCGCAGATGAATAAACATATGAGAAGGATGTGGATGCTACCAGGCTCAGGGGAGAACAGCACTCTGTGGGGAAAGACATCCTTTGAAAAGAAAAGAAAAAAAAAGAAGAAAAAAAAGAGACTCCACAGCTATATACTCACTTATGCTGTTGAAATAAACTGGAAATTATATATTGCTGCACAGACACAAATCTCTGCTTTAGGTAGTTAACACAGCTTGGGGGTAAGAGCAACCCCTCTCTTTTGCTTTTGGACAACTTTTTCTCTAAGCAAAAAAATAGCCCTCCAAGTATCTTGGTATTTGTCTGGCTCTTCCCCCTGCAGGGTTTTATTTTCTGCTGTTCAATACTTGTCTGTCACCATAACAAACTAATTAAGAATCAAATATGTTTACAGGCTCTTACATTAAAAGTATTTATTTACATTTCCTTTCTAAGGCTTGGGAATACTTGCAAAAGGTCATTTATTCACCTTTTTTATTTTTAATTGGGTAGATGGGAAGTGGAGATTAGACAAGTCCAGCATGTTTTCATTTGTTTTATTCATAGACAGTATTGCCAGGTTACCTGAAAAATATTCATTTTAGGGTTGAATATGTGATTGATTTGACTAAACATGGGTAATCTTTCTCCCATATATATCCCCCCAAAAATTTAGGTATGGAATCAATGTACTGTGTTACTGCTCCATGTGCCTGTACAGCTGCAATTATGTGTCCTGATCCTTCTTAGTTCTAACTCCACTGGAAAATATTCACCACTTACTTATATTTTCATGCACATCTTTTTTCCTAAAAAAACCCCAACACACTCAAGCCCCAGCAATGTCTAGCACTCAGAGTTGTCAGGAGGACCTTCTTAATAATCTTAATAATCAACAGCTTACCCACTCCATAAATCTGCAACTGATAAAATACTGACAGCACTCCCAATTGCAATTAATTATGTCTGATTAACACATGTGAAGCAAAAAAGTGGGAGGGAAAAAGGGCATGGAGGAAGTCTATAGTCTGTTATTATCTATGCACATTAAAAATATTCAAACTACTGTTGTACGTTTCTGGTAAGGCACATCTCAGAATTACTGGAAACCCACAGCTACAGAATCAAGGAATCTTACACCTGGCTCTCTTAAAAGGCATTTATCACAAGGTTCTGAACTTCTACAAGTTGCTTTTCATCTTGATTAGCTTTACATTTTGCTATTGCAACAGTTTCACATGAAAAGAGTGTGCTGAGATATCTATTTCTAATATTATGCAACCCCCAGCTGACTAAAGTCTTATTGACTAAAGAATTACAAAAAACTCGGGTTTTTTTCCAGCACATCTTCAACTATTTGCATTATTTTACACTGAACCAAAAATGTCCTTACCTCACTGGGGGCAAGAACAACTTTTGTATGAAAGAATCAAGTTGTTATTTGCTTCATGTCACCTGTATCTTTAAAACTAAACAAAACATATTAAATGTTGCATCCTACCAAAACCAAGTAAGCACACATTTCTCTGCAGGAACAAAACTGTGGAAAAAATTAAGCAATTTTAGAAGTCATGGAATCATACAGTTATGACACTGAATGAATGAAATATGGAGACTTTAAATTCCCCTAAACATTTGTAGTTCTGAAAACTTTTGAGTTCTTATTAAGCTCAGTATTCTTTACCCTCAAATGTCATTGTATGCACAGACATATTGCAGAAAGAGAATTGCATGAGAAGGCCTTAAAATGAATGTAAAGTTCTACTTTGAATGTAAACTTCTACTGATGTTTCAGTTAACCATATGCCACCAAAAAAAGACCGAAGAAAGAATTTTTTGGGGGAAAAGCTTCAATGAAATGGAACAAAAAGACTCAGAAATCATGGTATTAAGCTTCTGATTCATTTTCAGAGTAGTTAATTCTCCAGTTGCTCGGCAGACTCCTCTCTGCTGTCTCTTAATCTTTTCCACTGTTCCACCCCTTTACTGCTGCCACAACCAGAACAAACCAGAACACAAGTGGAAGTTCAGCAATGGTTTGTCAGAAGAATTTTGGTGTCTATTGATAAATATTTTTTCATTACAAAGCCGTATTGTCCAGAGACTACTGTTTCACTCAGTCAGTGATAACCTTGACTTGATCCTTCCTTCAAACACATGTTTGTGTTAAGCACCAACTTTTCAAACTAACCATCTCAGCTAAAATGTAAACAATAAAGCAAACAGTACAAGCAAGCTTGGTAGGGTTCCATCTTTTTTCCCTTTTTGCACTGCTCCCTGCACCTATTGCCCAGACTTGAAATGACAACCAAAGGATCAGGCGAAAAGAAGCAGAGTTCTGCTGTGCTTTTGAAGAAGCCAACGCAAGAAAGGTGGGGAAGGAGGAAGGGCTGAAACTGGCCAGCACTTATAACTTGTGAAACATGTGGGCAATCAAAAGCATATTTCCTACCAAGCCCACGTAGAACTAGCTGTACCAACATCCTACTACTTGTATGTAGATATTAGCACATAGGCCTATCTTGCATAATCTTTAAAAATTCAAGAAGATAATTACAACACATATAGCATGTATTTCTAATTTTTGCTGGAATGGTACCCACCTGAACCAGCTTTGTCCCAGGGACGAAAGGCAAAATATTCCTTTACATCTTTATATTACTTTTACCATCTCATGAATTTTCCATTCTCCAGAGCTATTGGTTGTGATGACTGGCAGCTTACAAGGGTATCTATGAATAGTAAGCCCGTTGGCTGTACAATCTCATCTGATATCCTTCCATATGAGAAAAGTGAAATAAATGCCAAAGTGTCCTCATATTAGAAAACATAATAAGCAGAATACATTTTGATTACTCACACTCTGTCTAGCTGTGAACCATTATCTTTAAGATGGATTTATTCACTTCAGTGACATTTTTTGCTCTTTTAACTACTTCTTTTACTGACCTAACTACTTCAGGATAACTGTACTAAGACTTGCAGCAATCTACCCCCACAAAGATAAATTTGATCATAAGTAAGTTACATCCCTCAGGTAAGAGAAGCAGCAGGGGAACAAAAGTAATGGGTTAATTTAAGATAGTACCAGCAATAGGATTGGTTTGACAAGTGCCTATTTCTTTTAACCCATTTTATTTCAAGAACAATCTATATGATAATCAGATCTGGTGCAATTTTTTTCCATTAAAAGTAAATGATCCTTACATGTCAAGAAAGAAGTCTTCTGTTAATAAATCGGACAGTTAACATTTGAATCAGAAGAAACTCTGGAATACAAATAAATGTGTTTAATTTCTTATAGAACTTCATTCCCATTTATAGAGTAAAGCTATAAATATGGAAAAATATTTATTTACAAGTTTTAAAAGCTAAGGAAATTTAAACTGGAAAGATAGAAATTCTGTTCCTTTCTTTTAATTAACATAACCTGTGCCCTTCTTTATATTACAGACTCATTTCCTTCTAAAAGTTATAAGTAGGTTTTGTCAAGGTCATGTCATAGACAGTGGCATTTCTATACATATCTTGGTAGATATGGCTACAGAGAGCATTGTACCTTCATTTTTTGATGCTCATTTTAACAGCAGTGACTGTTCTTTATTCTCTGTGTGAGACACTACTGATTGTATATTCTTTGCTGCTTAGAGAAGTGCATGAGCACATATTTGAGGTTTTGCTGCTGTTTCCCACCAAACAGTAGAATGCTGAACCTCTGCAAACCTCAGGCATTACTTTACAAAAAAAAAAAAAAAAAGTTTAAATTTCTCCATGCTTGCTTAGACTCTCATTCAACAAAGCAATTGAATGGATCCTTAACTTTAAGCAGCTGCTCAAACCTGTACTCATTCCCTACACCACTTTGAGCTCATGTTCAAAGCCACACAGATACACGCCTGTGACTACCACAAATAAGAGGAACAGAGCTTTCCTCTGTACTGGCACCAATTCCTTACATTCTGAATTCCTGGTGATTCTGCAGTTCAGGATCACATTGGGGTCTGGAAACACACTGTACAACATCTTTTCCTTCACTTTCTTTTCATACAACAGCAGCCGGAGAGATGGCCCTGCAGCTTCGTTAAAGATTTTTGAACAGAAGTCTGAAAGGCTACATGCTTACAAACACCTTCATCTATCCACCCTTCCCCTTTACAATAGCCTTTCTGTTCTCCTCCAGCTTCATTTCTTCTTCCCAAACTTTACCAAAGCTTTCTAGAGCCTTTCAAATTTTCTTTATCTTATTTCTATTTTTTTAAGTGTTTGATTATTTTTGCTCATCTTTTCTGCACCTAAACCATTACTTCCTTTCTCCTGAGGGTACAGGTTAGGGATGAGTTGCCAGATGGCCACTCTTACACTTGGGCATATATTAATTTAGCCTTGAACTCTTCCCATTTCCCTTCTGAATCCTTTCCCTCTGCTGTCTTTTCTAATCAGATTTTATGCAACACTTTCTGCATGCTTCCCAAATACATTTGGTTACAAAACCCATGACCATTTTTCCCCATGATACCTTCTCCTTCTGGATCCCACTCTAATTCCACTTAAAAGTCAGAGCATATGTCTTAATCTCACAATGATGTCCAATCTTAACATTTCTGCTGACATGTCCTGAATTACTTATATCTCAATTAAATATTACTCCCTCCAGAAGTATCATATAACAGAACAAATCTGGAAGGATTTAGTCAAGCAAAGTTTTTCCTGAGGAAGGAAGACATAGAAACTCAGGAGCAATAGGATAATATCTGTCTGTAATATAAAAAATGAAGATTTATTTTGTGTCCAGGTACAGTTAATTATGTGTTTCATTAGTTTATTTCCCTCTCAGACATTTTCAGTTTTTAATCATTCTGTTCCTTTTTTTGTTCCTCTGTTCACAGTATTGTAAATCAGCATAATTTCAAGGAAAAAGGATTTTATTCTAATTGCACAGTCGAGAACTTTTACGTCTGTTAATGCCAAATCTTCCTTTACTCTGTAAAATGAAATAACTACCTATGTGAAAAGAACTTCACAAGGAACAAAATTGCATACGATTGTGTGATTACTACAGAAAGAATTCACAATAATTGTGTGATTTTCTCATATTTTTATTTCCTTACAAGTATTTCCATGGACAAGATTATTGATAAGACTCTTCCCTAGAATATTATATATACAGAAAAATCAACATAAGACTTACTGCTACTTCATTTTCATGACAATCAATGCACATAATGAACAGCTGAAATAAGAGCCCTGAAAAAGAAGAATATGTTTTTTGTTGTTTGGAGTAAAAAACCTCTATCTCTATATACTGAATATTTGAGAGGGGGAAAAAGACATAAAATAAAACTAGATATTCTGTGTAAGAAGCAGAACATAATGGGACATTCTCTTTTCAGAAATTATTTTCTTGCAAAACAAAAATAGAGAATTACAAAATCACAACAGATTTTTTACATGCCATTAATTATAGGTCAAAAGAGGCATTTTTGTTTCTATGATAGTAAGGTACTTTATACCTACTTTCACTGTCTAATTCTAGAGTGTAATCTGCAAATATGACATAATTTTAAAGTGGAAAAATGCAAAATATCAATGCTAGAATACATTTTTAAAACAAATGTTTAAACATGTTTTAAAGAAATGATCACTCCATGGAAAATGTTATGTCAACACTACATTTTCAGTTCTGGGTCAAATTTTGAGCACAAAAATGTTCTTTGACTTTTCAAACCCTGGAAATATGCACTGTTCCTAGCCCTTTCGAAACACACTATTTTAGATGCCTCTCAGGGGATGAACACAAACTCTACCAATGACAGTCCAAACCCTCTGTTGTGGCATGCCTATGCTGCAGGTATCCAAAACAATCAGAGGTTAAACAGGCATGATATCAAAGCTGGTTTTCTCCTCACCCACTTTTCATCAGGGGTAATTTAGAGTGGCTTAGTGCTGCAGGGTAATAAGAGTAGCTCTGATCTCCCCCAGGGACCATCCCCAAGGCCAAAGAGCAAGAGGACACAAGTCCTTCTTATGGCCAGTGGAGTCCTGAGGAGCCTCTTGTGTGGCGACAAGGTCCCAAGAGCCCAGAGACAGCTATGCTTCACAATTTCTTTCTTTCACAGGAGAAATTAGATAACACCTTGGGATAGCTTTTCCATTTCTTCAAACACTTGAAGAAGCCAAGAAACAGAACCAAGATTAACTGCACTTGTCTAAAGGAAGATTTTCCACCTAAATGTTTGTGCACTGGAAACCATGTAGGACAGATGATGACCTGCTTCATTCAATCTTACCCTAATTCAGAAGAGCCTTAGGTAATACCTCAAGCTACAAAATGAAGAAGCTTCACCCTTGAAATCAGGACTTCCATTAAATTTTCACTTCAGTACTTGCAAACACGGAAGGTTCAGACTGGATTGGTGACAGCTAAGTTGGTACACTTCAGCACCAATGCAGTGAACTTTTATAGTTAGCAGCCTGTCTGTCCTAAAGCATCCTGCTATGTGTCCTAGGCCTGAAAGACAACATCTGAAAATATTGTTCTGAACCTAACTTGGTTTTGGCCTTTCTTCCTCTCTGGAGCATTATTGTAAACAGTGTTATCACTAGACCTAGCTTGTCTAAAGCACATCCGCTTATGGATGCTGATGTGATGCCAGTACTCTCACAGTTATCAGCTAAAGCAAGCTAGCTGAAGGTGAACTTTCCAGCAGTACTTAAAAAACTTCTAATCTCAAAAAAAAAAAAAAAAATCAGAAATAGCCATTTAAGATAGTTCAGAAACAAGAAAGTTGTTAGAAACTTTTCCAGGACTGTCAGTAACCAGTCAAAAGCAGTTATTCTTGGAAATAGCACTGTGATCAGCAGTATTTGAAAGCAAGGCCATACAATGGTCTTTTTTGGCTTTGAGACAGTGACAGTGATGAAGTCTCAGCTCATACACACATCAATCTCTCTATCTGAAGGAAACAAGTCCTGAAATAACTAAAAATTTCATAGAGGAGACTAAAGTCCCCCTCAGCAGCCTCTAGAGTCAACAGGAGGAAGTAAAAGGATCCAGATCTTGGGTAGGCAAATCCACCACTGAAAGCTGATGACAGAAAGAGTTATTAAGTGGACCAAATTTAACCTTGAGAAATCCCATACATTTTCTGAAGTGTTTGACTTAACATATCTAGTCATTGATTGAACAAAAGAGAAAATTAGCAAAGGTGTCAGCCCAATTCACAAAACCAGTAGTAAATTCCTTGTCCACAGTATGTTGAATGAAGTCAACAGGCTCCAGGCACTGCATTTATTTAATTCGTTCCTTCTGTCTTTGATCTGCCATCCCACATGTTTTCATCTCTAATAATTTTTCTTTCCTTAAACTAAAATCCACAAAAGAAGGGCTATTCCATATAACATTGTGTCATGTTCAGCATGCAGCTTAGATTTGTGGATCCCTTGTCTTATTCCGCATTTCCAGCACAGAAGGAAAGATGAAGAAAGAAAACATGAAACAACACAGCCCTTCTGGTAAGACTCTGCCAATGCCCTTCCACATTGGCTTTGTCAAGTTCACACGTGAATGCTGTGAGAACAGTAGACAAGAATAGCATCACCAGCCTGCAGAAGCTTCATCACCTTCCCCTGGAATTTATAATAGAGTTTCTCACTGGCACCTTTCTCAGCTTTTGTAGCTCAAAAACAAAACCAAAAAAATCTTTTTTGTGTGTGTGTGACTTAGCGCCTTTTAGCAAAATTAATGTCATCATTGTTTTGCTATGAATTGTGGCTGGTGTACTGGAATCTCAAAAATCCCCAGCCCTCAACAGTGTCCCCTAATTTGATACTTGCATAAAACAAACATAACAGTAGTGAACATATATGCCAAAGTGGAACGTGCCTGTGGTTGAATCCAGCAAAGCTGGGAAATTTCCTGCTTCTGGTAAATGCAAAAGGGAAATTTGGTCGAGGGCTCCAAGTCCTCTAAGTATCCTCACTACAAAGAAGGCAGCTCACTTTGTCCTCCAAACTACCAGCTTGCCCACACATTAGTGCTAAAAAAGAATGAATAGGCTATATGTGGTATTGAGGGCAGAACCTGAAACAAACTGAGTGAATAAAATATTTTCCAAACCTTGAGAAAATTCAGATTAATCTGTGTTATTATGGAGAAAGCAAAGAGTTTTCCTTCTGAAAACCTTCATTCATGAGTGTATCAAGATGGTGGTGAGAGAGGGGCTGAGGATCTCACTCTTTTGTTGAAAAACAATTTAAAAACATCTGAAATACTTAAGTAGAATGTGGCAGTGTGAGGAAAGAATCAGATATGTTGAAATGTATTTGGGATGACTCAAAGGCTGAGGATTTATTTCATGCAATGGTTATCCTCTAAAGGGTAAGCGTTCAGGTATCTTCTTTTGTCAATGGTCAGAAATCGTTTGCAGAAAATAGACAATTGAGAGGCCTTCTGAAATACTTTAATAAAGAATATCCATGTCATGACAGCTAGACTGTGAGCTTCAGATGTGCCTAACAAAGTCCTTACTTTCAGTGATAAAAAAAATCAGCCTGAGAGACATTTTACATTGATAGATATCTTTCTGGGTGTATTTCCTAATTCAGCAAAGTCTATTTTTCCTCCAAGGACAAGTTTATTTGTCCAGTAAGATAACCTCATATCTGTCTGAAAAACACCCACACAATGAAGGTATTACATAAACATTAATCTGGAGACTAATTTAAATAGTTATCAGTATTAGATACATGATACCTGGCTTCCAACATTAAATTCTATTATATGCTGTAAGTGAAATAGTACAGATAATAAATTCAAATCAGATCTCTTTTTGAAGGCTAGCAGTCAATTACTTGCCTTACTTAAACACCTATTTCTAGTTTGGCTACTGCCTTTGCTTCCTCAGTCTTGGATAAGGGAAACTCAAGAAAGGAATAGAGCTCCTCTTCTTCCTTTACCCCATCTTTTGTACGGCACACCAATACTTAAATTATAGAAGATCTCTCTTATCACTCTTAATGCAGTCCCTGCTAAATGAAGTGAGCTCAGAGATAGGAGTTTTAAGCTCACAATGAGTTTCGATATTTGGATTAAGAAGTTGCAACCTTAATCAGAGTATCTTTCCCCTATCTGTTGCAAACCAGGACTGCACCCAGCAATGCAATGCCCTGCAGTATTGATATTATGATCTCTATTTCTCTCTCATCATTCATGGTTTCACCATGGATTCAGCAGAGGCACTGTGCAGAATGAACTTGAAGCACATATCCCAATATGCCACAGTATGCTGTCAGAGATGGGAGGTGTCATATTCAGCACAGGGAGTTATTTAAATCTACCATAACAGTTAAGAAACTATGTTGCATAAGTCCACTCAGAAATATTAGGTGTAAAATTTTACAATTCTAAAAAGTCATGATCAGCTACACATCACTAGGGTTCTTCCTTGGTACCCAAGCAAATCAAAGACAAAACAGCCTCTTAACATCTATTTAGCAACCTGGGGATTAAGGGGTTAAATACTGTGCAAATACCTTCAACATCAGTTCAACAGGGGACCAATGTAATCCAAGTAATATTGCTAGGCCAGGGCTTGCTTTGCAGTAAATCAGTGTGTATGCCAATTGACTTCAAACAAGTTTCTATTCCATTGCATTAAACTACCCCTGATGTACTCTGTTTCCTTCATGTGCCTAGAGCACATATTTCTTGCTGGTTACTATTCTGGAAAATAAGCTTTTTGAATGACCCCCTCAGAGCATTTGAAATGCACTTTATTTTAAAGGCAGCAGCATTTGAGCATCCTTGAAACTGCATGCTTTTTTCACGATAAAACCAAAATGTTAATACTGTCACCTGAGTGTCAGGGAAAATAGGTCTTTCAGTCCACCACAGCAAGTACAGCTGTAATTCACTTAAAGTTATACTTGGCATGCTCCTATTTTGCAAGGAAGGATGCAAGAAAATCAGATTTATGAACAATAGAGACAGACCATTCATGCTACATTATCACAAGAAAATGGTAAAAACATTAAATACCTTTCAAGCAATGCTGAAGGATTTGGAAATATCTCTGGCCTTTCACATCCTGGATTTCGTGTCATATCTTTCGTGAACTTAACTGATATGATAGATACTTCATGCATATACTCTGATTTTTAATCTATGGAATAATCAGCTGTGACAGTTAAGAATCCTGTGTGAAGTGACTGAGCTTTGAGTAACTTTGTTTCCATTGTTGATAGGTAAAAAATACGCAAATATTTTTAGCAAAAGAGGATTGACTATCACACTAAAAAAAATTTTCAAACACCATTACTAAAGTGTATTGCATGCTGAGTATAAGGCAATATAAACTATTACACACTACTATATTACATTGTATTATTTAATGTCTCTGCTACATATAGCCTTCCCTGCTCTTCAGAAAGGGATGGTACCAGTTAAAGGACATAAGTAGGAGAACATTTTCTTCTTTTTTAACTAGACATTTCTTTGGGGAAAAAAATGTGATCATTGAAACAGTGGTGAAAAGCAGGTTCTCTGTGTCCCTACTTATTTTCTTTTCTTATCCCATTCAGCTTGGACTCAGAGATCAGATAACTGTTTATTCTTCAAACAGTGCCAGAACTACACAAGTAGGTTAGCGGACTGATGCATATGTGGTAAGAACAGGAAAAAGATGAAAGAAGATTCCTTTTACTCAGACATAGGTCAGACAGATGACAGTCTGACAATGTATGCATTGGTTTTCTGGCGCAAACTTTTGAAATGGCAATTTTAAAAATTTCAGTCATTGCTTTTAGCCAGTCTGGTTTATGCTTCTCTAACCTGCTTTGTTTTGACTATATATGAGCCTTCTCCTTAGACCCCAGGTTTTAATTTCTCCCCAAATTAAAGCAATGAGCCCAAAGAGTGAAATTTATAGCATCACACGTACTCTATACTCACTGTGCTCTACCCAAACCTGCCTCAGTATGCTAGCCTGGGAGCATCCTTATGCTATGTATTCTTTTCATAAAACCTTCAGATCACATTTTAAGCTGTTTTGGGCTCTTTCCTTTGTACTTACAAACAAATGGTCTCCCGACCAGCCCATTCCTATACCCTGGGGAGAACAGCCATGGTAAGAAACCCCCTTTCCTCCCCAGCCTGACCCCAGTGCTGACTGCATTACTGCACAGTTCATGCTCATTAATGGGAATAGGCCACTTACCTGTTAGAGTTTGTACTGTTTGCCTCCCTCCTCTATTTACTGTTCAAGACAAGCAAGCAAGACATGCTATGAATGATGAGATTTAATTAAGCTGCAACTTCATTAACTGAGATCCTCCCGGAATTACCCAGCAATCATTCACCTGCAGCAGGTCATCCTTCCTTCTGTCTTTTCCACCTAGTGAAAGGAGTTTCCATTGATCCCTCACAACTCAGCTGGAGCTTTGCCTTTCCACTGTTTCTTTCTGCATGAGAAGCTTATTGCTGGAGCAAGTCTCTACCTCTTTTCTACACCTTCTAAGGGTGGGATTCGTCTTACCTAACTTTCGGGTTTTACAGAGCAGAGGGTGTAATCACAATCTTAACTGGACATACTCTCTCTGCTGTCAAAGGAAAGAAACAAACACTCCTGGGGTGAGAGATGCTTTGCTTAGATGACTCAAATCTGCTCTCAGCATACCTATTGTCCTCCTGACAAGAAATTAATGTAGACAATGATTTCAGGTATAATTACAGACACCTGAGTCTGAAAGGACAAATCCCACTTCTAGAGACTCAAGCTACTATTTATAAATTATCTAAACCTCAAATAGATGATGCTCAGCCTGAACACTTGCCACAAGGTGATTGTCCCGCATGAATCCATCCAGCAAAATGTTCCTGAATTTGGAGAGTTAAAAATTGCCTAATATTAGCAAAAAATTTATTCACCAGATGTAGACATGCCTCTCATTTTCCATAACTCCAGAACCCAATATTTAGGGGGTTTGGATCATTTCCAAATTTCTTTCAAAAAAAGCACAAGATAATTCACAGTCTATCCATCCTATTGTCTTCTTGACCCAAATCAAGCCTGACAGCTCCTTTTTGCCTTGGCTTTTGTTCCAAACCTTTAGATCAGTTTAGAAGCCTTTCCCTGAAATATAGTAATCATAATCTCACCCTAAATCTTTCTCTGTCCTGATACTGAACTTTAAACTTCAAACTGCTTTCAGTCCTTCTTGTTAAAGCCAACAGTCAATGACCCATTACTTTTAAGTTCCTCTTTCAAGCTGAGCCAGAAAAAATTGCTGTCTCAGTTCGAGAAAAGTGAGACCCAACTAACTGTATGAGCAGGAAACCTTGTTATTCTAACTCTCCTTTTATCCCAACCAGTGACAAGTCAGTGTTTTGCAAAGCAGCTGCCTGGGTAGATCTCTGCTGCACAAAAGTATTTCCTGAAAAAATTACCCAAATCTAATTACTGTGGATTTTGAACTAACTATCACGGTTAGCAATAGACTGTGGGTTTGCATTGCTTAATGAATAACACATGGTAGCTCATGTTTTATCTATTCTTATGGTTTCATGGTGGTGACTGGAATAAAGATTGTTAAATGGAAATCCTCTTACCAATGATCATTTAAACAAACAGGCAGGCCAGATTTTCCTGATCTTTACAAGGCTTGTCTATGCCTTGTTTGGAACCAGTACAAGTTTTGTGAAAAAGTCCCCGAAAATCAGCAAAGTTTCAAATGAAGCCAGATTAATTTTTTTTTGTATCTTCTCATAAACACAAAACAACTGAGCATTATGGGGGTAGCACAGATTAACCTGACAGTATAACACAGCCTTTGGTTTAGCACACCCTAACACGGCCAGTGTGCAAACAGGAGCTGATGCTTTCTGGAGTAAACAAAATGGACCTGTGTGTATTGCTCTTGGAGTCATCCTCACAGACCTGGGCTGGACCATCATTTGGAAAACAATGTCAACCATGTCAGCAACCTCACTGTAAAAAGGCTGATTTCATCAGTGCTGTAATTTGGATGAGGCAACTGGGACTCATCCCAGTCTTTAGGAGAGGCTTCACGGTATTAAGACAGTCTGTAGCTGAGACTCATAAACTATAGCATTAAGTAACCATCTTTCTATGATTAGTTTTATTTGTTTGCATATGTGTATCTTAAAGAAGTAGAAAAAGAATATTCTATAAATTTTTGCTATATTCATTCAGTCCACAACCAATTTTGAAAGCCAGATAACAAAACCTTATCTCCCCAAAACACAGATAAACTGTCCTGTCAATACGAGATGATTCATGAAAGCTGTTTGTCTTACACTGTTCTTCTGAGAAACTTGGAAGGGCAAGAAGGTGCATCTTAAAGAGATTTATCAAGGTGATAATGGGAGAGGGAAGAAATCTGTCTTTTTCAAAGTTCTAATGGAAATATAACATTATTTCCTTTACCAGTTTAGAATTTTAAGAGAACACTCAAGGGATAATGTGTGGGTTTGTCCATCTATTGCAGTACATAGAGTACATAGGAAGCCCAGGGGACTATTTAGCAGTATTTCTGGCTCAGTGGCACCAGGATATGACCAAAGTTCTAAAATAAACCTAAACCCAGTAGTTAGAAAGACCACTGAGTTTACAGGGCTTCCCTTGAGGCTGATTATCCACAGCACCTCAAGACAGTGTGAATGAATGATGCTCCTCCTGAAGCTTTCCTGTCCATCTTTTTCTCATAACTAAAGATGCTGAGTTGATAACTGGAGACAGATTTATGTATTTTGATTCACATTTCTGACCAGTGAAATTTTTTTTACAATTTTTTTTCACGCTTATTTTGAAAGAGGCTAACCATAGACAAAGAGTCTGATGCTTCCTCTGCTAACAGGCTTCCGTGGAAAGCTTTAGAAAGCAGCACTGAGGGTCCTGCTCAGGCTCGCATCGAGGAAATATGTCACCTTTTCAAAATGGTTTTCTTCCAGGAAGAGGAAGTGGTTTTACCTAAACCAAACCCGAGTAATTTGTACAGACAGAGGTCACTGTGGCCACTTTATACTTTCCCATTTCTTTCAGTATTCAAAAAGTGAGCATGCTATCTGGTTCTCCAGTCTGCTGCTTTAACTATGAGAAGGGTGAGAATCTTTTGCCCTTACTCACTTTGAATACCGAATTAAACAAGGAAGATGTCATGGTTTTGTTCAAAGGAACTCTTTCAAATCATTCTGTTTAGGCTGCAGAAAGAAATAACAAAAGAGTAATTTTTCCTTACAAAAACGCAGAGTTTATAAAATTGTTTCAGTGTGTCAAAACCAAAAATAAATGGGATTCTGAGGGAAATGCTTTTGCAGCATTGGCAAAATCCTTGTTGCCTCAAATTTGAGTCTGTTAGTGTAAAGGTATCGGCAAAGCCAGTTCTTGTCTTTAAGCAGAAATTCTGAGTAAACATGCAACCTCCCTAGCAGCTTGTCTGCGTACTTCATCTTGTTACGCAGCAAGGGGAATCCAAAACATAACTACTACAACCTCATTACTTCCTGAGGCCAAACTCAATGTACTTCAGTACCTGCTGTGTTGGGTATAGAACCAGCTCTTCAGCTGTTGGAAGTAAAAAGGATAGTCTATGCCAGTAGACTAACCATCCCTGTGTAGGTAGATAAACATAGGGATTCAGTTGCCAGTTATGACAACTTGGTGATTTTTTGCTTTAAATTGTTTTGCTAAAATGACCAGAAAGCAAATCCAACACTGGAGTATTTGGGGGAAATTGAAGGGAAAGATACAGCTGCAGCCCCTTGTAAGCCTAATGGGAAAACAAATTCCATATGAAATGAGGAATGGATAATTATGTGTTGCCTAAGAAAAAGAAAACTGTTCCCTGCTAAAGCTTATTTTTGTTTTGAAATTAAGTGCTGCTGGTGAACTTCTATACAAAATGATTGGAACAGAGGAAAGTGGTCAGAAGCTACACAAGAGTCCATATACAAGAGCAAGCAAATGCTCCAAATGAATTTGGCTTTTTCCTATTGAAACATGGGTATTTGGGAGAAGGTAAAGTAGTTAACCAATAAAAGAGAAAGCAACATGCCTATTAAAAGAGGGATTTAGAGTGTTACATGTGGGTCAATGGATTTCTTAAGGGAAAAAATTAAGTGCTTTAAAGGAAAAAATAGAGCCTGCAGTTTCCTAATCAAGTTTTAAAAGATAAATACGTCGATCATAGAAGGACATAATGGTTCCTGTAAACCAACAGCAGTATCTACACAGGGAGATTAGGCAAAACTGCAGGAGGCTTCTTAATGGTGCTTGAAATGAAAAGAAAGAAAAATAGCAGAAAAACAAAATGTCCCTTTTAAAATATCCCTTTGAAAACATGCAGAGATTGGAAAGAACACGAAATTCAGATTCCTCTTAAACTAAGATTACAGTGATGAGAGGATTTTTTCTAGGACATGCTATCCCATGGTCTGCTCTGGAGGCAGGCAGAAGTGAATGAGTCAGGCAGAGTTACAGTGAGGACAGAAACAAGCTGGCTCCAGGTATGAAAACCCTGAAGCAGCTCAGGGCAAAAATCTCACATAAATAGTTCAGCACTAGCCTGAATGAAAAGCAAAGGAATTTCTTGGCTGAACAAAAAAATGAAGCAGGACATAAAACCCAAGAGAGACTCGTCACAAGAACTGTGTAATTAATGACAGCAATTTTTACAAGGATTGCTATGTTCATTTTAGGTCACACATTTTGAATTCACAGAATAAATAACTGGTTGAGGTCAGAAGGGACCTCTGGAGGTCATATGGTCTGACCTCCCTACTTGAGCAGGGCCACCTAAGAGCCAGTTGCCCAGGACCATGGGCAGACAGCTTTTCAGTATCTCCAAGGACGGAGACTGCACAACCTCTCTGAGCAACCTGTGCCAGTGCTCAGTCATCCTCACAGTAAAAAAACATTTCCTCGTGCATTACCAGCCACTTGTGGATGAAGGTTTGGCATTGGACTTGTCTTTAATTCCAAAGGTGTGAAATATTACCTTCAGTCAACTCAACAAGCATTTTTCTTCCAGAATCTAGTCTTCCATCCCCGCAGATCTCAACAGCGAGTTCCACACACAACTTTAAAACTGGGCAGTGGGTAGGACCTGCTGCTTTTAACTCTCTTTTAACCTTTGCTGAGCTGCTGTTCTTTAAACTGCTGCCACAGCCACTTAATTTCCCTCCCCAGTTGGTGTGATTTTCTTTTGTTTGTATGTTTTGGCTTTTTTTTTTTTAGGAGTTATTGTTTGGTTTTTTATTGTTATTTAATTGATTCTTCTCTTTTGAACGGTGGAAGATAACAGCCACATCACAGTGATGTAGCACTAAAGACAGGCACCAGCCCTGGTGATGTCACGACTGTGTCACACCAGGCAGAACGTTGGCAGTGGCTGTGTCACAGTGGGGCTGGAAACGTAGGTGGGCTAGGACAGATATAAAAAGGGCTGCTAGGACTGCCAATGTCACAAGAGCAGCTGGAGCACTTTCCAGTGAAATGAGCTTTCTTACAAGACAGACAAATGCAGCACACTGTGAAGTTGCGTGTGAGGACTTGCGCTTTTACAGATAAGAACATACTCCATGGCAGCCAGCTGACCTACATTTACAGCTGAAGAAGTACAGCTGACCCACAGGGAGTTGCATCTAACCTACCAACAAAGAAGGAGTGCTAGTCAAAGGGACTGTGCCTTTTAAAATGGTAAACTGAGCAGGAGCAGCTGCATAGGGACAGTTTATCTCCTGCTGACATACATAAGAAGCAAATGGGATCAATACTTAATTATCAAGGATTACCTATAACTGACAATACCCATTATCTAAGATGAAATTAGACAAGTCCGTAACAGTTTCCAGTGCAATACTTGCTCCTTAGTGACTAACAAAGTTTTTTCTCTCGCAACCTCATTTAAGCAGTGCCTGCCCCATTGCTCTCCTCGTTCCTGGCAAATGGGTCAGCTGCTCCAAGATACAATTACTGCTCAGAACTAAAAGAGTTTTTCTCTATTTACAATTTTAAGGCAAGTTTATTTTCATAAATACTAGACTTGCCTGTTTAAAGGTCTGACATTTTATTGACAGCCATACAAGTTAGGTTATGCAGATGGAACAGACGCTGCCATTTTTAGGTATAATTAGCATTTCATTTCCTTTCAGACAATTTCCCCATCACGTTGAACACCACCAGGGCAATAGGAACATTCAAAAGAACACTGCAGTTTTATGCTATTAAAATAATAATTAAAAAAAAGACCTTACTAATTTCTGAACTAAGGTTGTTGGGTTTTGGGTTGATTGGTAGGTTGGGTTTTTTTGTTGGGTTTTTTTTTGTACAGTGATATTTTACTGAGTTAATACCAGGTAGCATATCTAAAGCTTTAGAAAGGCTTGAATTCTGTATCTTTTCTAGTGTTATTTAATTTCTCTCACAGAATTAAAAAATTACCTTATTAAAACTTTACTTGCAAAAGGGAAGTTTTTAGTGAATAACATGATAGAAAGAAGACCTGGAATCTCTCTGGCTTTTACACAAATGGCTGGGGATGATTTCCCATCGTCCCTGGCTCCTTGCTGCATACGTACAGCAGCCCCAATCACAGTCCCAGTGAGCTTCTGAGGAATGTAAAAGGGGAGATGAATCTCCTGTTAGACCTGTGCCAGGCTGCATTGCTATTTGGGTGGACTGCTGAGGAAAGGGATGAGGAAAGGGATGATGGCCAGCAGCCCATCAGGGCACAAACCCAACCCCAAGTGTCTGAATATCTCACACCTTAAGTAGACTATTGCAGGCAATTTTTAGCCACATCTCCTTGCTTTGAGAATCTTTCCCAGGGAAGTCATGTCAAAATTGATGTATCTCCATAAGAAGTTTGGGGTTGTGGTGGTGTAGCCCCCCCTGGGTCATGTTGCCATGTCAGGACCAGCCAACACTCTGTTCTTGTGCAGTGATTTGGGATAACCTCGTACTTTCTTATCCTGGCTACGGTACAGTGAGTTAGGACAATTAGACACTCCCCAACCCTAGCTGAAACTCCTCCTGCCTGGATCATGGCCCACCTTTGAGGGTGCCTGACAAGAATTATGGCCAGAATGGAAATAAACTGACCAAAGCCAATTACCTTGTGAACCTATAAACAGCGGTCCTGAGTGAGGTCATTTGAGCTCTCCTGAACCACAGCAGGCTGTGAGCAGCATCTCCCTCTGAGTGGGACGCATCTCAGAGCTCATGAACTCTCCAGTTTGCAAAGTTTGGAGGATCGTCAGTGAAAGCTGATGACAGGACCTGGGCTGAAACCCTTCAAACCTTGCGGCTAAACCCTCACCCATTGAGAAATGCCAAGACATTTGAAGTGAATATTTCACTGAGCTCAAGGGGAATTTTTAACAGGTATATCTTTGTTTATCTATCTATCTATCCATCTATCTATATATCTTTGTGTCTGCGTGCATGCATGTGTGAATTGACCTCGGTATCTGATAGCAAGTATAGTATAAATATTGCCATTTTGAATCTATAATTAAGTCACTGTTGTGATAGCAGTAAATTTTATTGAATCACTTTGTAAATGTTAAATCAGTCAATGATTAAGTGTTGCTAAATCTTGCAATCCACCTTAAAATGTGAATGAACCTTAGACGGCTGCTACACCCATATAATCCCGTAAAACATAAACCACTGACAGTCTGAGACTAAGATTGGACCTAGCCACACCTAAGCTCTGTCAGGAATTTAGAAAGCAAGGGGGTCTTCTCTGAACCTCGTGACTCAACGGGAGGGTCTCCCTTACCCTTTTGCATCTTTGGTCTCTGTATAAATCACTCTGGTTTGATTCTAACTTGATTATGTTTTGTATGCTTCATCCATGTATTAAGTAATAGAGTGAATCTTGCCCTCAAACTTTGTGAAGTTGTGCTTTTATAAACTCCTATTAAATCACTTTTGCTAATACCCTTGGCAGTGATTCTTTAAGCAGCCCAAACTACACATTCGTGACAGGGGTTTAGTAAGAGGTTTTCTCACAGCTTCCTCCCTGGCCCCCCCTCTGTGAGCTGAGATCCTCCAGTCTCTGTCTGGGTAGTAGACAGAAGATGACACCTTCATGTTAGAAGACTCCATGATAATTACAGTGCTTTCTTGATTACTTGGAGGGGGGGGGGGCTCTCTGAGGATATTAAAAATTAAGCAGCCTGATTTCTGCTGAATCCTAGCCCAAAACTTGTGATCCACAGGACGTCTCAGCATGGCAAAAGAGACCAATATCTGACACAGTAATTTACAAAGCTTCTCCCTGACAAGATTTAACTACAGTTTGCCACCGACGTCAGCCTCTGCTTTAATAGACCTGATGTGTCATTTATGCTATTCTTGCCTCCCACAAGTTTTCTGCAAAACATGAGGAATATTCATTTTGCTGTTCAGTGACAGCAGGAGAATGCCCCAACCACAGTGTCTGGCGTGTGTCAGTCTAGTCATGGAGATAACTACACCAAGAAAAGCAGCCTGTAGATTTAGAGTCTGCAATAGCAGCATTTAATGCTTGCTAGAGGTACATTGCCATGCAGTGGAACTACAGGATCTTCTCGGAGCCACAATAATTGAAATAAGTTACAATGCAAAAACCAGCGGTATTTTCTGTGCTAAAACAAAGTTTCTAGAAAGTCACTGTGTAACCTTGGCTATCCTTTACAGAGCAACTACAGAATAAAAAGAACAAATGCTTCTGGCCGCTAAGCATATTATTTTTTCCTTTTAAATGCATTAACTACTTTGCAATTTAGATTTTCTGGTCATGCTTTCATTAGAATAGAGGTGAGTGGCTGTCGTCCCCTTACAAATAGAAATGTCCGCATCTAATACAGCAGGATGCTTTTTAATATCCTGTATGTAGTGGCTGAGATTCTGCAAGACATGCTCTATAATTACTGTCACTTAGTAGGAAGTTTAAAAGGTTTGTTTGCAGAGCAACCAGTTACTTTCTGCTTTAATAATATTATTTACTGATCATTTGTTATTATTTGTGTGTCTTAACCTAGCCATCAGTGGAAAGAGGTTTAAAAGAGACAATTTAATAATACTTAAGGAGCAAGAGTTCATATACCCCAAGTGTATTAAGTTGAAAAATGAACTGTGAAAGGTTCTAGCAGCAGGGGTTTTGATTTTCATGATAATCAGATGTACACAATAGGATTTTACTTGTGTAAGAAATTATCTGTAGGATTGTGGTTTCCATGCTAAATATATGCCTGATACTCATGTAGTCGTCCTTAAGCAAAAGAACAAAAAAATCAAAGGGCTTTCATGCTTACCTGTCACCTTGAGATAAATAGCAAAACTCAACTAATTTCAAAGGGAGCCTGACTGAGCCTGAAAGAGGCAGCAATAAAATGAGAATTATGGGCAACCATTCATATTTATTGAAAGCATAAAAAAGATTAATTTTCTGTATAATCAAATCCACACATAAGCATCCATTTCTACTATTGTAGTCCAATAAAAGTAAATTAAACGGTGCCAGAATTGATGGCTTTTCCTTGTGAGACAGATAACAGCCGCAAATGAGGCTATGGAAACAAATGAAACTATGAGTGCAGTTCACATTGTTTACAGAGAACAGGAAAAACCAACAGCCACATAGGAACAGACTATGCGACAGTAGTTGAAAAAACAGTAAATTTTGCTTCATTCCTCTGACGCTAAAGAAAGCATTAATTTCCTTCTTTAGTTTTTTCTGAGTCTTAAAAGATTAGGAATGATAATGTAAACTAGTGGCAGCCAAATAAAAAAGAAAAAAAAAAATCTCGTGATGGGAAAGTTTCAAACATTGACAAATCTCTGTCAGTTCCATATATGAAAGCATTTTTAATCCAGGCTGTTTCTTTGTACTGCACTGCCAGATGAGTCACTGATAGATGGAGGAGTTTGTAGTGCAGCAGACATGAAAACTGTTCCTTATTATAAACCAATATAGGAAATCACATACAGAAGAACTATATTTAAAGGCAGACACACAAAAGAGTTTAGTGAAGCTGTTCCTGCAATCTCACTTCAGCCTCCCCAGGCACAGACATTTCCTCACTCCTACCAGCACCACACAGACGCACTGACACAGCCAGCAACAGAAACACCCTTCTGGGGCTCCACTCCCAATCACTGAACCCTGAGAGAAGACTTTGTTTTTCTTTTTTTTTTAAATTTCTGCCTTAATTGCTATTCAACCTGTATATGCAAGGAGACAGTGACCATGTTCAGAGGTCCCTGTCCAATACCAGGCTGGATTATAGGGCTTGCACAGTATATGGCACTGCCTTAAAGCACTTACTAAACATGCTGCTTGACTTTGCAACCCAATGCTCTCAAACTGGAATTTAACCATTCTTGCACCAGTTTTTCCAAAGAGAAAAAGACTTAATCTTGTTAGCATATGTAGCCCGGTCAGCTATCCATTGTGTCCATAAGAAGAGAATAAGTCCAAGCTCTAGTCAAGTCAGCAACAGACCCCTCTTTGGACTTCAGTTCACAGTCCATCACTCTACAAGAAAGCTGAAGAACCAGGCTGCAGCAAGGGTTTGTGTCTCCTGTAAACACTATCTGCTGCCCAGGGAAGCAGCAGCACACAGGCAGCCAGAGGCTCCTACAGATCTTCACTAGAGAGCAGAGGAGTCTGGAGCCCTGTTCCAATTTGGGGTGAAGGCAGTGATGGTGCCCTGTAGAGCTGGCACCACACACCTGCCCAAGTCCTCGTAACATGGGAAGAGGGGCACTTGTTTGGGAGCAGGAGCCTGAGGACTTTGGCCAAAGCAACGTACTTGGTTAAGCCTGTGGAAAATTAGGGACTTGTGACTCCAGACCTCAGTAATCCAGGGGATCCTGTTCCAAATAGCTGTCCTCAATATTTGGCTCAGTAAAATGTCCTGCAAAGTGCTCAGGAGGAGCACTTGTCAGTGGAAAAGCCAAGGTCTGATGGAAACCCTGGTAGAGGGATGAAAGACGAGAGTTGCTGCTGACTACCTCCGCCAGCCCACTGCTGGGACTCCAGGCAGGAAGAGAGAAACAAGATCACTTGGACATCCAGATATTTTAAGATCTTAGAATAAGCTATTTTAAGATCTTAGAATAAGATAAACAGTATCAGTATTATTGCTCTTATTTTCAGAAGGACTTGGCCCCTGTGCAAAGTTAGTTGACCTAATGAAAAGCACAGGGCTATGTCTTGTTTTCTCTTCTCCTGCTATAGTGCTGGGAATAACAGGCAGCAAGGGCACAAGAGATCTCTCAGATTCTCTTAAAGCATCTCAAATGACCTCAGAGATCTGCAACAAGGGCACTGTTTGTATTTTGATTAGATAAGGCTAGCCTGATTGCCCTTTTTAGGGAACCTTTATGTTTTAGAAATACACCAGCATTCATTTACCCCTTCCAAGACCTCTAATACAGAAGAAATTCTGACAAGACTGTTCTAGTTGTCATACAACAGCAACAGCAAGAGCTGAAGCTGAAATTAGGAGCCAAGGAAAAACATAAATATATTTATGCAATGCCAAAAAATGTGTTTCTCTTTAAATTGTTAATTCTCTCCCTTGCCATATTGGAAGCTAATTCTGAATCCAATAAAGCAAAACAACTCAAAGTAAATTACTTGCAAGTGAAAGAATCAGATCCAAAGTTTTTTTTCTCCCCAACACAAGTTAATAAATGGAACAGCTACACTAAGTAATAAAGAGAAAATATTTCTAATTTATGCAATGTTACAAAAGCTATATCCATCAAGTTGCTCTGGAGAAATGGACTGTAGTAATAGATTCCCTTTAAATATAGCCAAGAAGGAAATTAAAACTGGCTTAAAATAGAAATAGAATCCCTCACTATAAAAATATGTTGCTGAATGACAGTGTCCAGAACAAAAAAAAAGTCCAAGTCCCTATGAGATAAATGTAAGACTGATTCATCCAAACTATTTCATAAACATGTATGTTAGAAGAACAGCTCTATTCAACAAATGTGAGAATGCCACAGCATTATGTAGCCTCCACCCCTTAAATGCATTTCTGAATGTTGAAGATGTCACACACATCTCTCTTTCTTTAAGGAATAATTTTTGTATTAGTACAACATATTACTTGAAGTATTTTTGATGCTTGACTAGCAGGACGAAGAGACATGCTCCAAGTCACAACCCAACTCTAGCAAAGGTAGAAAAAAAAGTCAAACTTTACACATAACCTTCACATTAGCAGAGTTTGCCATAGCTAACTGAGCTGGTGCTTCTCAAGGACACCAAAGCTTTCAGCTACTGAACATTTTGAAATGCATGGCATAAGTCCTCAGAAAGAACTGCTTTGCTCTCCAGATCTGCCCTTGTAGCACGTCACTGTGTGCTAAGGTAGACACAGAAACTCTTCCTAAGCTGGAGGCAAAGAGTTCATTGTGCAAAAAAAGCTGTGAAAAAGTTACTATCCATTTCTCCTCACTTCCCGCACACCATGAGATCCTTGCTGCAAAGCTTAGTGGTGGTTAGTGTGTGGAATGGGGACACACACACACACACACATATTGTTTTACATTAAAAGAGAGAATCATTGGAATGACTTGTAGGCGATAGTGTTATATGTCCTAGATAGTTTGAGTAGTTTTGCAAAATCTTCGGTGTAAGTAAAAGTAGGGAGAGAGAACACAGTGGAATTAAAGTGAGAACAGGAGAATGGAAGAACAAAAGAACAAGAAAATAGAAGTTATCCATATGTTTGCCCTTTATGTACACAAACTAAAGTCAGCTTCCATAAATAAAAAATAACCTAAAAGTTATTTTAAATTTCTGTTATGTTCCTAAAACAGTGACTAGAAATGTATTTTCCTGATCATCAAGCAAGGCAGCACACTGTGCATTTGAACTAGCACACTGGTAGGCAGAAAGTTGATCCAGTACCCAAGAATGGGAAAATTAAGCTAGTTAACTGCTAGTTTTCTAAAACCTCATTGTCCCCTTTATGGATTCTTTCCCTGATGTTTTTTATCCACTGTTTCAAGCCCAGTATAGCTACAACCAGAAGTTTCCACAATCTTCCAAATCTTCCACTGTTTCTATCACTGTGGACAACAGTCATCCAGTCCTACTTCCCAGGTAATACCTTCAATTCTCCTTCTACATCATAGAGATTCTTACGCATCTCATCTCCAAAAATGAACATTTTCCAAAAAATAAATCTTTTCCCAGCTTTCCTGAGGCTAAAAGTTCTTTCTCAAGTTTTCATCTCTTTATTATGAACGTTTTTTTCCTTGTCCATTCTGAATTCTGCTGCACAGATGGTTTTCCTTGCATGTCCTAGCAGCTGTGACATCTCTTTTCACTTTAAACTGCCTTCCTCACCTCAATCTCTGCTACCATGAACTGATTGTCTACCCTTTCATGGTCCTTCACAGGCCAGCTCATCCATCCAACACTGAGCAGTTAACACAGCTCTAAACTATCCACGAGCCCTCCCTCCATCACCTGTGTGTCAAATTTGAAAAGACACATCACCATCTTGCTTGCCATCCTTCTTCCTTACCGAACTCCCCAAGTATTTGCTAGACCACCTCATTGTTTATTCTCAAAACCCCCCTTTTTTTCCCCTCATAAGGCTTTTAAGAAGTCTTGATAGGAGTCTGCCTACACCCCTATCATGCTGACAAACATCTTCCTGTTACCTTGTTTACTCTCATCTGTCTGTCAACATCCATCATATCCAGCACTCGTGCTTAGACTATAACATTTTTCAGCAGGTGTTGTCTTTTTCTGCTCAAGAGACCATTATGGCAGTGAATTTTAGGAGTTCTTTCCCTTCCCAAAAGGCTCAGGCAAGTTCATAGCAGGCCAAGTAAATTGACTTTAGTTACTCTCATTAGGAAAGGGACCAAAAGGCTTTAATGCAGGATTTTCTTAATTGAGGACTACAGAAACAGGATAACAAAAATGCAAAAGAAATTGCAAAACACTTGATATTAAGTATGGCTGGATTTTACCATTGGAAAGCAGAATGCACTTGCTTAGGTTGAAAACAGAAGAGATGGAGGGTGGGAGAACGTGGTTTAGTTTCGAGCTGAGGGGCAAGGATTACTCCTGTACAAGGAGCTCTCATCTCAAACCCATGAGCTGCTTTGTCAGCCCAGTGCTACACACAGCTGGGAAATGCAGGTCATGCTTCATCTGCAAAGCTACGCTCTCACGCACATATGGTTTCCCTTGATCTTTTACCTATACTTCGCAATTAACTTTTCAAATTAGACAAAGCATTATCATTTTGATAAGAAGGCTAGATAAAATGGATAAAATATGTATTTTAATTCTAGGTTTTGTTCAAGTTATGTTTTTATTCATGACTTGTATTTTTTAATTACTTCTGATTACTGTATCAATAAAATGTCACACATCAATCCCTAGAGTTTACCAGCTGAAAATCTGAGGGTGTATCTTTAAAGGCAAAGAACTGAAATCCACATTTGCTGCACTATGCTACATTTAAGATTCACAGTGAAGAAAAACAGTCAAAGGAGAACCCTGACCGAAAGGAGACAGGCAAATAGTTATTACCAAAATAATAATAATAATAATAATAATAATAATAGTAATATGAACTTCCTTTAGAAACAATATCCTAGGAGTCCCTTCCTAACACGTCCTAAGATTTCCCATCTCTGCAAACTCATAGGATGTTCTTGTCACCATCAAGTAGAGGCTGCAGAGCCAAGCCAGTGCATTGTAGTCACAGATAGTACACAAACACACACACAAAGATGCCAATTCTTTCCAAATCCAATACCTCAGCACAGCCAGCTGCGAGAGTGAGAAGTCCAGCACCTTAAAAAGTTTAAAGTGCTCTTCATGCTCTTCACATGAACGTCCAGCAGAGAAAGTCTCCTTCAGTACTAAATAACTGAAACAGAGTGCTGAAAATACAGCTTTTTCAGTAGATGAGAATTAAGCACAATCATACAGGCAACCTCTAATGCCTATATTTAATCTTTTGGATTGAGGCATACAACTATAAATTCCTCATTAGAATCCAAGACAAGCCCTTAGTAGTCACAGTCAAAAGTACACAGAAAATACTAACCATGGAAATCACTTTAATTTTCCAACTAGTTATTATTTCCATACTTTACTATAAGCTGTTCCAAGTGCTAAATAAGATTTTTGCTTCACCTCCCCAGGTCTAGCTAGTAGATCTGAATCTCTTCACAAGCTCCAGGGACATAATTCATTTCATAAGAAAAGTAGTAATAATGCAAGAAATAGAACCATTAGAGAGAAAAAAGGAACATTATAATTACTGTCAACAATATAGATGTTCCTCACACGCTGAATTCCCCTCAATTTCTCTACACACAGAGCTATTTTTCATAGTTTGCTTTTGAGAAAATATTGAATCGATTACATAAATGTAATGTTCAGGTTTTGCATATGTTTGTTTGGATTTTGAAGAGGTGGAAAGAAGAGAAAGGCAGCCACTCTTGGGGAAAAATACAGTTTGAGGCCTGATTTTTCAAATATGTCATCAAAAAGATTGTGGTAACAAGAGATGAGTGGAAAGAGGACAGTGAGTAGCAGCAAATACTGTCCACAAATCCTGACTTGCTCAAAACTTGCCTGGAATTTTAGGAGATCTTTTAATGTGTTTGGTAAAAACAGCCTTTTCACATGACTTCTCCAACCATCTTACTACTAGATAGTTTCACTGAATATTGAAGATTTTCTGTGTACATATCAGTTGAATCTTTTTGTAACATCATGCTCGATTACTCCTACCAGTGGTCTTCTGTTTCCCACTTCTACATCACGCCCGCCACACAGACATTCCCAAAACAAGCTAACAAGTGTAACAAAAAAGATCACATTATGCCTCCGTATTTGTGTATGATTTTGATAGCACACAGTAGAATTTTTAGCTCCAAAGCTTAGGGATTTTTATAATCACCACAGATGTTATATTCAGTGCAGACGGAACTTCTCACTCAAAACCAGACAGGTCCTGCACACTTATAAAACTGAACCCCTGCAAAGTGTGTGGAGGAAAAAGCTTTCAAACCCATTTTTTCTTGCAGCTGCTCTCTCACACGTCTTTGCCTGCACCCTCTAGAGAAGACAGATCCACTGCAGTAGGGCTGCCTTGACAGCTAGCAGCGTCCTCCTGCCAGATGAGTGAAAATTTAGAAAGGAACCAGTTCATATTCAAACAGCTTCTACAGATTGCATCTGGAATTATACCATCCGGGCCAAACAACTGGATTGTTCATTAAAATCATCTGATTGCCATGCACTTATCTTTGTGCTCGCAACAAAAGCGAGAAAAAGAAAGAAGAGCTGCTTTTTTTCAGTCCTTTGTACTATCATCTCTTTCTATTAGACTCTGCCTATTGGACAGAGATTTTGCCATGATTGGTTTCTTTGACATGTATTTCTATTGCTTTTCATCTGAAAGGAGAAGGTGGCTAAAAATTAAGCGAATTGTTCATTAAATAGCCACCCCTGCTTTGAGAAAAGGTTATTCTTTCTTTGGATTCTTTGATGCTGCGTTAATGATGCCTTTCCTTCCAGAGGCTTTGTGCATAAAAGGCAAGCTCTTGGAGAAAAAATTGGAAAATAAACCTCGGCCCCATCCTTTCCATGATGGTAATTTAAAAGATAACTGTTTTGAAGATAAAGTTGATTTCTGATAACAAAAGACCCACTGTTTAAAATGGGAGCCTGCTACTGTTAGCAGATGATTGACATGAAAAACGGTCCAGCAGAAGGAGTGGCCAGATTGGCTGATGGGGACTTGCAACAATGAAAAAATAAAGCAGCAATCATATGTCAAAGTGACTCCACTAAACTCTTTCTGGGCTAGAACCATATTTTCTTTGTTTGTATTTTTGTTTTAACTATGGGTGCATTTAGACACAGCAGGAATGTAGGTCATCTCACATGAAATTACATCCTAAAAAGAAAAAAAAAATAAAAAAATCACCCAGCTCCTTGCTTCATCCATCCTCAGTCTGTAGTGCTGATATTCTGAATTGTGGGAGTGCGAGCTGTGTGGAGTGTGTGGTGCTTTTTTCTTCTCTTGTCTTTCCTCTATTACTGCTAATATAATCATATTTACTTGTTCTTACAAAAAAAGGAGAAGTTAGAGGAACAAAAATAAAGATATGCTTGGGATTACCATTTATTATTTCTTGAACACTTCCTTATTCATTCAGGAATATGTATATAGGAATTTGTTGGTCTAAGACCAAGAACAATTTCTAGGCATATGAGAAATTTTCTGCTCCTCTCCTCTAATACGAAGGCCAGAACACACATAAAAATGAGTTAAGTTCTTAAAATGAGGTGTTGGTGAAATTTAAGTGATGTATTAGCTTCATATTGTTTTTTGCCAAGGGATACTTTCATACTCAGCTAATTACTGAAGTCTATACAGAGCAAAATATCTAACAACTCGAAAGTGTCAGCACCTACGATCTCATGGCAGATGTAGAAAAATGATGCATGATTAAGTTCCTTGCCTTGAGAGAAAGAACATATGCCTGTTGTTTTTTTTTTAATTATTCTGCAGCATTGTTCACCAACTATGAATATATTGTCCAAAGAAGAGGCAATAAATGTTACCCAAAATCTCCAAACCCCACCAAACACATTAAATATGCAGCCAGCAACACTCAGCAGAGTTCTACAGCTACACACTACAGACCTCCAGCAGCACTAAAAAGCACTCCTAAAAACATATTGGGGATGATCTTTTAATCCTTACTCATATCAGTAATCATATCAATCTCAACAATAACACAGATATAAAAAAGGGCAGCCAGATAAAGCTTTTAATTACACAGAGGTAAGGCATTTGAAAGAAAACAGCTGAGAACTCCATTAATTATCATTCTGGTTCCTCTACTCAACTGCTCTCATCCTTAAAATGTTTATATCCTACGTGCAAAAGCCATTATCATACTCTACCAGGCTAGGGTGGGTGGAGAAGTACTGAGTAAAAGAGACAGAAAATACGTGAAAAAATATACCAAAGAAATGAGACTTGGCCAGGAGGCATTAATACTAAATAGGCTGGACAAGGGACTCCAGAAAAGTCACTTCAAGAAGAGCTTGGGTGCAGTGCAGCAGCAATACACTCACAATTACACACAAAATAAAGCACCTGCAGTGTGCTGCCTGGGGAGATGCTTAACTGGTTTGTTGACCCTTGCACTGACTATGTACAAGCTGTGTTTGCTTTTTACTAATGAATACAAGTTTGGCTGGCTTCACAACAGATTTCAAAAGAAGGCTTGCTGTGGAATTTCTTCATTTTAGGTGATAAAACTACCTTGGATTTTTCTTTCAGTTCCATATATAATTAACCCACAGAAAATGTCCCTCAAAAATTAATTCTGGAGGGAAAATCAAAAAGAACTGAAGAATTATGTGGTGCTCAACCACTGTCCTGTCAACCTATAACTAGCTGTCAGATTTGAGTCCTCCAACACTTGCACTACCATAGCTTAGTGGTGACCAGTGTATAAGACCTGTTTAGGCTTTCATGGACACTGTGGGGAAAAGTCTCTCCTTTGTCAGTGCAGAACCTTCCAGTCTGCTTCACTGACAGAGGGAGAACAATGAGTTGAAACCAACACCAGGGCAAACTCCTAGAGCATTGCTTTCTTTTTGTCAACATATAGCTGACTGCCGCTCCACATATACTTCTATTTAAGTTCCAGGGACACCTGGAGAGCACATCTGTTGCAGAAGACATGTACAGCTGGGTGTCTGCTGTGTATTGGAGCAAGGAGATCCCCAGAGGTCTCAAATATATGTTGAAAAGCAGACCAGAAAGTCCAGTACTCATGAGGGTCCATATGCCAGGGCCACAAGGGACAGGAGCAGCAGATGTTTCTTATGCTCCTCTAGGGTCTCCCAGTCCTTCTTTCTCTCTCCCCTTCCTCCCAAAATACTGACACTTCTGGAGTTACAGGGGATTTACAGCTGCATATTGTCCTGAGATTTTGTGGATTATGGATAGTCAACATTGATTTAACTTTTTTCTCCGAAGTTAGTTGGTCATCTTGTTCTGATCATCCTTTCCTCCTGCTGTTTGCTGCCAAGGATGCTACAAGAGCTGGCCCTGTGAGGACTGCCTAAAAGATGGTAGTCATTCCTGAGCCAGTTGGTAACCCTCAAAGTTTTCAGAAGAAGAGGATGTATTTACAATGGCTGTCATGAGCTGTAAGCCCAGACACCACATACATACTTCTATCTGGCTATTGATGAATTCTAGAAAGGTCTGAAAAACTACAGCTTCAAAGTAAACCTGAAATAGCTTCAAAGTAAACTTGAAATATAATTCTGAGAGGTATTTGCAGAAATAATCAGCAAAGATAAGAAATTTTAATTGACAACATCTTTTTGCTTACTAAAAAAAAAAATCATGGGAGCAAATTCAAGCAGAAGGAAGAGACAGATAAATCAATACAGCAGGTGGAACCAACAGTCACAGGAAAATTATAATGACATCTGTTGCTCTTTTGTGCTGTAAAGTGATTTTACAAACCAGAGAGAATCTTGAATGTAGAAATTCAACTCAAATTTTAGTCACCCTAAAATTTGTTCTCCATTCCAGAAGTTATTTAAATGACTTTAGCTGGATTTCCTTTTTTTTTTTTTTTTTTTTTTTTTTTTTGTTTAACTGAAAGCTTTATAACCCATCCTCACAATGGTTTTAACTTCATAGATATCTCCCCATTCTGGTATCAGTGGCCTTACTCCTTTCTGTGGCTCTCCTGACATATGGTTCACATATGAAAAGTTCAACTTTCTCCCAGCTTCGTTACTGTTCAACCTCGATGCACAGTGTGATGAGCTTAGCCGCAGATGTCACTGTACAGCTGTTCCACCTGGGAGAGACATGGGGGAGAAAGATGAGCTACTGAAGCTCGCAGACCAGGTTATTTATGGTGAGAGAGTCTAGAGGCAGCCCTGATTACAAAGAGCTGCATCCAACTGAGTGCTTTTTTCTGCAATTACACTCAATTGAATAAGAGGGTTACTGTGTCTTAATAAAATGCTTTTCTTACGCTATCATAGTCTAAGCAGTACAACTAGAATCAGAATGTTAACAAAATATATATAAAAACAAAATAAGAGTGAAAATAAGAAAAGAGGATTTTTAATTCTTGCAAAATATAAGAAAACTGAGGTATGTTAGGTTGACATCATGCTCTTCTCAGAGTTGCAGTAGATGAACTCCGGGAACAGAGAAGAACAGGAAGATACCCATCTTGTGAAATTTCTGAGGTAACAGAGATAAGGTAGCAATCTGGCTCATATCATGCATATGCAAGTGTAGAAAAAGTATAACAGTATATTCAGATACGTAAACTGGAATATTCCTTGGCAGACACAAGAAGTAACCATTCCATTTTACCCAGCTTTAACTAGGAGTTAGAGTACGAGTCTCAGTTGATTGCAACTTATAGTTTCATCTCTCTCAAGTCTTTAAAATTAAAACCAAAAGGGTGGATGATTGTACATGTAGAAAACATGACCTACAGTGAGCATTTGAAGTAACTGGAATCAACTAGCCTAGAACAGAGGACACATGAGGGGAAACAATAACAAGTCTCAGATAAAGAAAGGAAATTATATATCATGACATGGTCCACAGCCATAGTATATGTGTTGTTTTGACAAATATTTTTTCCATATGATTACAGTGAGTTTTATTAAAATAAGGAAACCAACATTTGGGAGGGAAGGGAGGAGGACATTGATTAGATGTATCTCATCTTCTGTCAAATTTCTGGATTTAAGAATCAGAAGCTGAAAATAGCATGATGATGACAGATTTGTTTAGAAATTATTTTGTAATGGCTCATCTCACCTTAGGTGGGTAAGGAATAGATTTTGTCACTTAATTGTATGTATGAAACATCACTCAAAAAGGCTGCAAAGATTCGATGGAAGCAAGAATATGTTGAGAAGTGGAGGGAGTAAGCTGCAGATGCACAGAGCTGATTACAAACCCTGTTCTGCTAACTGTACCCAAGAGAGACCTCTTCTGAAGTCAGTAAAATCTCACTAGTTTAAGTATGGTACTGCATGGGATTCAGCCCTATCACTCCATATGTCACATTTTGTTTTGTTATCTACTAAATTATCTCCATTTTTAGAGTTCATAGGACTTGGAACAGGAAAGCAAAACAGTAGACTAAGATTCAATATATTCACTGTTAATATGTATCTCATGCACATCTCAGGCATTTATTTTCACCTCCATATAAAGGTCCATTTTTAGTACATTTTTTGCTGTTCTAAGGAATCAGAAAAATATATGATCATTAATCAGCTGAAGATACACCTTCCATCTGAGACAGTGAGACATACAGAAAGCCTTCTTTGAGCCAATCAATCATTTTTTATCACAGTAAAGTACTTCATTATTCCTACAGAGTTTTAAAACTATTATCTGTCATAGTACTCTCTTCAAGTATTCTTTCAAGGAACAAATCTAACATCACAAAACTTCGATAAAGAAGAGAGCTTACAGCCAGGAAGTTTGTGGGCTTAGTTTTGTTGTTTAAAAACTAGATTTTGCAAATTCTGAAACACGTTTGAGAACCAAGAGAAGTCATGTTGTTATCACTACAACTACATAAATATTTACTAGCTTTACACTTTCACTTGTGAAAAACTGAAGCAGCAAAGGAACTCTAAGTGAACCAGCCTTTTTAACCTCAAAACCAGAAAAGTTAGGAAGTTACCTTGAACAAATCTGCATCCTTGTACATGTCAATCAAGCTCTTAAACCCTGGAAGATAAAAACCCGCCAGTGATATTTTCAAAACAATTCCAAACAAAAGTAAGGATACTACTTCATTGCTATGAAATAGGCAGTATTTCAGTTACTCAAAAAGTACCAGCAGAGGTAAGGACAGCTAAATGATAGTTGAGCAGAACATGAGAAGTAGCTGAGATCTACCCATCCCTTTTGTTATTCAAGATGAAATTCAGCTACAATAGGGGAGGGTTAATTTCCCTTCAGCCAGTAACCTGTGGGAGGAGTAATCAGGCTCCTCCTTGACTTCCATCAACCCTGGCAGTACAGGAAAGCACGCATTTTTAGGGAAAGGTTGCCTGATTGTCTCTGAAGGTTCAAGGAAATAAGGAACTGTCATGGATTAACTCCAGCCGGCAACTAAGCCCCACATAGCAGCTTGCTCACTCCCCCTCAGTGGGATTGAGGGAGAGAAGCAGAAGGGTGAAAGAAGTGAGAAAACTCATGGGTTGAGATAAAGACAGTTTAATAGGTAAAGCAAAAGCTGTGCACACAAGGAAAGTAAACCAAGGAATTCATTCACTGCTTCCCATGGGTGGGCAGGCGTTCAGCCATCTCCAGGAAAGCCGGACTCCATCACTCCTAATGGTGACTTGGGAAGACAAACGCCCTAACTCTGAACGTCCCCCCTTCCTCCTTCTTCCCCCAGCTTTCTATGCTGAGCATGATGTCATATGGTCTGGAATATCCCTTGGGTCAATTGGGGTCAGCTATCCTGGCTGTGTACCCTCCCAACATCTCGTGCCCCCCCCAACCTGCTCACTGGTGGGGTGGGGGGAGAAGCAGAAAAGGCCTTGACTGTGTAAGCACTGCTCAGCAATGATTAAAACATCCCTGTGTTGTCAACACTGTTTTCAGCACAAATCCAAAACACAGCTCCATACCAGCTACTATGAAGAAAATTAACTCTATCCCAGCCAAAACCAGCACAGGAACACAGAAGACTTCTCAGCTCTAAAAAAAACCACCCGCACACGAAAAAAACCCAAAGAAACAAAACATACAAAGCTGAACATGCCTAAATATAAGGAGGTGATGGTATCTGCTGCATTCCAGCCAAGAACTAAGACTTAAGGGTCTGAACAGCAGCTGACATTCACTTGATTTCCCTGATACTTGTCCTGTCTGCAGCTGCAGAATGATGCCTGCATGAGGATCCCAAGGTTTCTCTCCTTACCTGACAGCTGTCAGTGTGTGACAGACATAAAGTAGCTCACAGGACACATTCTGTTTATCTAATATTTAGTAAGGAACAGACCATACATGGAAAGTTCAGTCACTTTCTGTTTTCAATAATCATAGAGCCTTTGCCAAAGGACATTGCCTCAGTCATTTGCACATGAGCACAAATCCGCTCCACTGCTCCCTCAAACGCACCAGCACTTCACCTCTGTGCCTTGCTCTGGGTGATCGATGCGGTACAATCTTTGCTTCCCTCCAGTGTGTTGTACAAGAGAAGGGAAAGTGCGGGAACGGGGAGGGTATTCACTCAGTGGTCCAAGGTGGATCACGTTTTTATAACTGATTAGTATTGCTGTGCCATTGCATTTCTCATTAAAATCCCTTTCCTGAAGCTAGGTACAATTTGCACCATGTTTTCCACTTGTTTAAGCTTCAAGCTGTCGCTCAAAAAATTAATTTTAGCTGGGTTCATCTTTCCATCACAATCTTATTGTCACAGTGGTTGATTAATTCTATGTCATTGTTTGCTCTTTTACAAGATTAATTGCAGGATGAGAGAATATATGACATTCTGGTGAGCGCATATATCAAGTTATTGTAATTCCACAATGCTGAAAAGCAACTTTCCCCCGCCCCATCTAAATTCAGGCAACAAGCAAATAATGTAGTGAAACTGGTTTGGTCTGTTATTGGATAAATAGCATTGATCAAAGGAAAGACCTTCTATAGTTGTTTGGTTAAGACTTGCAACCATAGTGCTCATTTCCCTCCAGTTCCATCCTAGCCAAGCCCTTAAAGTCTGAAATGTATCTCCTAAGCTTGTGAAGGGGGCAAGCCATTTTCACAGTCCAGATAGACTGTCCAACAGTGGACAGCTGTAGGGAAAGGTCTAGCATTAAAACAAGTATTTCCTCTGGTGTTTTATGCCAACACCGAAAACAGCCAAGACTAATAGATTTACCAAACTGCAACACAGGAACAAACATAGAAACACCATCAGTTTTCCCATCGGTTGTTGTAACAGCAGGTAAGTTCAGAAGAGACTAGCCTATGCTCAGTGCAACACACACATCCTGGGGTCTTATTCAAGGCTCGTACAGCCCACGTTTCCCTCCCTTGAATTTGGTTTGCTTTTGGGGATTTTTGCTCAAAGAGGGGAGCCCCTGATAAATCACAGAACAGTCACTCATAAGCTTCACATTTCCTGCTAGGAAACACTGTGACAGAGGTATTCCCCAAATGAGGTTTGCCCCCTTCCAGTCCAGGTGAGCTGACACCTCTGGTTTTAATGCACTCAAGAAGCAACACATGTATGTGAAGTGGGGACTCAGGGGCTTTGGGACATTCTTTCTTTAGTCTGTAAGATAAACAGTACTTTGTATTCAGTTAACCTTTCATTGGCTTACTTTAGAACACATTTATTTCTCCACAGAGCTGCTTTGCAAAGCATATCTTCAATACTGTATGATGTAGTCAGACAGTTCTTTTCTATATGAACTTTATTTATCCAGTTTTTATTCTGCTTACTTATTGTTTGGAAGAAATACTATCCACTAGTTAGACAACCGAATTGACATTTCTCTACTGGTTTTTCATTTAAGGTTGAAGATAGTCTTTCTGTTCCTCATTTACCCCATTGTATAGAGAAATAAAAGGTTTTCCAGAAATGTCTATGCTCCCCAGATGTGTAACATCACAAAGGCTTGTTTCCTCCTGCATTGAAGCCAAGGAGAACATTCTCTCCAATTTCTATGACAGCAGGTTTAAGCAGTGCTTGTATAAATTACTTTCATTAATAAAGCAGAATGAATTGCTTTGCATCATAATAAATTAAGGCATCCAACCCAAAAAGACATAGCACTGCATAAATGTAATAATCTGTGAGATTTTTATGATTTGAATGAAATCAATAAATACAGATAGACCGAGAGTGAGTTTTCACAGTGCGTAGTAAAACTGCATGAATAGAAAAATGCTTTATATTTTACCTTTTTACTATTTTTCCCCATTTGGCTCTGCTTTTTGTATGAACAAAGTGGGTTTTTTACTATTGCGGTGTTTAATAGTCAGTGCTCATTTGACGTCATTACACTGGATTTTTGGCATGTTTTTTTCTCATTCTCTTCTACGGGTTTTCTACTTGCACATCTCTGCCCCTCCTTGTGACCTAACAGAGCACTTTCCATTCATGGAAATCCCTCTTCAAATTTTACTTTGGCTTTAGTTGTATTAGCACCAATAAACAAAGACAAATACAATACAAATTAACATGGTTTGAGTATTGCCTGTGTCTGTGTCAGAGATGAATCAAAGTCCCGTTGACCCTGTTAGAGATGGGGCTGGGTGTGCAATGCCAGGAATACTCATTTTTTTTGTCCCACGCCACCTGTAATCAATCCCAGTGAGACCAATGGGGACTATTCACGTGAGAAAAGATAATGAGACATATCACTTAGCTGGTGTGAAACTCTGTAACAGAAGTAACAAACACCCTGGAAACAGCATCTACTCCAAACTGTCTTGATCTGCATGAATATATGAATACAACTTGAATGTGAATCTGAATTTTGCAACTGTCACTGAAATAGATGATGGGCACTGAAAATACCTCCACAAGGAGATAAATACAGCTTTGCTTGTATTACTTCTACTTTTGTCTGACTTTACCCACAGTTTTTAAAAAAACAATCAATATTGTAGAGGAATGTACTTCAATGGAGTATGTACATTTTTAGTCATTGAAAGCTATGCTGCCTATTTTTTCCTGAAAAAAACCCCAGTCTGGTTTATCCAAGAAAACACACTACAATGTTGGAAACGTGTGTTATGGGTTTGTGTGGCGGGGTTTTTTGGTAGCGGGGCAGGGGCCGCAGGGCCGGCTCCTGTCAGAAGCTGCTCGAAGCTTCCCCGGCCCCAAGCCGGACCCGCCGCTGGCCTGGGCCAAGCCTGTCAGTCACAGGAGAACAGATTTACGAAGGGGAACCTGCAGTGAGGAGGGGGATTGGAATGTGAGAGGAACCCCTTTGTGGACACCGAGGTCGGTGAGGAAAGAAGGGGAGGAGGAGTGGGAGAGGAGGTCGATGTCCCCTCAGCCCACGGAGGGGAGCGGAGGCCGCCCAAGATGGCCGCCACTCCACGGGAAAGCCCGCGCTGAGGCAGCGTGTGACTGAAGATCGGCCCAGGGAAAGGCCCCACGCCAGGGGAGTTCGTGAGGAACTGCAGCCCGCGGGAAGGACTCACGCTGGAGAAGTTGGTGAAGGGCTGTCTCCCACAGGAGGAACCCCACAGCGAAGCAGGGGCCGAGCGTGGAGTCCTCCTCCCCCTGAGGAGGAAGGAGCGGCAGAGACAGCGTGTGAGGAACTCGACCCCAGCCCCCGTCCCCTGTTCCCCTCAGGAGATAGCCCCACTCCCGGTTCTGAGGCGGGAGGGTGGGGGGGAAGCTCTTTTTGGGTCAGGGTTTACTTCCCATTATCCTTGTTTTGATTTGATTGGTAGCAAATTAAATTGATTTTGTTTCTTCCCCAAGCTGAGCCTGTCTTTTGCCCGTGACCATAAGTGGGGATTGATCCCTCCCTGTCCTTGTCTCTACCCACGAGCTTTTCTTTATATTTTCTCCTCATCCCACAGGGATGGGAGCAGGGGCAGTGAGCGAGGGGCTGCGTGGTGCTTTGTTACCGGCTGGGCTGAAACCACAACAATGTGCGAGTCCATTATAATTAGGGCTGACTGTAAACAAAATCCACCTCTCCCCAAAGTAAGGATATAATAAAGTATTTAGAGTTTCTATAAACTGCATTAACCTTCTCATGCAGCAATCAGGGAAACCTGCCGGAGTAACTGGATTCAGCTACTGAAACAAGTTTTTGGTTGCTGCTTGTGTTGGCCATATTTAACTCTTCCCATAATGAATTCTGCTTGCAGAGGATCACTGCACACAGAGTGAATCCGTAACTGACCACCCAAAACTTCTGTGCCTAGAAAACAGGGGGGAATGAAATCCTATAAACAGACATTGTAAACATGTTGTTACCTTAACAGCATGCGATTGCTTCTTGATTTATGCAACAGTATTGCTTTATGAATAGGGAATGCGTGCCCAAGACCAAAACTCAGCAGCCTGTCTGGTTTCTTCTGTTTACTGCTTTCAATATTCAAACTTTTTCAGTATGTCATGTCATATCTTGTGAGGCAAATCTGCCTTCTAGAATTCAGCCCCCAGAGGAAAGTAAACCCGATTTGCCTTTTCCAGGTAAGAAAAATATATGCTGTATGGGGAACTGATGTATCCAACTGAATGAAATCATTACTGACGTTAGACCATCAAGCCTGTGATTTTGAAAGTCATCCAATGACTTTGGGGACTGACTTTGTAATTTAACAGGAACTACATGACTAAATTCCATCAGGAAAATCCCATGAGTAACTTGGAAAATTGCAGTATAAAAATTGAAATTCAGTGAATTAGTCTGGGAAAAATCTCTGTTCCTTATATCCAGGTAGCAATGGTGAAAACATGCCCTGTGCAGAAGAGGCATAGAAAATATGTGAGATGTTGTAAGTTATGAAGAATAAGCCCTTTCTAAAGCTGTTCTCCCACAGGAATATTCAATATATCCCTTCAACATGACCACTCCAATGCCGCACTGGTGGTTCAAGGTGGTTGAGTAATTTCTATAATTCCTTTTCAGTCTCAGCTTTTTAGCCTTCCTGCACCACAGAGTAACTCATTCAGGGGAGAATTTGCAATTTCTTGTCACAAGGCAGCATCTGATAATCAAAATGTCATCTGTGTTGTAGTCTGCAAGTAAGGAGAGGAATTAATGAGCCACAACATATACATGAGGAAAAATGCATACTTAATTTTAACGAAAGCATGTTTTTCTCCTTCAACGAAAAGCTTTTCTTAAGTATTTACCAAGGCAACAGGATTTAAACAGGATTACTCAGATGCTTGAAGCTTGATATTTGTTTATATATCTCATACCATGAGGAAACTAAAGTTAATGCACAAATTGCTCTCATGTTCACAATATGCAATTTTTCCTAGTCTTGGAGCTCTTGGGTATTGTATTGAACAACGTTAGAGAGTATTAATAATTAGGTAGAATTGCATCCAGAGAGCATATCTGGATATATAAAGCAGCGTAGGATTTTACAGGGGGTTTTTCCACCCTCCCAGGCCATAATGCTCATTTAGCAAAATCGTGCAAAATGAACTATACATCAGTAAATCTGATGTGTAAATTAGAGAAGTCTCAAAACAATTTACATTTTTATATACCTCTGAGGAAGTAGGACACTTTTATTAGCTACTTTCAGGTAGCACATAAATAACTGCAGATCCAATTGCCTGAATTTCTGGAACTTGTCAAAGAGCTTAATCGAAAGATTTATGAGAACTTCAAGCTTTAGATTTCAAGTCCTTGGTATCTGTCAAGCTAAAGTCTTAATACTAAACTTCTCATCCCCAAAACTGTCTGTAAATCCAAAGTGAAGCTATAAAGAGTTGTTAAAGGCTTTTATTTTGCATCTTAAATTCTGTTCTCATGTTCTGTTCAATATGCTTTATTGCTGGGAAGTCCTTTGTGCTTTGAAGTAATCTTACAGCTCCTGTCAGACCAACCTGCCTTACTTTTCCCTAATATGTTTTTAATTTTATTTTGAGCAGAACAATGCTGACATTTCATTGTACTACTTAATGTCAATAATTGGGATGACTAGATCATTTTCCTTCTGAAAAGGGCTGTTCGGAGATAGTGATTCCTGTATTTGTTCACTTAACAGGGGAGGTATCACCTGCTTTGGATGGCAGGACTGCGGTCCCCTGCCAGGGGACTGAGGATGGGGGAGAACATAGTCTGAGAGAAGACAGCAAGTTCCTATCCTTGCAGCTAACACTGGAATTATGTAAACAATATGGATATATTGGTCTCCTTTCAAGAAACCAGTGTGTGCGTATATAAACACACACATGTACACATACACACTTATCCACACATATACCATAAATACCTGCTGTTACAATGAGCATCTTGCATATACATAATTGAATTTAAGAAAAGGCAATGTCTAAGTAAGAAAATGCAGATCTGCAGCAACCAAACTCTTGCTCTGCACAACCACAAGATTCAAAACCACTGCAGCATACATTTTCAGGCACCCCATTATTCAGGAAATTGCTTTTTGACTTACAGAGTTTTAATCATAGCTTTTTTTTTTTTTAATTGGAAATAGGCACCATTGTTTACTTACTAGAAAGGAAAAGATTCCACAGCGGAGTTATTGCTTAAATAATGTAATTTCTGAGGAAGTCCAGGAAGGAAAGACTTAAGAGGAAAACAAAATGGGTCTAAAGCTTTTCTGGGTAGTTTTTGCATTTTAAGGTTTTGGTTGGTTGGCTCTGTGCAAAAGTTGCATTCTTTCTTAATTTTGTGATCAAAACCAACATTTATATTAATAAATTATGCTAATAATAATTTAATAAAGATTTCTCATGCCTCAAATTTACTATCAATTTTATTTGTGGATAATAAAATTCACAGAAAAAAGAAATATAGTAAATACTGTTGACTGTGTCTCTTTGGAAGGTGCATCTTACCAAAAAAAGAAACTATTTATAAATTTTTATTTCAAGGAAATTATATTAGAAAATATTTCTAAGTTTTTATGGAAATATATAAAAAACTCAGCACCCAACATTCAAGAACAAAGCAAGAATTGAGTTTTCTGACCAATACCTAGCAACCACTTCTTGAAATTCTTTAATCTGGTAAATTATACAATCTCTGGAAATGTTTCAAGCCCTTTTTAAGAGCTTTTCTCTTAAAAGAAAAGGAAAGTATATCCTTATAAAACTGTATAAGATGACATTTGCTAGGAACTTACAGAACACTGGAGAAACAGTATATCAAAGAACAAACACAAGGAATTCAGGCAATTGGCACAAAAGTACCTTAAGTAACAGTTACCAGGCAATGAAACTTTCTTGGCATATTTTCAAATGCTACACCCTATCATAGGATATAAGTGAAATAAGATGATACCTAGCACACCAGAAATTGTTTAAAGTTCTTTCAAAAGAAAGTTTGCAGCTTCAGTAGACTTCAGTGAAGTACCATGGAGTGACAGATTGCATAGCACAACGTTTTATCTCCCCCCCTCCCCAATCACCCAGATTCCTCCTAATGTTAAATTTAAAGTCAACAGAAATTCTTAGCTCACAAAGAGGCTTTTGTAAGTACCTAGAACAATCTTTGAAATATTGTTAGGACTCAGCATAGCATCCTGTCAGAATAATAAAAAAAAAAAATTGTTCTGTGTTCAAACAGAGGATGAGATTTCCAACCTGAACTTCAGTGCAAACTTGCCATTGCTCAGCAGCAGTAATTTCACAACGCTTTAGTCAGAGCTGTATTTGATGTTCAAAGTTGATAAAGTGAAAACACAAAGGTTTACTGAATTAGCTTATGGCAATTGGCTTCAGTATACAAGAGCAATGACCGTTACCCAAGGCAGAAAACCCTTGGGGATTATACACTGCATCATACATTTAGTTGGGTAAAAGCAGAAGAATAATTGTTTTTACTGTCTAGAGCAGCAGAACCTGTACAAGCCATTCTTGTACTAGTCAGAAAACTCTTTTCCTATCCTCACTGTAATTTTAAACTCAGGTTCTCTGATTCTTTATGCACAGAGTCTGCCAAGGTAGACTGAGCTTTCAAATCAGTAAGAGCTGAAAGGGTTAAAAGTAAGGAAAATGCTCGGTTTCTCATTTCTAGTATCACATCAAGTTCTTGTAGTGTCAGTTATGTAAAATAACTAAACTGAGTAAAATAATGGCTTGTTAATTAATGTTTTGGCACTAAATCAATAGACTACTTTTGGTTATTCTTCACATGCATTAAACTCCAGCCCAAATGAAATACCCTGTGTTTTTATTATTATTATTATTATTATTATTTTTTGAATGACCTTTTATAAACTAAACTCTAATTCTAAATGAAATTGTTCAGCCTTTTATTCTAAACATACCAAAGCATATTTTGAAATATAGTACTGAAGAAAGCCACTTTCAGAAACTGCACATTTGAATTACAAGAAGCTGTCAAACCATATGGAACCACTAATTTCTAAAAACTCTTGATGCAAATCCATTTAAGAAAGTGGGAAAGGGAGGAGGAATATTTGCTCCATCCAAATTCCATCATGAACGCAAGTGGTAGTCCCAAAGCTAAAATTCTCAAACAAAGGCTTATAGGATTTGAGCAGTTTTAATTATGGTGAATGGAACCAACATGAACCTTGACATATACTTGACTTCATATCATCTACACAAATTATTAGATTCTGCCTAATCTAAAAATATCTGCCATAGTTTGTTGACTCACAAGTAATAAATCTAAAAGACTGGAAAATAAGAAAGGAGAGGGCAAGTGAAAAATTAAGAAACAATCACAGAAAAATGAATCTTATCAAATATTACAAGACATTGTATGGGTTCTGGCCCTGCTATCCTTTTTCAGCCTGGAAAAGTAGTCACAAGTTGGCATAAAGAGCTACTCACTACCAGTTAGGAGCAGCAGCCCTGAGGCCACTTCACCTCAAGGTACAATAACAGGCTTTTCAGCTATTTGCCTTAGATGCCCAATGCAACACAGGAAAAAAGCCTTACATGTCCTTGCACCAAGGCTGTGATATCATAACCCTCAAAGATCTCTCAAATGCAGTAGAAAATACTTCTGTTATTGAACTCTGTTCCCAAATCACCTCCTAAATCTGTATCTTCCTTTTCTAGTGATGACATAGTCCAAGAAGGATGTGAAGGGAAGAGAGAGGGGAGCTAATTAAATTGTTCAGTTTTCTTTTTTTTTGGTGTTGGGTTTTTTCCTTGCACTTTGATCAAGATTTGCAGCTGTGGGAAATCCCATCCTGTTTTTTGGATAGCATCAGTATTCTTTGACTGTACTCTGAATTAAAAGACCCCATCATGCACACATCCTGGTTACTCTTCAGCAATTTATTCTTTGTGTTTTTCTATGAAATGCTTCAGTTTCTTGCCTGCATGTAACAACAGTGTTGAGACATATTGACAGGCTCTTTGGAGGAGTTTATATCCCAGTATTCATCAGTAATTGGTCAACAGCAGGGAAAGCTCTTGAACTTACTCTGAGCTTCTCCAAGGTGACGTACACCATAACCTGCTATACCAAGTCTGCAATTGCCCTGGAGATGCCTACACCCCCCTTCTCCCCCTGGCTTTACTGGCTTGTGCATGAGGGCAATGATGCTGTTGCCCTCATCCTTTCTACCCATCCTCTTTTTAGTGCCAAATGCGCATAGAAATACTCAGAAAAAGTAACGTCTACTCATCTCCTGGAAGACTGGAGATGGACTCTAAGCACAGGATAAGAGAAATTCCCTATATATACCCTGTTGCCACAATTCTGGTCCCAAGATTAAGGGGTTTTTTTAACCTCAGCATGCCTTAAAAATAACCATGTGCCTCTGGCATCTTCAGGGAAAGAAAAGAAGAAAAGACAAGCCAGAGACAAAATATAAAGATTTCAAGTTTTATAAATAACTTTGAAATATGGTCTCCATGATTTCATTTACAAATGCCAAAAATTCTTCTAAGCAGAAAGTATTTTACATTTATTAATAAAATATATATATTTATAATGTCATCATCTTTCTTTTCATGCCATATATCTTTTGTCCAGAAGATGGCTTTTCCCAGCAGCCATCATCTCCCCCATAAGAACATACTCAGTGCGCAGCAGTCCTCTCCCCAGTATAGGTTCTGAGAAGGGACTGGGCCCCCCCCTTCAGCTACAGCAATGAAAATACAAATTCACTCCAACTTTCTCAGGCTGGAAGCAAAAGGCATATTTCTGCTAAATAAAGTATTAGCATCCACAAATGAAGTATTACCTTCTCTAAAGATGAGGACAGCAGTGCTATTGCTTCTCTGGTCATGCCCTCCCAGAGGACTGCAGAGCTTCCCCTGCTGAATCAAATGTCTGTATAAGAGTACGAACCAACCATGCCTTCATAGATCATCAGACCGGCACTAGCAATACTTCTTACAGTTTCATCCTTTAGAGGAAATTTTTATAGAGAAACTATAAATTGTGGAAGAAATAAGAGCACTGAACTTCTCTGTCTGCTCTTGTTATCCAGGAGTTGTTTTTCCCCTGCAAACACCTGCAGGTAGAACTAATTAATAGTCATGATTTGTTTTTCTTGGAAAAATAACAACTCAAACAGCTCTTTATCAAGCCTTTTAAGAACAGGGTTTTTTTCCCCGAACCTTTTGCTTTTTCCTACCTATATGTAATTATCCACGTACGCAGATCAATTTATTACCCTATGCATAAGCACATTCTCTCTCGTTTTTCTTTCCCTTAGGAGCTTTGCATTAAGATGACGACTCAGACTGCTCAAATCACCCAATTGCAAATGTACTTTGATCAAATGATGACTCAAGGAGACTCAAAGATTACTTCTGCAGGGAAAGACAAGGCAAATTGATCAGTGCTGTCACTGGTGAGAAACAGCTCCTAAAGGAATAGTTCTAAAAAGCATTATCTTTAATGTAATCAAGGGAACATTTCATTTCATTTTAAAATGCCTCGCAATATTTGTTAGTTCTATCATTTCAGGGGGTTATGGGGACAAAAGTTAATTACACTGACGAAACAAACACTAAATAGTTTAATTACGGCTATCCTACTTTGTGTAATATTTTTCTAACTTGGCTTACATATAGTTTATTTTTAAAACAGTAATAGCATAGGTGTAAATAATATTTCAGGGTAGAGGTGCCGAGACTGAAGAGGGTTGGTGTTCTAAGAAACTAAAAAATAAGAAGATATTTTCCTTACCACCTCATGACACATTTTAGATTGAAATGACCCATGGCATGGTTTGTCCAGAAGGCATGAAGTAGATCATAATCCACCCATGGATTACCCAGGCAGCACGAGTGAAAATTTGCTGTATTGCCTAGATGCTGCTACCAGAGCCAGTGATTAGGAGGAGTTTGCAGCCTTCTGCCTGTTTTCCTATTTTGGCTTTGCACTTTTATAGGAAGGGAATGTAGCTGCAGCAACGATGGAAGGGGAGAGGGTCTCCAGAGGCAAAGCCCTTCCCTCACCAAGTAGCAAGAGGTACTGCTAACAGAGGGAGCTGAAAGCCCTTAAATCCAGGCAATCTGCACCTGGACCTCACCCAGACAGGATGGCAGATGTAGGCGACAGAGCTGACGTGTTGAACACACCAGAGAAAGCCCCGTGTCCACACGGGACGTGAGGCACGTACACCAGCTAAGACTTGCTTTTAGCAGGCTGATATAAGGCAGGTTTTGAAAGCTTGGGCTGAACCAAAAGAGCATATTTCCTCCATTCTTAGGTATTCCCATAGGCTCTAGAAAGCAAGTTAGCATCCAAGCTGGGTCTTCCTTATGACTTTCATTTCTGTGGCAGTGATTCATTATCCTTCTGTTTTATCCACTCTGAGATGATGATGGCATTCACCTGTCAAAGAGAAAGAGAAGCTTATGAACCAGTGTAAAGTGGACAGCTGGATTTAAACAGCTAAGCAATATAGCAGGAAAGAGAAGGAAAAAACGTGGAAAGGATGTCTTGAAAAGTGAAGTTCCTGAAGTGGAAGACAGTGAGTAAGATTAATGTTATTTTTAGGGATCTTCCAATGGTTATTCCTTATGTAACAATCCACAAGCATAAAAGGAAAGCTAAACCTTTAAAACCTTTAAAAAGGGAAGAGATTGAGTCTGAAGAGCTTCTGTACAGTCTGGATATCCCAGGACATGAGACATAAATCAGGAACCAACCACAACCCTATAATAGCTGGAGAAAAGATCAGAATAATTACAGATGAAAGCCAGGTCTGCACCAAAGGAAAGATGAACTGAGCACCAGATAGGCCTGACTAGTAAAGCCAGGCCCATTGTCTGTAAACCAAGTGAGAGCCTGTCCTCACTGTCTACCATAAAACCAGAATAAGTGCATGGAGCTTTGCAGGGAGATTTTAGATTTATAGCTTTTATAAGTAAAAAAAAAAAATTATATCCATGTGATTTTTCTCCCCCCAGATTTTTCAGATATCCTTTTTCGTTCAAGCAACTGCATTGTCAATAATTTGTTCATGGCCCTTTGACTGTGAGCTGTACAGCAAGAAATTTTTATTTAGTGCCAGCCTTTACTCTTTTCTGATTTGCCTTCTGTGAAATCTACTCCCCCCCCAAGAAGCAGACATAAACATAAGTAAATTTTAGTGAAAAAATGCCTGTTAAATAAAGCACTTATTCACTAGCATAACAATATCAAATCATCAGCAAGACCCAGGACTTTTGGTGACCGATATAAGTATTTTCTTGTGTTCATATCTTTGTTCTCCTACAATAACAATGTGCTTGAAAGTTTTCTCTTCAGTAACATGGGCAAAGAAATAGTTATTTTTCCAAGATGTCAACCCTTGTTCCACCATTGCTCACCTTCACACCAGTCGTTTTCTCACTCAAGCAGAAAAGTGAAAATGGAAGTAGCACTTCAAGTCAAGAAAATAAAAAAAAAAAAAATGCTCTGAACGTGGCAATTTGAATAAAAGCATTTCTGTGCATCCTCACTCTTTGTTGCAGAAACAAGAAAGCGGACACACTTGGTCTGCTTTCCATTCGCAGCTACAGCTGTGGGTGCAGCTGCAAGCAAGAGCTGCTCCCAGAGAAAGTATTTGCATAGGATGAAAGGCAGAAAAGTTATCGTTTTAAGACAAATCACAAAATAAAACTGAGATAAAATAAAGCAGACTAAAGTTTACATGAAAACCTGTCAGGTGAAAATACAGTTTCCACGGGGAAGTAAATAACAGTGCAATGGTGAGTTCCCACCTCCTCTTTGCTGCTATTGTCCACTCACAAAAAATTTCATATTACTTGACATATTTTGATGGGAAGGTAGGGCAAGGTTATGGAGAATGTTCATGGTTACAGCACTTGGTTCATGAAAACACCATTAATGAGTTGTAACTATTGCTGAAAATACAGAATCAGACTCTGGCATATGTGCAGTAATAGTGCCCCAGCTATAGTCAGCTATTAAGAAATATTTAGTCCACTCCCCAAACCTGTTACAAAGAAATGTTTTTTTTCCTGACTCCCCTAACTGTTGGTCTAAAATTTTCTCAGGAAGCTAGGCCTTAATGGATCTCTTCTGTCATACAGCACTAACCAGGTTCAACCTGAACTGATTCTTGGGGTCACTGAGGTGGAAAATGCGTAGAACTGCTTTAATATTCTAGAGCTTGACTATAGGTTTCTAACTAGTCATGCCACTTACTTGACTTGCAATACAATTCCCTTCCATCACACACACAGTCTGTGTAATGAAAAAGGGATTAAATTTTCCCATTTCAAATAGCTGCATAATACTATGAGAAGATCTGGTTTGCAGAAAAAAAAATGAGGACATGCTTACACTAATTTCCCTTCAAGATTTCATTAAATTCAACAACAGCAGCAGCACTTAGAAACAAGCTTGTCACTTCCCCAGGACAGTCACTCCAGGCCAGACTAAACACTTACAACTCAGCATCATGATCATTTTGTGTGTAAACTGATTTTAAGGGTCCTCTTCCTGGGATGGAAGGAAAATAAGAAGAACGAACATATACAAACAACTTTTTCTGCTCTTTTAAATGCATTAAAACATCTTAACTTTTGTCAAGCTCTTTTTTTAATATCTTGCACTTGATGTTACAGAAAACAGTGAGAAAAAAAATAGCAAGAATTTCATCCATTCAGTATTGGGTGCACTCAGAGGCAAGTAATAAGCATCCAGTTTCCAGGATTTATTTGTAATAATCCTGGTTTCATGCCACTAAGCACCAAAAAAAAAATATTCTCTGAAGTATGTATTTCATGTATTTCCTACTCAGAGCAAGTACATTGCTGTTTGTCCAAAGCAGCACCTGATAAGTTGGGCCTAAAAAAGAACCAGAGAAAATCATTTCTGGAGGCTGGTGATTTACAGGTGAGCAGCAGCAAGCCAGTTACAGGGAATGGAAACAAGAAACGAGTTGAGGACTTTGAGACAGAGAAAGTAAAGGGTAAGGAGAGGTAAAAAAACCGTGTCCTCAGTGGGAAGAGACAGAATTTCAGCAAAAGTGTTCTCCTATGTGCTACTACAAAAAGACCTTGTCAGAGCAAAGCAACAAGACCCCAAGGCATATACATTTTTGGCCACGATCCCATCGCTAACTCCCTCCGCACCCTGGAGCGGGTTGCTCCAGATGAGGCGAGCAGCACACGTTCAGAGGACACCTTGGCAGTGGGCCTGTAAAAGTAGGTACAGGCTGTCTCTGGATTATTTACCCTGCTTCCTAGGGGAAGTTTGCAGTCCACGCCACAGCTAGATTTAATGCTCAAGTTAACTGGTTAAGGCTTATTGCATCACCGGTCACAGACCCACTCCCTGCCACCAAGTCACCCAGGCTGTCGGTGCCACCAGGTACTGTTGAAAAACAAGGTGGATGGTAGCAGTGCGGGAACAGGCAAGCAAGCTCTGAACTGGGAGGAAAAGCAGAGCTAATTTAAGCGTTTCTTGCACTGTGCTGCAAAAGCTCAGGAGAGAAGATGCGAGGATTCACTTTTACTCAGAAGAATTTAGGGTAAGGTAGACCTATAGAGGTCAGATTGGAGGGACCTAAATGGAACTCTTCCCTAATAAAGGTAGGTTATGGTAAAAAAAGTATAGAAGACAACAGGACAAAGGGAACAGTGGAGAAAAAAGTTTAAGAAAGTCCCAGGCAAGTAAAATATTTCTTCAATACTGAACCATATGCTATTTGTTTTATACTACAGTATCTTGGACTACTACTGAGTACCCCTGGCTATACTAAGTAGCAAAGCCTCTGAAAGTTCAGAAAGCTGGCCTCTGGATCTGTGCAACACATAGAATAGAAAGTAAAATACAGAAAAAAAAAGTGGGGAAACCTTCCTTCAGATAGGCAAGTACTTTCCCATTCAATGTAACTGATAATCTTCCAAATAACACGCATCAAAGAACATTTCTATCACATACAAATCACTGAAACAAGAGATTGTCTCTGCAACACAGACTGGTCCCCTTTACGTGTCATCAGTCACAGTTTAGGGTTAAAAGCAAAACAGCTGTTGGGGTTTTTTCCACTTGTTTTACACACATTTTCTACCGCAATAGCATCAAGGTTTAGGATGCTTAAAGTTTATTCCAGCTTTAATTTTCTTCACAGATTCCTCATCTCTGTAGCAAATTAAAGGAGCAGATGCATCCCTGGGAAGGTTTCCAGACTGATTTTGAAGAAATTGAGGCATGCAGTACTTCCTGAGCTGACCTGGGGTTTCTGATCAATGAGAATACCACACACAGAATCAAAGAAGAGCTTGGAGTAAATAACTGATGTGTAGAATTGTTTAAAATGGTTAGGATGCAGATGGTTTCTGTACCTCCCCATGGACTCCTGCTGAAGATATAAACCACTGATCCCCATCTTTGATTATCATGCAGATCATCTATATTGCTTTATCCTTTGATGCAGCTGAATGCTCTGCTTTCCCATATTGGTAACTTATGTTCATATTTATTTTCAAAGATTAGGGAAAGCCTTTCAAAAAAAATATACATACCTGTAAGCATTCCATGACTAATATTGTTAAACTAGTATGTTATCACCCAAAGCACTTTTTACAAAGACCTGGCTTTTATCTCCGTTTTATGGCATCCAAACAGCAAACCCCAGTACTTCATCTCTGCTTCCCTGGGCACTGCAACAGAGGAAAATAGCAGCTCTTTTGCCTTTACTGCAGGTCCAAACTAACTGTTGCAGAGCATTTCAAACACTAGGTTATTCATCTGTTCAGCTTATTGTATGTTAACTCCCACTAATTTTCATGGGGTAATGAGCATAAAAAATGCATTTGAGAAAATTCAATTACAAAATTAAGCCTACCATGGTACATCTGACTCTGTAAAGTAAGTTTAAACCTTTATGTGTAGGTAAACAAAAGGCATGGATGTGGTTTAATCTCAGAGGGGGTATGTGAAAGCTGATGGAGATGGCACAGTTTTTCTAATATATCTGCATAATTGCAGGTTTTAGAACACAGCTCAGTTAAATTAGGTACATCAGGTAGAATACTACAAACAGATGCTTCAAATGCTACTAAATGACTATTTAAGTAACGCAAACAAGCGTAAGCTTAGAATAAGAAGCCAAACAAACTCTGTTATTTTTAATACATACAGTAATATCTCACTTCAGTGGCCAATTTCCTTTTTCACAACATGAATCCTTGCCATTTATTGGAAAAACATATTTCTTGAGAAGATTGTTTTGTTCTTAATCACATGGATAAAGCTTGTGAGGAAACCATAATGTAAGTTGTAGTTCACTCATTTTCTTTCAGCTCTAGAATTTTTCCTGGCTGAGAGATTGGCCAAGACACCTTTCATTTCATGCTTATAGCTTTATATTTCCCTTAGTATGGAGTAAAGCAACATTTTTTTTTGTTGCTTTTTGTTGAAGTTAGTATTCCTGTGTTAAGATCAAAATCGCAAATACAAAGAGAATGGCTTTATTTATAATAAAAGAAACATAAACCACCCATTTTTCTCTGATTTAAGTTTGAAATGTGTGTTCATTCCCTCAAAAGTACAGTTCATTATACAGTATAAAGCAGCATTACTGAACTACATAGCTAGAGCCTTCAGCGGAGCCCTAAAGGCCAGATCTTGCAGCTCTAGCACATAGCTGCTGAATTAAAAAATTAAAGATGGGGGCCAGGGAGGGGGGGAATGCTGCAGTTTCATTAGGAAAAAGGCGAAGGGATTACCAGGCTCTTGTGCGCTAAACTTACACCCAGAAAGTCTAAGTTCATACCCAGTGAAACACTTTCCATACTGGCTTTTGAAAGCAGCTATCAACTAATGAAGTCAATTTGCAGAAAAAGTGAGAGCTCTTACACCTACTAAGCAGGACCCTGCCGATCATGGTAGTGGAGGTATATATTTCAATGTAAAAAGTAATTTCAATATCACAGGATTTCCCCATTCTTCTGTGGAACAAAAACAAGAGCCTCAGACATTGAAAATGCACATAACCAAAGATTTGTTCCAAAATACACATCACAGCTGGACATCAAGGCATTTGACTGTTTTGGCATAAAAGAGCAGATCAAGATAAAGATGTAGATCCTGAAGCTCCTAGTCTTCCATCTCCCTCTAGTTTGACCACCTCCAAAATGAGAAATGCCATGTCTAATTAAATTTCCTCAACACAGGTATAATTCCACTATACATTTCAGTTTTGGCAATAAAAATCACAACTAGTGATTCTAGTTCTATGTGGATAATTTCCTGCTAAACACTTGAAAGTCTACAAATTTGGAAAGCTTCTGAAACTAGGTTTTATCGGGGAAAGTACTGGCTACTACAGCTAGCGCTGCATGAACTGCCTATAATGCTTAGTAGTGATGGCAACCTACTACGGAGAAAGAAATTAATAGACTGTGAGTCGTTCTTATCACAGTTGATATTTCTGCAGTGATTAAAATGAAATTCCTCATGAAGGGAGGGGAAGGGTGATACAACCTTAAACTAACTTCAAGGATGCACTCTGTTAAAGTTGCAAATGAGGTGGAGTAGAGCATTGGAGACGTTACATTAACCTACAAGCTGAAAGGCTGGCTGTTCTGCTCCTCATAAAAGTCTTTGAATGTATGGTTTCCTATCCAAGTGATGCCTTTAATTCAATGACTTAAAGGAAAGTCATTGAAGGAAAAGTCTCAGTATTGTTTGATTTCGTTTTGTTATTTAAGTTAAGCTCTTTCTACTGCAACGTCCTCAAGAAAGCAGTCTCATTGCAAATGCCTTTCCATGTTAAGACCAGATGGAAAGGTCTGCCACCATCACTCATTCCATGCAAGGTGAAGAAAATAACCAAGAAATATTGTAGCCACATGTTAATTACTTCCCGAAACCAATGGAAATCAGGTTTTGCCCCTTCAATTTATGTCTTCCTTCCAATAATTAGGGGCATAAGAAAGGTGATTTTCCTCAAAGTTGTGTTTTCTCAAAGGTTTCACATTTTGGTTTGGATGTGTTGAGCTTTGAGCTTCAAGATACCAAGCAGTCTCCCACGTAAGCTCTCGCCCACCAGAAATCAGCCTGCGGGAAGTACCTACGGTTCATACAAAGCAGTGTCATTCCCACAAAAGCTTCCCCTCACCAGAGAGCCAGAACACCTCTTGTACCGTCACTCACAAATCAGTATTATGCTCTTTCCAGGAGGGGAAAAGCAAAATTGTTTCTGGAAAACAGTCTTTCTGCTTTGGAAACCAGGGCTGGACACTCATAGCGTACTTTAATAGACTCACAGCATTTCCGAAAATAGTCCAGTACCATCCTGTAATGAACTAAGTCAAAGTCCAGTAACAAGAGTCCAGTTTGCAGCTTGTATTCTGAGCAACAAGATAATGGCTCAAAAGATACAGAGATTCTCCTCTCAGATAATCTCTACGATTCTCTTTGCAGATAGTCTCTTCAGCAGAGGTTATTTTCCTTCAGAGTAGCAACCTCACAGGAAAAAGTTGTATTTTCCTTTTAATTCTTTTGTACACTTTCATTTGCCAAAGACTAAATAAGATCCAATTATTCTTCACACAGTCATAGTTAGACAGAGGGTCAGAGTAAGCGCTCTCTAGCAGCTACCTGGAGACAGCATGAAAAAGCCTTGCAGAGGTACTGTCGCAATAAGCATTTGGTGATATCTTTTGAATCATAATGTGTATTCAGAGCTGCATTTACAGGTCAAAGCTCATCACGTGTGGTCATAGTATTCAAATTTCCCCTTTACCTATTGCATTTGTGGTCTATACACAGCAAATTTTGAGCTATGTAGGTTTTTTTCTAGTTCTGTAGCACAAGTCTAGACAGCGTGGAGAAGTTAAAACTTCAAAAACACGTTGGGTTTATTGTTTGGGGTTTTTTATTATTTTTAATATTGTGCACAGGCCTAAGTCTGCATTGCAGATCTCAATGTGGGAAGGCTCAGAATGGTAGAGTAAAAGCAGCTGCTTTTTCAAGGCAACTGAGAATAACTTCATTTTAAAATGAGGGAGATGGATACCGAAAGAAGCATTGAAAGACATATCTTTGTTTCTGAAAGGAAGGGGGGGGTTGTATCCAGTGGGTTGAAAAGGCTGCATTTCACAATCCGCAAACTGAAAACATTTTAAAATTTGAACCTAATTAAAAAAAAAAAAAAAAAGAAAAATATGTCAAAAGACTTCAATAACACCAAAGTAAAAACAGAACAAATGATTCAGCTTGTCTCCAAATTAAATTTTGGGGTAAGAAGAAAGAAGCATTTTAGTTAGCTAAATGCAAACAAAACAGCAACAAAAAAAAGACCCTCAAGAAGTTATTTTTGTCTATCAAAAACAAGTAGTTTTTCCATTTTTACTTTCCTCTTGGATCCACTTTTTTCATTTGGCATCTGAACTGACACATCTGTTTAGCCCTGGAGGGGAGGGAGTATAAAACGGGGATGGATGAGAAGCAGAAGGACACAGCACAGCCAAGAAATCCCGTCACTTACTGCAGGGACACAAACAGATGCCAAGGGGGTACAAAATCTATCTGCTAATAAATCCCTGCCTATCTTGTCAGCTCCAAAGAACTTCCTAAAACATTATCCACTGCCATTGCCACACTACACTGTGGGACTTGGGATAGTCAAGGGAAGGTGAGTGTTAAATTAGAGTAAAAATACAGTATCCTCACATAGATCATTTGGAAGAAAACCTAACGAAGAGCTTTCCATCCACACAGAAGACCAGGAGGTACTTTCAGAAGTGCTTTTCACTTCTGAGATTGCATGCTGAGCCCTAACTAAAATTTCATCTCCGTTCCACTGATTTTTTTTTTTCTTTTCCAGGATCAGAGATTCTACAAGATTAGCACTAAGCAGCTATGCTTATCTTCGTCCTAATGGCATTACTGATGCCCTTCCAAGGCAATTCAAACTATTTGTTAAGCATTAGTGAACCAGAAATCAAGTGTGCCTCACCCTCCGCTCCCAGAGGGGATCCTGGCTCTGGGGACGGTGCCTTCTCCCCTGCTGCCCCAAGGAGCTACCACCTTCCCCAGCTCTCAGCCATCTGCTCTCCCACTGCTCCAGCAGCAGTGGAAAATTCCTTTTTGTCTGAAAGGTGAATTGCATGCTAAATCTAGATGACAGGATCAGGAAACATCTTAAAACAAATTAGCAAGACAGCAGAGCAGAGCGAACAAGTTATAAATTGCATTTGCCATTCTAAGTGTCCCTCTGGCCTCAACTCTTGCTCTTTGCTTTTAATCTTACAAAAGAATAGTTATGCTATTAGTTTCCTAATGTTTTCTGTTTCTTTTAGGAGCAGTGGATTTTAAGCAGCAGTTTTCTCCAGCCAGAGTCAATGGCATGACCCATTTGAAACTCCAGTAGGGCCCACAGCATTGAAATTATTGGCAGAGATAAATCCAGGTACAGTTACCAACCCTACATAGCAATTTCTTCCAGAAAAACACATCCACCTGCCAGGAGACAAGAATCAGATATCAAGTCCTTTGCAAACCCAGGGGAACAAAAACATGAGCAGACTGCTTATTTGTAGCTCTCTTTCAAACATGTGTGTGATATTGCTTCTGTTTGCTCCACTGCCTCCTCCTTTTCTGCCTTCCTCTAATTATTTTTCTTAGTTTGCTGGACACAAATATCCTTCCCATTACGTTGTAACTACACAAAACACCACCATGGATTCAATGATGTATCTAATACAATGTGGTGACATGTAGACAAGAACTTCACTTACAATCACCACTCAACACCAGACCATCAGCACAACAGGACGACGATGCAACCTAACAAAATCTTTCACAAGAATTAAGTTCTTTTTAAGGTATAAACTTTGTCACACGCATTAGAAGCTGGTAATCTGAACTTTTACTGCCATCATCCAACACAAGATGAAAGACGAGTTTTTTGAGACTCCTTCCTATCCTGGGACTGCGGAGGGACTTATGTGATCTGCTCCTCCCTGACTTTAACTCAGGCATTACTGCAACAAGAACAATGTTGAAAAGATTAAAAGACAGTTCTTGTCACTTGAGCTTAACTTGCACTTTGTCAGCAGCTATATAAAGGCATCAAGGACACTTTGTTCATGAAAAAAATAATCCCAAATGGCATCTATCAGTGTATTTGAAATTATTTTCTGTTTTTCAGCCCAAAATGCTATTTTCAACTAAACTTTAAAAGGATTTTGTCAGGACTTTCCCTGATGTTCTCCCAGCCATAAAGTCTGAAGTCTTAATAACTCAAAGAGAAGGTTCTGGGAAATCTGAGGAGCAGAAAAATGGTGTTGCATGGAGGACGTTCTCCATTCACTTCTCATCAACGAGGTATCCATTTGCTGTGCAAACAGAAGCAATAATAAACCAATTATTATTCTGCATCTTTAATCTGCGTGAAGATAGGGTTCAATACAGCATAGATCTGGAGTTACAGTGTTGAATCCTATACAAGTCTTCAAGAAATTGATTTTCTATGGCACCCACAGCCATATGCACAATCCAAACCTCTTTAAAGAATTACATCCTAGCACCTTTTAAACAACAGAATGGATTTCAGAGCTGTAAATATTCTGGAAATGCCCATTAAAAGAGCAATAAAACAATCGTGCTCAGAAACAATCTTCTTCCTGACCCAGCTAACTTTGAAATATTGAATTTCCTTATCAAGAATTCCAATATTGTCCTGTGGGGTTGATTGTCAGAAGTGCTTAATACTAGCAGTGAAATATGGAAATATCTTTTAGTCTACAAGAAGACCTTATGTTAGTTAAGCACATTGTAAGTTAAAAATCCCATATATTTTCATGCTCCAGTTGCTTCAGCTGTTCTTGTTGTATAAATACTGCATTGAAATAAGCGCTGAGAGTTTATCCTCTGATTTTCACTATAGATCTATTTAATGAAACATAATGAAACATGACTAATGGTACAAACAAACATTTTCTTGTCGGGAGTTTCTTTTTGTGACTGTGGCTTTCACAGGTTGCGGATGTTCCCATTTGCTCCAGAGTACTTATTTGAACCCTATGTCTGTACTTCTCATTCTTTAAAGTCAGTCTTTTTTTCTACTCAGTTGCTGTGCTGCTATAAGTTGTACCCATTTAAGTACAGCCAGACAACTATCAAATCATACCTGCAATAACAGCACAGTGGAAAATGAACTTCTAATTTTAGGCTAAAAGCTTTCACCACCACACCTGTGTAAGGGATATTAGTGGTCCATGGTTTTGTTTAGGCAAGTCTGACTCCACCACTGTGCTCCCAGTTCTTTACTGGGTGACACTTCAGATGCCAGGGTCTCACACACAGGCTAGAAGTGTTTCAGTCCAGTTTGACGAAGATTGAGAAAATGATTAAAAATTCTACGTGCTTCAGGCACCTAGAAAGAAATAAATAAGCAAGCAAAAGACCTCAGGTTCTTACCTGTCTTCACAGCTGCAAATGCTGAAGTAAGTTTGTAAGCCCAAATGGTCAAAGGTAGAATAAATGGCATAAAGATGAAATGCCAGAATAATGAATGACTAGCTGAAACAGCCTGAGATTTCAGCATCCATGCAGCAGAACATGGTAAGTAGAAGCAAGAGACATTCCTTAAACTTCCATGTTAAATTGATGTTGGAAAACATCTACCCTCTTGATTTGCTATCCAAATTGTCATGCAATACAGCTATGAATAGTGACAGAACTAATAAGTAAAAGGCACAACTAGCTGGATTTTTTTCTTAAGGATTAACCTGTTCTTGCTCCAAAGGGCATCCAACCATTTCTCTTCCCAGTACAGAGCTATGCAGAGCTTGGGAGTAAACATAATATGAAATAGCTGAGAAGGACTTTGAAATAATTTTAAAGAAACCCTTATTTTAGATGGAATATGAGGTGGAAGAGGGAGGAAGTGTGTTTACAAAGAGGACAGCAGCAGTGCTTCATAGCTGTGAGCAGGGGAAGACTTGATTATTTAAAGCCAGACCAGAAGGATGTTGGGGGAAAAGAACTGTAAAATTGGAGAAGGCAAAAAAGGGAATTAGAGGTAGGAAGGCCAGTTCTTGGAGGTACACTGAAGACCTTTACTGATCTTGGAATTCAAGACAGTGTCCAGATTACCAACAGCTGGGGTTTGGGATAGGCAACCTGACCTTGGAGTGAGAGTTAGACCATGTGCAGACTCGTTAGAGGTGGAGCTTCTGGTCTGGCTCAGAGCAAGGAGGTAGAGAGAGGCACTAATAGCTCACTCTGAAGAACAGACCGGGCTCATGGGCTGTGACCACCAAGACTCATCTTTCTCATCTCCTAAATGCACAACAAGACACTGCTCAGCATTGTCTATAAGGAACTTTGTCCATAAGAAACATTTGTTAGTAGTTCAACTTTCATATATCCACAACAGCTAATTCAGCTGAGGCTGTTTACTGGGGCAATGAGTTAGTCTCCTTATGGTTTATTTCCTCCTGTGAAAATTGTTTTGGAATTGAATGTTTAAAACAAGACCTCTCTTTTCAGAAACACACCCACCCACAAAGCACACACTGAGTTTGCCAACAATTAACGAGTCAATTTGTCTGTAAAATAATTTAATATGTTTTAAAGAAAAAAAAATCTTTCTATTTAAATGAAAAAATTACAGAGTAAACAGCATCATTTTTTGCCATGTACCATACACATTTTTTTGAAGACAACATGACCTATTCCTTGTGAGGATCAATTATACGAAAGTTGTAGTTAAGACTTAAGAGCAAAGAGCTTGCTCTCACAGTCACTCTTGCATCTCTCAGAAAGCAACATTCTTTTCAAAAGTGCTTAGCAAGGTTGAACAATCTCATGCTTCTGTCGATAGCAACCTGAAACGTGGGAGCTTTCAAATATAATGGACCTGCAGCTTTTTGATTCTGTCCATTCGCTTTTGTGTAAATCTCCCAAATACAAAACTTCAAGAACTTCATCAAATTAGATTCCATCTCAGTCATCAGCCATCACACACATTGGGCCAAGACATTTCCCTAAATATATTCTGCATTATAGATTTTATCTGCAACACAGCTAGAGAGAAAGCAACTTATGGATCCATATCAAATTCAAGGAGGTATCACCACACAGGATGGTGTTTGCAGAATACATAGTACTGTAAACTTGTTACCATGGCTGCTCTCTTTTGGATTGTTCTTACATTTACTTTCTTCAACTTCTCTTTGACATTCGCACTTCTTGAATCTATGCCTGAATAAATCTCCATGCCCTTTCCAGTTGCTATAACTAATCACCTTCCTGCAAAACTGCAGAAGAGAGCCTGAAAGCATTGAAAAAATCTTCAAAACTAGACATTTTGAGAATACTGAAGATGGTCATTAAAAAAACCAAAAAAACCCCAAAACCAAAACCAACAAAACCACAGTTGCAGCATGCTTGCAGTTCCATGCTGTACATATCCTGAGGATGAAGGACTTGGTCCCTCAAGGTGCTAATTTCACATTTCATAGCCTCAGGGCTCAGCAGATAAGCAGTCACAGAGAGTCAGTCCCACTTATCCCTTAGCACTGCTCACATGCTCAGGAGTTGGGGTGGATTGGACTGAGATGACATCATTATGTGACTCAGCAGTATCAGCTCAAATTATTGTTAAAAAAAACCATGAAGCAGCAATCATATGTTTTTAGCAGTTCTCATATTTAGGATGGCAAAAAGTCATCCTAATCTTTCTAGCATACAAAGTGCATCATTATACAGCTTGGACACCTCAGAATTGCTTCAATTAACTTTAATTTCTGTGTTTACTGCAATTCCTGAATTATCGACAACTGTTTTATTTGAAGAATTTGTTAGTTCTCCAACAGCATATGGGCACAAGTGTGCAAGACAGATTATGCCTGCAACATTGCCAAGCAGAATTTTGCCTGGTACAGCACATTTTATTTTTGAAGACTGAAATGTACTGCTCTAAGAGAACAGACCCGGTTCCAAAATGTAGGATAACATCACATCATAAATTAATGATCAATAATATCGTACCATGAATGCTTCCTTTCTCTTTCTCCCTCCACATGATATTCATCTGGTTAAAAAGAAAGATGAAAGAAGAATAAATGCAAGCTGAGTGGAGAGCTGTATATTTTGACAAACTGTCATGACCTTTCCAATTGAAATTTACATATAAATGTTTCCAAGACTTTTTATTCAATTGAGAAAATGAATTAGCATTTTGAAGGTAAATATAACCTTTCTGCAAAAGATGACCCCAAAGAAAGGGAAAAAAAAAAGCCCTGTTAAAATTATATAATCAAAATTACATTTGGAATGCAATTTTCATTTATATAGTTTACCCTAGCTGAAAGTCAGGTCTTCTATGTCACGAACACAGGCAACATAAGCAACAAGACAAAAGATGTAAATGCAGCGTACAGCCAAGGTCTCCATTAAGGTACCCTGAATTCTGAATGAAGCCCATCCACGCATCCTACGAGCAAGCAAATATTACACAAATCTATCCTCACAGAGAAATGGTGGAAAAGAAGTGAGGCAAAGGGTGTTTGGCCCCAGTTTGATCTATTATTCAGAAAACTTAAATGCTTTAGGTAAGTCAGATAGTGTTTAACGTTAGGTAACATTTTTTTGCCTCAACAACTTGGGTTTCCTTTCAACCCATATTTATGTTACATTTAAGCTATTTAAATCATTTACACCTCAATCAGCTGTAAAAGCTTTTCCATCATTGGTACAAACCATTTCGTTTAACATGACATCCTGAACCAGCAGAGAGTTGAGTGTTGAGGTTGGAATAGGAAGCATTATGCCAAATCAGTATAAAGGGAGAATTACACCTTGGGTCATGATGTGCTGTGCCGTTGGCTAAAGGCCTCAGCAAAGCAAATGGTACGGAGCTGTACAGCAACACCACTGTAGGGTCTAACCTGGGATTCCTGCTCGAAGCGCCAATCAGTCAAACAAGTTATCCTGGGTCAGCAGAGCTGCGGTAACTGTGCGTGCAGCTTCTACCAAACCCACTTAGGGTTCTCATTTACAGCATCCAACTCTTTCCCAAACACCACTGGAATCACTCATACCACAAAGCATTTGCTTTACATGAGTGCCAGCTTCCCAGTATCCCCACAAAAATATCCTCCAGTTATAAAGCGCTTCCTGGTAGTTCACAGTGCCTGAAAGCATGTTTTCATTCTCCGTGGAAGAAAAAGGCATCTTTGGTCTAGTAGGTTCGCAGCTGTTGCAAACCAGAGCAATCCCACTGAGGTCAGGGGAGATGCAGGACCTCGTGCTACCGCTACTGGTGCCAAGGTACCCGGGAGATCCTGCGCCGAGCCCTGCCCTGCTTCTAATTAAGTGCTGCCCCACATCTGAAGTATTCTCTCTTGTTTTTTGAAATGGCAATGTTCCTGTTTAAATCCCGCCTTCCTCATGCCAGGAGAGATTAAAAATTTCTCAACTAGGTGCAAAATACACTGATCTGCTTAAAGTTTATGCCAGTTCCACGCTACCAAAAGCAGTGCAAGGTGTGTGGGAAGGAGAAAGCTCTAGCGGAGAAATGAGCAACTTCCACATTGATTCAAAGAAACTCACAATACTTATCAAATAGATTTCTCACCATTTTGCTTTTCCTTGAAAACCCAGATAATTTTAAACATCCACAATCTAGATTTATTTGTGTCCCAATTTCTTTGTCAAATTCTGAGAATGAAACCTACAGTTTGATGAATTTCATCTCAACTTGCAGATTCCGAAGAGCTTTGACAAATTCTCAGTGCCTTGATTTCCTCTCTTTTTGATGCCAATAGGAGGCAAAACCCTTCACAGTTTTAAGTAGTCATAACTGCTAGATTTCTGAAGAGCATACCCCACTAACGTGCCCATCTTGCAGGCAGTGCTGTGAAACTTGATTATCATCTGTGCACATTGCTTTAGGAACACTAGGTGGAAGTGCCTTTGATCAAAAATGTAGTCAGAGCATGATTTTCAAAATATTCAACTCCCACTGAAATCCAAACTCTACCCACTAGCTTTAAAGAAAACAGATTTAGGTCAGCACTGAACACTTTCGAAAATCCAAATCTGAAGTAGAATAACTCCATGTGGGCATCACTTCCTAAATGGAAAAGACGCAGGCAGATCGGGTCTTACTAAATGTAGAACTGCTGGAATTTATGTAAAACCATACTTGAACCTTTGCTGAGCTTTGAACAGTTTGTTTTCAATTAATTTGCGATTTTTCCTTACCTCCCAAATGATGAGTTCTGGTAGCAGCTGGGAGCTGGACTGCCACAAGTGTTGTTTCCATGGCATTTCCAGTCTGACTGGAAGCCAGAAACATTAGAAAGCTCATGAGACAGCCTGTTTTCAAGAGTTCTCAAGCAAATTTTGGCTGATCCAGGATGTTTGGATGACTTCAGAAAAGCATCTAAACTGGGGCATATCTCATAGCCAAGCTAAGCCTAAATCTAGAGAAGTCTGCCTGCAACAAGATGTGATTTGAGGAAGGCAGGAGTTGGCAAATACTTTCTGTGGTTTATTTTTAAAGGCAGGCAGAGCAGAAATAATAAAAAGAAAGAGATATCCGGAAATATAAGATCAACCCATTGTTTTCCAGTGCAAGATTTCAAACTTTACTGTAATCCAGCTCTCCTGCCACACAACAGCATTCATTTGCGTGAAATGAATTTCGGTGGGGTTTGAAGATGGGGAACTCTGTGCTGGGATCTCTACCCTGCACAGGGTATGTTTCTGTATGCGAGAGAAGAGCAATTGCCGTTTTCCCCATTTTATCCAAGGTAAGCACGGGCTCTAAGTTCCTGACAAGATGCCAATAAAATTTGCGGTGGCATAGGCTTTTCCACCCATATACTAAGCTGAAAATCTACAGTCAGGCTTTGCATCTGTAATTCACATTTTCATGCCTGTGACAGAGCCTTTCCTTCAGCAAGTTGTGTATTAGCTTGTTATCAAGTTTTCCTTGAGTGCCAAATTGAAACCATAAAAAAAAATAGTTCGTTCCTCCTGAACACTTGTAGCTGAGGTGCCAAGTTAAGAGAAATTTGTTATAGTGATAGCTTGCAGCTTGAGCAGTCAGGTAAGTAATGAATTTTCCTGGAGTTGGAATGATGTTGGAGAAGCCCATAACCTGACCTGAGAGATGAGTTTATAGAAAACTTCCAAGTTCACCCTAACTTTGGTTACTGTGAAGCCATGCACACATTCTGCTCTAAGCAATTTAGAGCCCCAGCTGTCTCTTTGTTGGCCAGAGGCAAATATTGAAACGGGCTCGTTTCATACCCTCTCCTCCTGCACACACCCCTGCTTTACTCACGCCTCCTGACCAAGCTTCCCCTACCGCTTCCTCGTGCATTTAATCATTGCAAAGGCTCATTGCAATCCTTGTGGCAACGCTGCTAGAAATATCCCCAAATAGCAGTAGCGCATTCGGGGGAGAGCGTACGAATCTCCCTTCCATCTGATGGACCTTGCGCCGGCTGCCACGACTGTTTGCTCAGCAGAAGCACTCGGGCTCTGACCCAGTGGGTTCACTGCAACTGCTCTTTTCATAAAAAGGACATTTTCAAGATGCCACTCAGCACCTATTCCTGCACAGCCAAACTTGTCTGTGAAAGATCAGAGTTTCTGATTTAGCTCTACTGCATGGTGTGGACAGTGAGCCTGTCTGGAGAGCCTAAACCCCTCATTTAGAGTTTTCCCCCATTTCACAGCTCAGGCAAACAAGAGCCATGAGACATCAGGGACCGGCACACACACCTGACACGGATGTTCCAGTCACTTCATGACACGGTTAGAAGCCCCAAACAAATAAAAAACCTGAATGCATTCATTTAGCCTTCTCTCCATGAAGTACCGAGTTCATCATTTTCTGTAAATCAAAGATGAACGCTAAGTGTGATTCCAACTTCTCAGTGCAGATATAACAAACTATTTCCTGGCTCCGAATCTCAATCAACCACCATGCAAGAAAATACATATGCATATTTTTATTTCTTATTTGATCAATGTGGAGATTGCTTCCATTTTTTATTTCAAAAGAAACTAAGAAAACACATTTTTAAAATTCACTGAGTAGATTGAGCTAGAAGATCGAACTCCCAATTGATTGCATTATTTAGGGTCACTGCAGCAAATTCAGGGTATCGACTGTTTTAGTTACTTTTTTAGAAATCAGACACAGTATATTACCAGATCTTTAGTTTTATTAGCTGCACCACAGATCCCAAAGAGACCTCAGCTCAGTTTGTTTTTCTTTCTGCTGCATATAATGCTCCTGGCTTCTGCTGTATGTGCTGCTTCATTCTGCACTTGAATTTCTTATGTTGTGTTCAGAAATGTGGCCCTCTTTCCTCGATGGACTTCAAAGCTCATAAAACAGGACAATTCTTTCATATAAATATATTAAGAGCACACTTGTAGTTAGGAAGAACAATTTGGCTTTAGAACAATAATCCCTGCTAATGTCTCACGATCTTAGCAGCGAGATGAATTTTGCTGAATCTAATACGTGGTTACTCCTCACAAGGTATATCTGCAAATTTCACACAGCAGGACTCCTTTGTCAAAACAATCCTCTGCTGCAAAAGTCTCTTCTGCAGGAGCTCCATGGGACTCCAAGTACTTTGACATTTCAATCAACTTCTCTCAGTTCACAACTTGTTTTCGGCTCTCTGCGCTGAGCAGGTTAGCTCTGGAATTGCACGAGGAGAGCGTTGGGTACTGCTCCGCCAGCTCACACAGACTGCTGCCGTCCTCAATTCCCAGCAATGCGCTCCATGGGAAGCATTAAGGAGATCAGTGCAGAACCAAAGATGGCTTGGAATATATTTCAAGGGAACAATTCGACATTTTGCCTGAGCCTACTTGCTTTTCTTCAGATATAAAATATACATATGGTGTGTTCAATGCTTAGTAATGCGTGCGTGAGGATTACTGAGACAATGTATTTTCAGCATGAAATCTAGCTAATTCCTCTGTTTCATACAGAGGAACATTCCTATTTACTCTTTTTCTCCCCACCCCTACCCCCGCCTTAAGTCCTAAACTGGATGAACTAACTATATGTTTCTTAATTTTACTTGAATATATAGTTAATGTTATGTTAAACCGCAGAGTCTGGCTGCCATCATTTCCTGGACCAAAAAAAAAGCCCCAGAAAATCCTCTCTGAGATTCATCTAATTGAGTCTCCCTTTTCTTGTCCCTGCAGATCAAAGGTGTTTCAAGTAGAACTTTTTGACTTTGAAAACTACAATCTGGTTGAAGCAGGGTAAGAAATGAGTGTGTAATTACCAGGGAAAGAAGTTCTGGGACCTGCTATAGAGCCATGGTCTTAGAAATAAGCTATGATCAAAAAATGAGACGAGTAACATTGGTTAAATTTAGTCTTGAAAACTTCTTTCTTTCGATTTTTAGATACAGAAGGAACTATAACTTATTTTTGCAAGGACAAGAGAAAACTCTTTAATCTCATGGATATAGGCAATCTTGTAGCAGAAATAAGGCTAGGAATATAGATCAATACCTGGAAAACATATTCTAACAAGTTTCTTTTGGAGAGGAGAGATTATGGGAAGTGGCAGAGAGATGTTGCAATAACTTATTTCAACAGAAAATGGGGAGAACGTGCCATGAAGAGTAAAGGATCCATAACTTTACCCATCAAGACAACCTGTATAATTGTGCTGTATGTTTTTTAACACAAAGAACAATTGAGCCAACTATCACAAAGCCAAATACCATAGCCTTTTTTTTTTTTAAGCTTTTTAAGAAAATGTTGCCACAAAAAGGATGAAATTTACATCAGACCCTGAGATTTTATTGTAATCATTGGAGAAGTTTTTCTGCAAGAGGGCAATACAGCAACAGTAGTGTGGATTTAGGTGGAGAAAGTCCAAATGAAAACTGATCAGGAGCAAGGAAGTGGAGATGAAAATATCTGATCGTTTTATGAGAAATGGTTTACCACAAATATAATTTCTGAAAACTTACTGGGTTTATCAAAGCAAATTGCTCCAAGGATGGCAATGGATATTTCCTTATTTGAAGATGTTAAGAATTTGTAAGGCATAATAATTAAACAATAACCATCAGAAATTAATCTAATCCATTAGGTTGTCTAGCAGAACAATGACACATGGAGTTCATAACTAATGAGTGAAGAACAATACTCATTGGTTACAAGATGAGTGGTGAGGACACTGCAAAAGTCAGAGGTTTTTTAAATATATGAAGTATGACGCTTCATGTGAAGTCACAGGTTATAACCAAAGACTGAAAATTGTCTAATATTAAAGTCCTTTGTAGTCTTCTAACAGTATCTTGCCTTTACTTGTTATTACTTCATTCAACCAGGATTCTTAATAAACTGTTTTACAATAACCAAGCAAAGACAGACAGGTTATAAAGTAGATTAATTTGGTCATAAGGGTTTTTTGATTTTCAGCATTGATTATTCATTATCATGAGCAAGCACCTTTTTTTGCCTCTAAAAAGATCATGCAATTCACTGTTAAACATAATTTTGTGCCAGTTATTCAATTAATGTCTGCACATATGCAAAGATTAAAACTTCAGACTAATCCCCTTCACTGTAAGAGTTTCCTCTTCATCCATCACTTTAGTAAAATAAGAATCCTTACATATCCCACCTCTTCTAAATAAAACAAATGCATTTGAAACAGGTAAGTTAATTCAGTTGCTGGAACTCATTCTTCATTCACATTTAGTGAAACTACATCAGACCAAACAACACCGATCTTGAATCCTACATATCGCCCTTCAATAGCCAATAATGATCCTTCAGACACAGGCCAAACCCTTCTACAACTCAAAAACCCAAAGATTTGCAGGTCAGATCATTACCTGAGAAAGCACAACCTCTTTCTGCAACTGTATGTGTTATCTTGGTGTGAAGCAGCAACACAGCAGCTCCTCACTTGGTGGCTCTGAAGACAAGCAGGCTGCAAGGAACTGGGGATAAACACAGCCCTGACCCATCCCCACCAGCTGAAGAGCTTAGAAGATCAAAGCTCATCAAGGCTTGGTTCATCAAGGCTTGGTTCACCAAAGCTACAAATCACCACACACCTTCCAGAGGCAGGTGGTTCAGATTTGCATTTTGAGATCATTTACTAATAATAGGTTTTATGCTCCAAATACATGTCTGCTTGAAACCTTAAAATACAAGAGCTTGCCCCAAACAGTGCTAAACTCAGGGGTAGCCCCTTCGTTAAAAGGAAATTAATCAAATTCATATACCAAAAATTGATACTGAAAGCTTTTGCCTTGAAGTTACCTGTAAGAAATTATCCTTTTCTGATTGCAAAAGTCCATTTCTGACTGAATAACCCTTTTCCAGTTACTTCTATAAAACTCAAGTATTAACAGTTCTGGAGCATATCTTTTATACAAGGAGGTACATAAAGTTTGTCTGTATAAGTTACATACTTATTTACATGAGTAGAGATACAGTAAAGTGCGATTGAGAAAACAAATGCAAGATGGAGAAAATAAGCTGCTGATGCAAAGCCTACAAGCAGCCTTCATTTCCTTTCAATTTTCTATGGGTACAATAGTTGCATCTGTTTTTCCTCTACTTTCCACTCCCGCTATGTCACATTCTGCACAATAATGTGACAGTTTCTATCCTAACTGTGCTTCAGGCCAGCTGAAGGCATGGAAAGTAAAGACCAAACCCGAATGTGCCTGAATATTGGAATATGAGATCATTTCAAAAGAAAGAAATGGGATATTTTTTCTCCTATCCTCTGAACTTTATATGTTCTTGATGGCCAGCACTGGGATGAGGCTTCTGAATGGAAAATTCTTAGTTCATATGATGATCCATTTTTCCTCTCTTTCCCATGTTTGTCAAAGCCCTGAGTGTGTTGCACTGTTACCTCTCTTTTATTTAAGATCTAGGATGGTCTTAAGTAAGATAGATAGTCTGTTTTCAGTGCTGTGGCATGCATCTGTTTATGAATAATGAGTATCACAGACAGACTGATTAATAGTAATTTTATATTGTGGGAAGAGACTAGAAAGGAGAACATTGTGTGGAATATTTATTAATGAAGTACAGTCAGCACCACACAATGAATAAGGACCGAGAGGGAAAGAAAGGGAAGGAGATAAAGGGAAAACTGTGCCCAGAAGCTCCAGAGAGCATGGGAAGTAGGTGGCCAAGCAAAACAGTACAAAAGGAGGAAGAACATGAACGAAAGACAGTGAGAAGTTAGCAAGAGAATCACATGAACTTAATTCATGAGCAGGAATGGCTTCTGATTAATTCTCTAATGCAGGTGAGGAACAGAGATGATCAGAGTAGTATCTCAATAGCAAAATAATAGTATATATTTAAAGGGGCAATATTTACCCTGAGCTGATTTGATGAACGCACAGCATATCTGTATCAGTAGAGCCATAATCTGAGTCTCATTCAGTCACTTAAACCTGCCATTCAAACACGAAATTGCAGTTCTCAGATTAAAGATCTGCCAAAGTGAACACCCGTTGGGATTTCCCTGCTATTGGTACCAGTGTCTAACAATGCCTTCCAAAAAGTCCCAGGCTGAATTACCCCAAGTCTCAGACAGACCATACAGAGCTCCCGTATCTATAGCCGGAGAGCATATATTTGCAGCTTACCAGCAATAATATTTTCAATTAATTTAGCCATTCCTGACAAATAAAATGCAAGAAGTTTGTGAGATTCAGAATAACTTCTAAGACAGACTTGTTTGCATCAGTTGACACTTTTTTCATGTTTAAAAACCAGACCACGCAGTAGTTCACCTCTAGAGACAAACACTTGTCATGGACATGTTTTAGCCATTCAATAATAGCTTCTAAAATTCTCAGCAAACAAAAGGAAAAACTTTAGAAAAGAAAAAAAACAATTTTACCATACATATGTTAAAGCTGAAAGCACACTTTGTGAGTCGTTCTGACAGAGACAGCAGGAAAAGAAACAAAACATACCTACCTATCTGCACACAAGACAACCTATGGCCTATATAGGTTGTGTGGTGGTCCTTTCAGCAAAAAAAATCAAATAAATAGATACATGATAAAAACAAATGAAAGCTATTATTATTTTTCCTACTAGTATTTATTTCCACACCAGTATTTTTCAGAAGCGGCAGAAATAACCTTGGTATCTTTTTCTTTGAAAACTAGAAAGTTACCGTGTATGTGCACATCCACGGCCAATGAAAACCTTGCATATTGCTCATCACTGACCTTTCTTGCCAAGTAATATTTTCACCCTTTAAAAAGGCTATAAAATAATCTGAAATAGTGCTATGTAATATCTTGTTTTTAACAATTTTCTGTTTTTTCTTCTTAAAATAATAACTTTGCTGTGAAACAGAAGAATCCCCTGTGAATCCCCACTGTGTCAAACAGAAACTCAGAACCAGTATGAGACCTCCAGTTCCTATTCCCAGTCACATGCTCATCCACTAACTAAGCTCAATTTTTTTAGTCCCTTCTCTATCCTTATCTCTTGTTAGGAAAATAGCAGTAATTTCTTCCTGTTACTCCACTTAGTCATAAAACCCAAGTATAATTGCAATCTTGTTTTATTGTGTTTTTCTCAAAACTCCACACTTCTTCATTTAAGGTACAATAGAGAAGTATTGTTATTGTAGCTACTTGTTGTTGTGTTGGTTTGTATATCAATTTTTACTGTAAATATGATATACAGAGCTCAGCTGGACAAAAGTGTAATAGATTTTACCAATCTATTTTCAAGGTTATTTGTCTTTCTGCTTATGCTTCTCAAAGACTTTTATTTTCAATTTCTTCTTTGTCTCAATAGCCATACAGTATTTTTTTTTTTTTAAATTCAGTGAATAACTGCCTTAGTGATATGTAAAGCCAGGCAAAAACCTCATTTGCAGTATATAATTTCTGTTTCCAGTGACTAGGCCTGTCAATCAACTGGTCTCAGGCTCCCACAAAAGTATGTCAGAAGCCGTGTTTTTCTCGCTATTACCTATAATCAGTGTGAAAGCACAAGGCACATTATTTCATCTGTAGTTGTGTTGTATAAAAAAAAAAAGGTCTCTTAAACCTCACCAAGATTCAGCAGCTGCAGATAAGACAAAGCCTCAATTAATTTCTCGGCATCAATTCTTTCTGCATCAGATTTTTTTTTTGACCCTACCAGTTTGAAACTACCAAGGCAGATGATCAAAGAGGCCATATGCAGTGACTGTCCCTTACAAGCAGATGAACTATGATGAGAGAAAAGAAGAATATTTTCACTCCTTCTCCTTTGCTGCTGTTTGGCCTTTTGTGCAGTGCAGGATGTTCTTCCAGAAGAAATCGCTCACATTCAGCACCATCTTCCTGTGAGACTTTTTCTGCCCTAGATAAGGACCTTCTCTCCTGAAATTCAGAACATCATTAATATGATTTTTGAAAGATGCTCTTTTATAGGCGTTTATGGGTCAAGTTCTCTTTGTTAGATGTAGTAAACCATACAGAAAGTTGTCCACTTTAGGATAGCCTAAGGAAGATCCTTGTCACCCCATAGGTATTTACTGGGGGACCACAGTGGGAACTGGTGAGGGAAGAAATGGCATCTACAAAGACCCCTATCGTTAGTACTCTCATAGTCATTCCCCAGTACATGTAGGTGCCATTCCAGCCCATGACCTGCAATACCAGCACCTTCCCATAGGCATGGATTCGGATACGGGTCGTCCCGGGGCAGTTCTGCACGCCAGCTCTCCATGACCACCACAGACACTGGCCACAAGCAGAGCAGGCTCAGCACTTATTTTTTCTTTCTGTCTTTTGGGTTTTTTCAGGTTTGTAGCTTAAATACGTGCCGTTCCCAAAAGGCAGTCTTGCTGGATCTTCAACCCCACGGGGTGAAATGGGAGCTCATAGAAACTACTTTTCTACTGTTATTGTAGCTACTTGTTGTTGTGTTGGTTTGTATATCAATTTTTACTGTAAATATGATATACAGAGCTCAGCTGGACAAAAGTGTAATAGATTTTACCAATCTATATGCCCAACGAGTGGCAGTGGGTACAGCTCCAGCGGGTCCCTCCCACCTCGAGTGTTTGCATGGGGAGGATGAAGGGAACCTGCTCCTGATGTTTCTGTCTGCTTTGGACGACTCCTTTCCTCCTCTGGACTTTTTTGCCGTTCGTTTCTCCATGGATGTAAAGTGGAACTTGATGACATTCAGTTGTTTAAATAGCAAAAAGCCAGAAATGCTATCGATTTGGTGTCATTTATTTCAGTCACATACTGTGAGCACAGATTCCTGTCTGTGTGAGAGCAGTATTTGGATTAATAGGATGGCATGTCCTTCTGAAGAGCACAGAACTGTGGGGTATTTATTGTTTGTACTTCATGTATATATCAAAATCATAAAGTAACTCCATTCTTGTCTTTTTACCATTTCTTATACTTCTGCCCATTTCAAAATTATATCTTTGTTCCATAAAATGCAAAAGCTTCTGAAAGTTGCTTGGAAGGGGACCATATTAGAAATAAAAACATCACAAAACAAGAAGAGCTGTATTTCTTTTTAACAGCTCATCATCAGTCTTCTCAAGAGAATACTTGTTTCACTGGAAAGAAAACCACTTCAGCTGAAGTAATTCCTCAGATTTTTAATTAGTACATTCCTCTTCAAGATTCGTCTTTTAATAGCTAATTCCTTCACCTGCCCATCTCTCTTAATTCTTGAAAACAATCCTCTCAGCAGTTCCAGCAGTGATGTGTTTTGCATGACAACATTTAAAGATGTATCATAAAAGAAATAATAAAAGTGACCAGCTCAGAGACTAATTTTAGAGTGAATATGGAATAGGTCCCAGCTACTTGTTAGGTCTATTTTATTTAATTTAATGCAAAAAAGAAAAGAATAAAGGCAATATTTCCCTGCAACATGGCCTTGCATAGCCTGAGAAGCAGGAAAAGGCACCAGGTACCCCAGCAATCTTCTGCTTTTGAGGAGCAGCTTCCACCACAGACTGATGGGCTTTTCAGGCCACTCGGTTTTGTAGCACTAATTGCTCTCTCTCCTCTGAGTGCTGCAGACAAGCATCTCTCCCTGCTTCTCACCAGGCCCCATGAGAAAACCTTGCTGTGTCCTTGCAAATAGCTTGTGACCTTTCCAGGAGCATAAAAGCGCCTGTAAGCTCACCAGAGCTCTGTGTACTTTCACAGGTGTAAACCTGTCATTTTAAGTTATCGTCTAGGAAACCTGAGAAAATTAAGTTAGAACAATATTAATATTTTATCTCGTATAATCATGCCAGTTCAGTACTGAAGATCTCATGACCATTCTTGATGGTCTGCCTTCAAATCTGCAAGGAGAACAGTCCAAAGCTCTAACCACTTCCTAAACACAGACATACACGTGGTGTTCAAGTAAACATACACTCTTCTTTGAAAATATGGAAACTGTAGGTAGAAGAAAAAAAAAATTACTTAGAGCAAAATTCATATTCCTCTTTTAAACTGCTATATAGGTTATTTTATTCAAAGACTTAAAATTGGAAATCAACTGATTTCTTATTTCTGCACACTATGCTGCCTGGTCTACCACTGCTCAATGATTATTTTTACGTGAATTTCAAGAGTCTCTGTTTTATTTAAAAATACATATTTTATTTTCTCCTTCATACAGAAGTTTGGTTCTTTTCTCAGCAGTAATTCCATTTGCCTCACTGCTGGTACCACTGAACCCAAACAAGGCTGTTTACTATTCTTTTGCGATTTGAGGCACAAGAAGAATAAACCCAGACACCAAAGTGGCTACAAGAACTGCCACCCTGAAAGCAGCCGGTCAAGGTAGTCTGGTATCGTGCACACTCACACAGGTTGTAAGATAAAAATTAGAAACATTCCAGATTTGTACTGCAGAGCCACAAGTGTGAGCAATTTCATCTCCATCCCCTCCAAGTGCTCTCTCGTCCATAAAAGGCAACATGGATATTTGGTATTACTGTAATTCCTAATTCCTCAGGTGCATTCTTTATACTTTTATTTCCTTCTGTAGAATGAGGACAACGGAAGAAAACTTGTTACACTCCAGGTGCTGGAAGAGCACACTGTCAAGCACCTTGGTTTCAGCTCCAGCACACGTCACCTTCGCTTATGCTGTAGGACTAGGATAACTTTATTGACTTCACCTATTTTTAGCTGAAGCACAGAACCATATATCAGAAAATTTGGATCATCAGCCTGATTTAATGGTATAGAATGACTTTTGAGCATTGTAAGACAGGGTGATTCATCACAGGGACTGATTCCCAGGGCTCTGCTTTGTGAAAGGCTTGGTTGGATAAGCACCAGCCAAAGCAGGAAGGAAAAAATAGTAGAAATATTCGGCAAGCATCCTTTTCTTTTTTAAGCCACCATTAAACACGATAAATATTTATGTAAAAATAATGTTCTAACAGCTTCTGAAAAATAAGAAAAAGCACGATGTTGGGTAACAGCTGACTGTTTCATATCCAGCGCAGCTGATTAAGCAGTGTTGATGAAACTGAGGAAAACTAAAGATCGGTCTCAAAGTCACACAAACAGAAGAAAAAAGGTCTACGGAGAAGAATGTTCTATTTCTGGGAAAGTAGGTTTGCTTTTGTGAGGGCAGGAAAGGAAATGACTACTTAAAACATATCTTTCCTGCAAGAGGTGATACCAAGTCAAGGGCCTGGGTTGCTGAGATATTTGCTGTAGATGCAAGGGACAGGTAAAAGATGCAGCATCCCTGGCTGCCCGGTTCTGTCTGTAACCAAATGCTGGAATTTGGTCTCGGTCACAGGATCCTTTGGTGGCTCAGGTTTGCCGGGAACTGTCATTCTCAACGTATCAGGGTGAGAAGAGGAGCCAACACAAGGTGCAGGGGGTGAGCCTGAGGTGGGGAGGATGGCGATGCGAAGGGGACCAGCGGGCTCAAGACCTGCACAGATCTTCAGTGCTTGCTGCAACAGCGAGACATCCCCCTCACTTCTTGAAACCACCGCATTTTTAACTTTTCTTCAGGCTCTGTGCTCCCAAAGAGGCGGCAACGTTTTTAACTCCCAACACGTCACCGTACACCGCGCAGCAATATAGTCTGTCTCGTGAGGATCAACAGCTCCCTGCGTAGAGCACAAACCTTCCTTTGAATTTGTGCAGGCTAGATGAGGAAGGTTTTTATCCAGGAAAAAAAACATGTTATCTAATAGAAAAAGTAGCAAAACATAGAGAGGGGAAAAGCGCTTGGTTAATTTTAGGTGAAAAAAGAATGAAGTCAGGCATTAATTTTCAACTGGCTGAGATCTTTCCAGTCCTACAGGTTCATTTTTAATGTTTGTCTGAGTCTTTATTCTTGTTTGTCTGATCCTTTCTGAATATTTATTCTTAATAATAAATGGAGCTGAGGTTTTTAACGTCAGGATTTTGAAATACCTAAACACAGTTACATGTACAAAGTCTAGAGATTATTGCAGAATTTCATAAAATACAACTATGATATAAATCCTGTGTAGTAAAAGTTTCCTACAAGTAAAAATAACCTTTTAACTTTGCTTCTGCTGCTTGAAATGGAACCAAATATCTCAGTGCCTAATAAAATAGAAGCTCTATAACTGAATAATGCTGAAGGATCTAAAAAAAAAAAAGAATATTGGTACAGAGTATTAGTATCCCTACTTTTACAAGTAAAGCTTTTACATTAATTAGTGTCTCCACATGCTTATAGTTTTGGAGATGTCCCAGAAAAGAGTTTCTAGGGATTGGAAGCCTCTGGCAGACTTCAGCAAAATCTAATAGGTCAGAGTAGAAAGGACCATTTATTTATTCATTTATCTCTCCATCCCGTTGTGAAAAGATGAAATGGCTCCTGTAAATGAATATTAAATTAAGATCCTAGGCAAGTAAAACATTAGAATACTTTTTGATTCTATACCTTTATAAAGAGCATAGAAAGGAGGAAGGTAGACATCTTTGACTTACAGGCACACCACTTTGCTTCCAAACCTCCAAAGCTGCATTTTCCAGGCAGGGCCCCTTGCATTTCAGTGGGATCCATTAGAATGAGCGTACAAAAAACTATGAATTTTAGTTCTCTGGGAACTGCAGGCCCCCACCTGACTGCTGAATTCCATACCATTTCAGTAGGAACTGGTCTTTTAAAAAATGCTCTTTTTAGTTCAGCTTTCAGAGAAAAGGTGACTGTTATAATTACCCTCGCCATCAGTCTCAGCTCTGCTCTTTATCTTTTCATTCAACAAGTGAAGCTGGACAGAAGACAGCAGGATTAGGCCATGGAGCAGGTCTGAGCAGTAAATTCTATGACTGCTTTCATAGCATTTCTTTTTAAAGAGTTAGGCAACCATTCTGCTATAGTGGAGGCTTTGAAGAGATAAATGTATCTTCTTTATAGTGGAAATTATGTATTTTTCTATAGCGAACACCCAACTGATTACAAATTAAAAGCACTAGTATTTAATATTTAATTTGAAAATTTCTTAACTATAGCAACTACCATACTAGTTTCCTCTTATATTCAAGACTTGTCTTTACTAAAAGAAGAAAAAAAAAAACCACCAAAAATAAGGTGTTTGTCTGAAGGGCATTTTGGACTTTTTGCTTCAATTACAGTGGATTTTCTTCCATATTTGTACCACTAACACCTAAAATACTGGCATGTTGCCATCCACCAGACCTCATGTAGAAATTGAAATCATAAAATAATCAAGCATGTGGAGACTAACCATCAGAAAAGAAAAAAAAGAAAAAGAAAACTAGACAAAACCGATGTGCTCCAGGGCAGCACAAGATAAACATTTGTTCACAGGAAGATGACAAGCTTTACTTTCCTTGGCAGCTAGGAAAGACACCAATATACACTAGAGGAAAGAGCCCAATTAAGGCAATTAAGGAAGCAGCAATCAGAAGTTGAGCGAGCTGAATGCTTTTCCAATTGCAGCCATGTTCCTGGTAGATGACATTCCTGTATGCTGCGGTATTTCATACATTTTCTTTCTTGCTGTAGCTGCTGTTTGATCAGTCAGGGAACAGTATTAAACTTTTACCTTAGTGTAATTTACTTTATACTCCATTACAAGTTAGACAAATGTATTGTCATGGTAAATTTGGGTCAAGAGAATAAATTAGAATCGTATTTCTCTGCCTTCTACCTTCTTTGGTAATAATTTGACAGTTTTGTTACTAAAATCATAAATCTGCTTGAGGTCATCATAAAGGCAATGTGAGAAAAGCAGAGCTAACTGCACTCTCAGCTTTGAATAGTTTCTAATTCAGGAGCAAGGATTACTGCCCTGCCCAGAAACAGGACCGCTTTTATTACTCGTCGTTGCCTCTGGGTAAATACCACATTTTCCCCCCCTCCCAAGATCTGCACAGGATGATAGCCTGAGTGCAATCACAGTGGAGAAAACCCTTGAAAACACTGTAAAAAAGCCTGATTTGGACTGTATTCCAATTTTTCCTTTTGCTTCTGCACACAGAAGCAAAACATAGCTTGGATGGAAATTGTTTACATCTTATTCCAGTAATTTTACCATGGCATAACCATCTGTTTCCAGCCTGCTGGCTCTAATTGTACATCAGGAAAATACCAACCCTACAGGTTCCCTGCGCCTGCCAGTCAGTCAGAGACAGAGTGGGCTTGGGCTTTGTGTACTCCATGTGCCATTGAGCTTTACTGCATTAGCGATCCTGGAAGGACACAATGTGAAAAAGCCCAGAACTGAATATCTTGGTTTGCTTCAATAGGTAAGGAAAGGGAAGGCAGTATTACAGTCTCTAAACATGTAGTAAACTCAGTAGGAAAACCTTTCTGATGATTTCCCATGAGGTACAGAAAGCTTAATTCAATTATTCATTTATATGCTTTTATTGCAGCTTGTCGTCCTCCTCCTAGTCTCCCCACCAAACTTCCTCCTGCCCCAGAAAAAACCAACCACCAAACCTATAACAAAATCCTTCACATCACATCCCCTTTTTAGAGGTGATATTTAATTTTAAGGGATAGAGTCAGGTGGCCCAAATTAGACAACAGAATACTTAAGCACATGCTTAATTAAAAGACCAAATATTGGGAGTTAAATATATCTTTAAATGCTTTGTTGCATTAGGCCATAAAGCAGAATGTCACTTTTAAGTCTAATTTTCAGCTATCGTTTTCTTTTCTACAGCCACGTGAGCAGTTTCCAACCAAGCTGTTACGCTGGTTACTTAAAGTACATCAGGACTTGATTACCTGCCAGCTGCAGCTACTAAACAGGCTGTTGCAGCTTAGAAAATGCCTTTGACTCACGTTGTAGCCTCCAAGTAGCTTTTCCTGCCTCAGGGCCCTTTTCCCTCTAATAAATGTAAAATTACAGGGGCTTGCCATTAGATTGTTTTTTTTTAATCAGCCTTAAGGAACTGTAGGAATAATAGTTTTGGAGTAGCCATTTGCAATATTGTAGCTGTATTGAATGTTGTGCCATGGAGTTTTTAAAGTAGAATTGTGCAATTTTTGTTATAAACTTACATGCCCTAACATTTTTTGTAAAGTTTCCCTCAAAGTACCAGCACTTCTGCAAATTAGTGGGTTTCTAAATAAGCTCTCAAAGCTGTATCATGGATAGTCTTGTGTTCCTTAACCACATTGCAGCTTCAGTACTTAGGAATGGGAGGACTGAACTATCCAATGCTCAATGGTTTGGGGGTTTCTTTTTCCCTTGAAAGAGCACATTTCTTTTTCAAAATAACTACATTGCCCTACCCTTCTGCTCGACAAGCCTTTTGAAGCCTCAGTGTGAGGAGGTTAAGAAGCACAGCTATATACTTTACATACAGCATAGGTACTACCAATTGTTTCAATAACGGTTCCCAAAACACTTTTCAACACTTCTTTGAGCATATTATGCATATAAGGACACACAGGTTTTAAGGATTTCCATTAATGTCATCTAGCAAGAAACAATCTACAAAACTCCAGCTTATCCACAGGAAAAAAACCCCAACAACTTCTATATATCGCAGTAAGCAAAATGTTGAAATATGCTTTTTGATATTCTGAATCAGATGTTTTAAGGGGAAAAAAAAGAAAACCCACCAAAAAAAGCCCATAAAGTGTCCTTTAGGTGTGGAGAAGACACCTGTGATTAATTCTGGCAAGGCAGGTGTCCTGGAGAGGTCTCATGGGTATTTTTTTCTGGGTGTTAGTAGCTGTGTGATGTTGCTTCAGAACCAAGATCAGTAGGCTCTGTTAAAGAGCTTACTTTTAGGTGATACTGGGTGGCCTAGTGCTCACTTGGATGCTCAGGATGTCACCATGCCTGGAGACGCTGACTTGCTTGTATGGACCAGGTAAGCAAGCTCGTGTTGGTTGGGAGCTCTTTTTCTTCTGCTCTAGATGCTCTTGAATTTCCTCCGCTTAAGAAGTGAATTATCCTGATTTGTATTCTAATAAAGTCTCCGTTTAGTCTGAAGGAATTTTGATCTTTGCGGGGAGCTTGCTGTAGAGAAAGGCATGCCTCTTTCAAAGTGCTGGCCTGGGGTCCTCTCCCATTAGGAAGCAATGGCTGAGTGTTGATTTTAAACAGAAGCCTTGCCACGCTTGATTTAAATATTGTGGGAGGTCAGTAAGTAATGTGATACTGTAATTTGGCAAATTTTTTATCTAGATGCAAAATTTTTTTAGCTCTGCAGGTTCTCATGGGTGTTAATGTATTGTATGTTGTAGGCCTTAAATGTTCCTGAATTATTGCAGGTGCCAATGGAGCACAGAAATATTTTTCACGAAAAGAGATGCTTTACTCTTTTGCCTGGTGTTTGGAAATGCCAGTATTGCTGAAAATAGTTAACAATTTATTGTGTATTTCCAAGGTGGAAGCATGTGTCTAACAGTGACAAGGAACGTTGATTAGTAATAAAAAAGGAGATATATCAGGTACTCGCTTGTGAGATTTGGTCTGTACAAATGTTTGAGTTTCTCAAGGGAGTGAATGAAGAAATTAGAAGTTGGCTTCATTTCAGGCTTTCATTGTGTTGTCTTTACTAAAAATGTAAAGGTAAAGAAGTAAAGAGTTGTGCTAGGGAAGAAAATGGTGATAAAGGCATCCGAACACCTGCTACTTCTGTGCTTAAGCAGTGGGAAGCTGCTGCTGAATGAGCAAAGGTTTGATGGCTCAAATACAAAATTGTCCTTGACTTGAAGACAAGGGCTGGTGAGGGGAGGAGGACGCTGCCTTGCTTCTCTGCCTGATTGCAGGAGTCTCTGTGGAGCTGATGCAGCCACATATCTTCTTGTCAATCAGTTAAACGTAAATTTGGGGTTCTGAAAGAAGAAATAGGTTTTGAGGAATGACGTTCTGGAATAAGGCTCCCCAACAGGAGTTTTAATGTAAGCTTGATTTATCGAAGTAATAACACAAGTTGCTTGCTGAGGCCTGGACTCCAGGACCCAGGAGGTGCCTCTCAGTCCTGGGTTCCCATGTTGCTTTTCTCGGGTGCAGGGAGTGTATGAGAGCTTCTGGAGCCAGCATAAAAGGGATAAAATTAAATAGAATAACATTCTATTTGCCCATGTTAAAAGGCTCCTGTAAAATGAGCATTACAAAAGGCCTTCTTTTTTACTAACTTTCTGGGTTCAGTGGGGGAATTATTCATCGATTAACTTATTAAATTCTCAAAGCAATATGCTCCAGCATTGATGATGCACAGATGAGTAAGTCCATCAGAGGGTTAACAGCCTGAGAACACTTACAACATTTGCAATGCATAGCCAGCTCTAAAAGCTACTTCACAAAGCAGCTGGTGATGATACAATGATGCTGCACAAGAAAAAGATTGTTATCCAGCTGTCAACTCTCTTACTAGTTTTCATCCATCAGGTGTTTGAGAGGGCCACCTTCCTATGCTGCTGTAATTTAGGCCTCATAGCTGTGATATCCTAGGTCCATTTTATGCAAATATAAATTTTCTGTATGCCCCCAAAAATGTCTCAACTCCCTCCCCGCCCTGCAGTGTGATCTTGAAAACTGAAAAATTCAATAGATCTTTCTGTTCAAAATATACATATGTATGTGTATTCTATATGCATATAGAAGAGCATTTCCCGGCTTAAAAGTTCCTCTGAGTAGTCATTACCTACCATTCGTTTTTTGCTTTTATGGTTTTTATCACAGTTCTTACAATAAATCATGAGTGCGTGTGCAGCAACAGCTCTGAAGATACACTGGTTGTTCCATCCTTTCCAGCTATTCCAATAGGCAGTAGTAGATTATTCACAGTTAAGAGTAAGAACACAGACCTATGAAACATGCATTTTTTTCTCTAGTGTAGCTGTCTTTAAAAAGACTTAATGTTTTCTTTTCTCAAAGCTTACCTTTTAAAGGCATACTTTCAAGTGTAAATATCTGCTTTCATTAAAATAATACTTTTTGCGGTTAAACATAAATCTAGAAATCTGAACAGTTCTCACTCTAAAAACTTAAAAAGCTTGTCTTATCTCTCATAGCTTGTGATGTTTTGTCAACCTGCAAAGGCTTCAATAGGTGTCAGTGAATATAGTCCCAAGCCAGTTTTCAATGACTCTTGCAAGTGGTTTTAGCTGTGTTTAAGTATTTGGATGTTTTAATATCTGAAGCGTAACAGCCATAATATCTGACTGTGATCTGCCAAATATTCATTGAACTTACTGAATTCCTTGTTAGTAAATATTCATGAAGTAGTGGTAACTTGCATTCATGATTCAAACTGAAAATTGGTACCAAAAGTAGGATGTTGCTTTGTCTGTGAAGTTGTGCTGAGTTTCTGCCTGTTTCCAAGTGGAGTGATGGAGCAGGGCTGATCTCTAGTTGGGCATTTTTAATCTGTTACCATCAGTCTGAGAGGTATTTTCAAACATGAATAAGCTGCAGGAGCCTGAGTTGGACTGAAAATAAGTGTGCAATGCAAGCTACTGTTAAAGGCTATTGCCACTGAGCTCCTAGCCTTCCTACTGTGGCTTTTCTGGGATTTGCTGGGTCTCTGCTGCTGTGGGGTTTATTGGGGGTGTTGGCCACAAAGAAGAGTGGGAGGCTGGTCCCAGCTCCATCCCTGGCTCATGGAGATGGTGTCGTGCGTGCCAGTGTGCTCAGGGGCTCTACCCCGTCTTCTGGTCTCATGCAGCTCTGCCTCATGTCCACAGGAGCTGGCACACTGAGATAAGCACAGGACTTTGGCTTGTGGTCAGGTCTTAAACTTGATTTCAGTCTTAAGGACTACAGCGAATACTACTGAGTGTAATAGTATTGACCTGGCGGCACGTTCAGTTCATGCGGTTCAGCTGGGAATGGTGTTTGAACAAATCTGTGTGGCCCTGCGTGTATTTTATAATACAGTGTTTAATAAGCTGTTCATTCTGCTCATTGTAACTGTATAAAACAGATGAAACAAAATACACCGTGTCTGTTCCCAGAATAGATAAACCCCGGTGCTTTTTCTCTGCTTAGTTGATACTGCCTAATGCTTGTAATCTTTCTAAACTTCTGCCCTCACTGTCGTGATGTGTGTATGAGTCCTTCAGTCTAATTTAGCGTCATGTGATGTACTGTTTCTTTTCAGTGTTTTCTTTCAGTATTGTATTTAATATCTTGTAGACTGTGTCCATGCTGATGCAGCCTGGTGTAAGGAGCACCAATTTACCTCTGTTTTGCTGTTCATTATTTTATACATCTTTACTGCAATTCATAAATCCATGCCAATGTCATTTTTCTACAAAGTCAGTGCTTCCTAGGTTCTCTTGCCAATTAATTGGAAGTAGTCTTGACAGAAATGACAGATATGCCTGAGGAAGAACTAGTGTCTAGGGGAGAGTGTTAAGATAACTTATAAAGCTGAAATTAATAAGTAGATCAGTTTCTGATGATGCTCTTGAATAAAGTGGCTAATCAATAAAGCACACTTTGAACAAAAACACTCATTCATTATGAGTGCAGGGGCTTGTCTGTGGCTAGAAAAGAGAAAATATGAGCAAAACATGCTTTTGTGATGTTAACAAGACTCTTATGGTTAAGTATAAGGTTTTAAGGCAATCGATATATATTTTCCAGGAACACATTGTAAATCTTGTGTACCTCGGACAAGAAAAATAAGTAGGGATTTGGTTATAGGATGTGTTGGTTGAGGAATGCCTCTTTTCAGCTACTGGTGAAGGGTAGTTATGTGCCTTCTTTTCTTGTTTTATGCAAAACAGCCTTAAGGGCCACAGCTGCCACCTATTTACCAATTGGACAGGCTGGCATTATGAAGTGTACACTGGCACAATGATTTTTCTCATTTTCTTTTGCATATTTTTCTGATTCTACATTCAGTGCCATTTTGAGGATCCCCTAAGCAGTCTCTTGCTCTGTGTGAGTAATATGGGTTTCCCTACAGCTGTCCTATCAATGAGGAATTTGACTTCTTAAGAGTCCATCAAGTCCAATGGATGCAAGTCCATGCAGGCTGTACCATAACTCTTAAATGCCATCTTGTAGTCTTTTTCTTACTTAGTATTTATATTCTGTTTTATTCCTCGCGGCCAAGCGAGGCAGGTTACTTGTTATTCAAAAGCTATCAACATACTAATCCCTGTTGTGCATCTATCCTTCATTCTGTCTGTCCTGTGTTTTTCTTTGTGATAAGACAGATTCTGTTTTCCTTTCACGTTGTTGGATTTGTTATTGGCTCTGAGATTCAAAACCATGCTCTCCAAAACTGCTGATAGCCACTATAAAATAATACTCTTGAGTATCTGTAAGCAAAGTGCTTTGTGTGGCTTGCCTGTGGGACATGCGCTCTTCCCATGAAGTTTTCCTGATATTGAGGGAAAGTTCCCATGTCTAAATTATGGAAATTTCCTTGCCTGTTGTTCAAACTCCAATTCTTATTAAAGTACAAGGGTAAATCACGGGGAATCACTTGCATATGTTGTTTAGTCAGGATAACTTCTGCCAGGAAACACATTCTCCAGTTGTTTTCCTCTCCATATACTTTCTGAAATGGGCTTTTTAACAAGGATGGAGGTTCTGTGTAAATAGTTCTGAAATGGGAGTTTATGGTATCAAGGACAGATTTGTAAAGCCTTGTATAGTCACACGCTCTTAGCAGAGTGACCATGGCAAGCAGGTATGTTTGGGCTTTGATGAAGTAGGGCTATAGTTTTTTGAATGTGCCTTTCATTTCTTATCTTCCTGTAGAATAAATGTTATGCCCTGCAAGTCTGAAATCAGCATTCTTGGGCAGGGATTCTCTTCACTGAGCCATCTGGTGGATTTTAGCTGCAAATGTAGGACTGGCCAACTTCATAAAACATCTGCCTTGTTAGTCCTGCTCCTCTGCCTTCATGGTTAGTTTTATAGTTGTATGATGTCTTTCCAGCTTGGTTTAAATTGTATGAAATGGAACACATTTCAAAACAAGATTCAAATGGCTGTATATTTTGGACTCCATCCTAAAAATACTTGGTTTTCACTGTTCCTCAAGGACACCGACTGTGTTTTGATTTGTGTGCTTCCCTGCATTTTAAGTCCAGTCTGGGTATAAGAATTCCTCATGTAGACATGGTCCGGCAGTAGGAGATCCCTTTAGGCTGAGATTATGTGGCCTCAGAGTAACATGAGGCGATGCAGAACGGAAGGTGGGATGCAGTTTCTTTTGTCATAATACAACGAGGGATGCAGTTTCTTTTGTCATAATGCAACGTGTTTTCTACTGTACCTTTTGTTTATACTTTAAGCACTAAACCTGCAATAACAGCTATATGGGGAAAGCAGCTGAGCACCTTTTGTACTCATTTTCCTCTCCCACTTTCCCAATCGTTAATGAACATTCTCCGAGGAGCTTTTGTTCCTGTGGGCACTATGTAATTACTCATATATGACTTGGAGACAAAGTAAAAAAGGGGAAGAAGTGGGAAAACTTTCCCAATGCCTCCCCAAACTACGTAGGTGTTCATTTGTGCCTCAGTGGAATAATGTGTGTGAGTTACCTTGGTTTTCCTTAATGTTGTTAAGGGAGTGGATCCCTGCAACAACGTGAGTGTTATTCCGCAAATCTTGCCTGTGGGAAGGACCCGTTAGGAAAGTCAGCTCTGTAATCCTAGTAAATTTTGAAGCAAGAAAAGAAAGTGATTGCAGCAGGGTCAGATGGCAAAACTCTTTGTTTTCAGTAGGATCAATGTTTCAATAATTGGTCCTGCTTCTCCATAGACTGAGAAGGGAGGGAAAATAATCCTGTGTAAGCAAAGCAAGATGGTCATCCAATGATATACATAGCGTATAGGTCATATTTGTCAAATTGATTTAAAATTTCTAATTGGAATATTCTTGTTTCCAAAAGTACAGTCTTGGTGAAAGCAGGAGGTTTTGCAGGAATTTTCTGCATTTATTGAGTGTTTTAATTTGACTTTATCAAAACAGGTGATTTCTAATATTTTTTAAGGTGTGTAGGAGCAGAAGCCAAGCAAATCTGAAGCTGTATTTTTTTAATGTTTTATAGTAGTTCAGTAAGTTTTATGTTGCTGAAAGTTGGAGATTTTGATTTTTCACTGGTATTTCAGTATTTGGATGCATTTCAAAAAAATCTGACACTCCCTTGCATGGGTTATTTAAACTAATTCTGTTCATTTTACTCCTGGGACTGAGGGGGAGACCTGTGGATTTGGTTCAGTCAAGCCTATGTCTATGTACTTACATCCCAAGCCCCTGCTGGAAAAGGGTATGTATCTTTTTTCTTTTGATGCGGCAGCTAAAATGGCTTTTCTCAGCCTACTGTAAAAGGAGCAGGCTTTTATCGCGTCTCCTCTTGACCCTGCACGTTCCCGCAGGGAAGCAGTTTCTTCTCATAGATGTCTCTGTTACACAGAGCTGTAAAATCACATATGGCCAAACTCTGCCACCAGAGCAATGCGTGTTTCCACTGTGGGATGGACTTATGTGAATCTGGCAAAGTCAAATTTCTACTAAATCATACTCTTCGCTTAAACCAAGTGTTTGCTGAAAAATATATGGGTCTATAAACTGTGTATATGAATGTAAGGTGTTTGCAGAGTTCCTACTACAGTAGTTTAAAGTGAATAGACATAGGAAATGTTCCTCTACACCTGCTGCATGGGAATGAGCTGGTCGGCACAATAAAGCAGGCAGACTGCAATCACCCCAGTGATTGCTAGGAGCAAATTATGGATGGATTCTGTCTCGGTTTTCTTAATTACAAAAACAAGACCAAGTTTTGTGGTTGCTGATCTTGCTATTTACTTCACTAGTAGTTTAAACGAGTGTGGAAGGGAACTCTTAAGCATTTCATTGCCAAGTAATCATTTCCATAAAGTAATTGTGGTTTGTGTCTTTACTAGGCATCCTGACCACATTTTTCTGCTGGGCAATTTAGGATAGTGAGAGGTTCAGAATCAGTGTGTATATTAGCCTTCTGGCTTTCAAATCTATTATTTTCTGAACACTGTATTATATGATACTTTATGTAATTAGTGCAAATCCTCTTACAATGGCAACGGTCCTTGCAACCAGATAATCTGAGCCTGGAAGAAGCAATTTGCTTTTTGTTTTCCTAAACCACTACCCCTAGGATGAAGAAACTGCTGGATTCAGGTTCAGCTGAAGCTGATAGTATCTGGCAGTTGACTAAGCCCTCAGGGTACATCCCCAGGGGCTGCACTTCTCTTCCTTTTTTTTATTTTTTAACCCTTATAAGAGCTGTTTTACTTTATCATCTGACCAGGGTTTGAAATACTTGACTAGAGCTGGCTTTTCTGCAGCTTGTGTCAAGAGTCAGGTCTGCCACTGTAAAAATTTGCAGGATCTGTGCTAAGGCCAAATCTTTTACGCTAGCAAAAGATGTGTCTACCTGCCTGGTGATGTGCAGCAGAGAATATTGAAATAATATAGGTGAGAGTTCAAAGAATAAACCTGCTGAGCCAGAAAGCTATTGAAAACATTGGCAGAAATCTATTCTCTCCCAATGGGTCACGGAGCACTTGTGGAGCTTGGAGTATGCGGAGAGACAGAGACTGTTTTGTTCAAGGAACTGCTTAGATAATGCAGTTAATGTATATGTATATAAATACCTTTATATGTATGCTTATAGATTTTTTTATTATTATTTTTTTTCCCTCAAAGAAATGTCCCCGTTTAATACATTTCTGGGTAGCTTAAAAGGGCAGCTGTAAGTCTACCAGCCTGGAGAATACTGAAATTAGTGGGGTGGGCTCTTTGAACTCTTCCTATGCCAAAGGTGGAATACAGTGTTCTGTCACATACAGGAATTATTTTACCTTCTAGTTGAGGTGTTTATTTTGCTTTGGGTGGTGGTTGTAGTCTAGAGGCTGGGCATGAACCAGCGGAGAGCTGCTGCGCAGGACGTGTGAGGCTCATTCCTGGCCTTTCAAGTGCTCCAGTATCCAAAAACAAAGGCTGACCAAAAATCTTCCTAGCTGCCTTCATTTTACTGCTTTAGACAATTTTCTTTAAACCCACCTTCCCCTTCTCCCTCCCCAACCCCACCACTTCATGGCTTTCCTCCTCGAGAAAACTTTGTATAACTCGTGAGACAATTTGTAGGTATTTTCACATAGTTAGTAGACAGCCAATTTAATTATTTTCAGTAGATGGGGGTTTTCTGCATGCCTGTTTGTAGAATAAAAGGATACCACCCTTGGCTCAGGTTGGTATGGTAACAGCAAAAAGGCACGTATTTATTTATTCATTAAAACTGCTGGCAGGGATTTTAAGTCCAATGATTCTGTCCCTTGTGCCTTCATCTTTAAAAAAGCATTAAATCTTCTAGCTGTTTCTCAAAAATAAGTCATAACAGTTTCTGGACTAGTTTTTAGGTCTCTTAAGATCAGAAGTATGCAAAGAGGTACCTAAAATGTTTATCTTCCTATTGGGAAACTGCAGCAAGGCCACCTCGGTGTTACCGAAGTACATCAGATGTTCTTTGTGAACAAATTTTCATTGATTTTTAGCTACATATTCAAATATATTAAAATTGCAATCCTGGACTGCCTTGCTGGTTTACTGGCTTATCTTTGTACATAGTCTGAAACAAGTTTTTTTTTCCCCTGTAAGTTATTATAGGCATTAGTATTGATGTTTTCCTTACATTTCAAAAAGACATACAGGGTATAACCTTGCCTCTTATTTTGTGAGCAAAATATATGTCAATGTTGGAAGAAAGTAAAGACTTGTTTTTCTTTAATCACATTGTATAAATGGATTTTAGAAACTCTGAATGAGTATCAGCGTAAGTACCATAAGCTTTGTTATCAAAGTTTCATCCATCTCATGGGACTAACTTATCTATTCATCCAGGTTTTTGCCTGAGGAGGGAAGATTAGAAGAAAAGAAACTTTAGTAGGAGCTAGTCTCCTTTGATCACAATTTTATGATATGATATATGCTGCAGCATTTTAATGCCAGAAGTCTCCTAAAAGCTCAATAAGTGGTCTCAATTTATAAATGGAAAAGCAAAGCAGGCAACCTCTCTGTAGAAAAGACCACTAAACTGACAGTGCAGTGGTGTTCTTAACTATAACAGATGCACTAAAAATGAATGCTTTATTACGCAGGCATGCGATGAATTTGAGATATTTTCCAAAGGCTGGCTTATTGTAGTCACTTCAGAATCCTTTGCCTGAGACTTTAGTCTTAAGAGTAGAGTTGCACTGACCTCCAGGAAAAAACACAACAGGCAAATGACTCTGGCAGTCACCTCCAGATTGTTAGATTAGCTTGTAAGAAATGGCCTTATAACCTAACTCAAACTCACTAAGTGACACAAGCTTCCCCTTTTCTTTAAAAGGGCTTTGATCCAAACCTTTGTAAATTGTACAACAAATGCTTGGAAAGGAGCCAGTTATCTTTTTTTTTTTTTTTGACGGTCAGCTGAACCCACTGAAATAAAAAAGAGGAGACAGGTAGGCACTAAGGCAAACCTCAGGTGAAAGGTAGAATGTTGGGTCTGTCAGGAAACCAGAAATTCCTTTAGGTAGGATGCCCAGTGACATACTTACTGTACTGTTTTCTTTACCTGGAAAAGAGTTCTGTATTTCCATGTTCAGCTACTGTAACATAAAAATATGCCTTTTATGCAGTGATAAAATTATTTGTCATTGTAGCTTTTCTGAAGACCAAATTCATCAGTGTACTGTGCTGTAATTGGTAAATATATCCGCAGTAGATGCAAACCTTGTTTAGTACAAACAAACTCTGAACTGATAGAGCAATTTCTTGAGTGTCTTTTATTGTTCTGTTTCACTTGGTCTAGTTCTGCATGTTCTTCTTACAATCTAAAGCCCATTTTTCATTTTTATGCCCTAGAAATCTTTATAGTTAGTGTCTGTGCTCCCTTGACACTGTCACTGAACCAAGCTACACAGACTTAGCTCTTTTAATCTTCTCTAATAAGTCAGTCCCCCTCCATCTGCCTCAAATTTTTTGCTGCTCTCTGAACTACCTCCAGTTTGTCCATCTCCTGCTAATGAGGTGAACTACCACCAAAGCTCTTGGGAATGAGACTAATTCCTCCCTGACTGCTGACATTACCCTTCATGACATGTGCTGTGCTGGGAATAGAAAGGGATTGTGAAGAGTATTCAAGTGGTGGAGCTCATAGACAGCAAAATACATATTAGTTGCAGTAAGCCTGAGATAAGAGAACTGATTATTCATGGCAAGCTTCCCTTGTTGGTCATCTTCCTAATCTGATTTTGGCAACACCCACCAAGTTATGCTGGATTTCCCTTCTTTCAGTGGCCAGCTGTTTTCCCCACTGCACCTCTGGCTCCCTTTCCTCTTCTGCCCTTCTAGATACGTTTCATCACAGATGATCCCTTCCTGCAAGCGCCCAGCTTGAACGTGCTGGTATGGGTCACTCTCTCTTTCACAGTCTGGTCCCACAAGGAGGAATTCAATATGCAACAGAGTGCTATATACTCTCAAAATGACCAGCCTGCTCCATGTTTTTTGCAGGCAAGTTGGTTCCACTGCATTAGAGATGGAGATGGTGGGGAAGATGCACAGTAGCCCTTTTTCTCCCTTGGGACTTGCTCTGCTGCCTGTGGACCATTCCTGCGAAAGCTCTGCTCTTCAGAGATGAGATTTGCTTTTATGGTTGAAACTGTGCTGTGACTGAGAAGCAGGGCTCTCTTGGAGCATTAGGCAGTCTTTTTTTATGTACTCTAGACCCAGGTCCTAGAGGCACCTGCAAGATAAGGATTGACATATTAAATTTAACTTGATAATTTAATGGGAACCCAGCCATGAAGGAAAGCCAAATCGTTACAATCCTTGGTGCTGAGGAGATCTCTGCACCTGCGCTTACAGAAATACTGTATTTCCTTTCCTTCTCTAGGAAAATCATGTAAGAGAAGAGGGGTGCTTTTGTATTTGCTGCTGGCAAAATTTTAGTTATACTATTTAAAGCTACTTCCTTGCTGGTCTGACATTTGGGGTTTGGTAGACTACTTACCAGTAATATCCAGTAGTTTATTAAATTTTCCTCCTTTCTGTTGTATGTATTAACCTCCATTGCATTTTCCACAGCATATTTTTTTCAAGTCACAAGTGACTTCACTCAAATAACAAAGAAACATTGCATGCAGAAATAATCTGTGACATTAGAAACTGATAAGCTGTAAGAGTACTAATCGAAACTGCTGGAAGCTGCAGTGGATATAAAGGAACTATGTAACAGAGAACCATCTCTATTAGCCCTTTGCCTTCACAACCAAACAGCAGTCATCAGTTTTAACCTATCGTGAGAGAAAGACAATCTTGGCATTATTCGGCTTTCCCCACGCTTCCTCGTGAGTGTCGCAGCCACTAAGCATTTGTTGATTTTTACCCTCCTCTACCCCATCTCCTGTATCTTTGCTACCTGGTTACTGAAGACTAGGCATGCAATGAGCATTTGTATTTTCTGTATCGGTGTATGGGAGTGTTTGCATTCAAACACATGTTTTACTCTATTCTGAAGCTTGCTGTTGGAAAAAGATGCAAAACAATATGAAACTTTGTGGTTCTGGGATCTAAATTAATGTTTTCATAGAAGTAAGCTACAGTCAAAGGCAATTCAAGCTTCTTCTCTTTTTCTTGGGGGATCCTAAGCTTACCTAGCCCGTCTACTTATTTTAACATCTCATCCAGTCAGACAGGAATCTCTGGATGTTGCTCAGTGATATAAATGTACACACTGACAGCAAAGCTCTGAGATCTAGGAAAAAAAGGGTGGCTCTTGTTGCATTATTTTTTCATCTTTAGAAGTAAATTACTGCAAATTATACTGCAGTTACATCAGCTTTTCTGGAATATTAATACAAGTCTAGATTTTACAGGCCTTTAAAACTGATCTCAAGATTTAATCCAAAATTAAATGTTTTAATATTTCAGCTTGGGAATTCTCAGCTTTGTTAGAAGTTAACATCTAACCTGCGAGAGTCATGAATATTGTGCCTTACAACAACAAGTTTAGCTGGCCCAGTATATACAGGACCATGCTGCATGTTCCATGTGCAGTCCTGAGTCAAACACCTGGAGTACATTATCTCCTTGCTGCAAAAGATGGGTAGAACTTGTAGTGTGGGATATCCCCTGCCTTCTAGCAGACATGTTCCTAACACTGTCAGTAAAGCTCTCCCCACCTCACACCAGTGCCTATCATGGAAAGCCTTTTTTTCCACGCAGTCCTTGCATGAAAGATGCTCTAAGGCAGGTGGGCAAGGAGTACAAATGTGGTTTCCAGGCCCAAAAGCCAACCTTGAGGCTTTCACTTGGATCCTCTTGGCTTGTAGATGATCCAGTCTGGGGAAGGAATTCCCTTCCTCCGTGGAGACAAACCTCACTAACTTCCTCAAGTGGAGGAATCTGATGAAAACACCTCAGTCTCCCTTCCAGACTGAAGCAGGGAAGAGAAGAGACCTCAGTAAAATGGGTGCAGCCACACCATGAGGGTTTAGTCAAATAACTGGGAGGAAACTCCTGATGAGCACTTAGATTTGGCCCTTTCCTTGAAGGCACTTGGGTGAGTTTTGAAGGGTAGGACGTGATTACACTTAAATGTTCAAGAATCCTTAGCCTGTTCTTGTTTGGTGGCATTTAACTGAACAACTTCTGTTGCGCTCTGACTGTTCGGTTTTGGGGCACATGTTTGGCCAATGGCCATAGAATTCACTGCCTTGGCACGTGCCCAGTGCCTACGTTGTGGTGGGTCCATCACCGGCTGCTCTCTGGGTATCTCACCAGCACGTCAACAACACCCTGACGAGAGTGGGGAGACAACAGAGGGTTCTGCAATCCACAGGGGAGAGTGGAAAGCAAAGGAAAAATGAAACTACCTGGACGTTGAAAAATCCTGACATCCCCCTCAACTCCCCAGGTTCACGCCAAAGGTTTGGGGATCTGTCCCCATGTATTTTTATAAAGAGGAGGGGGGAAAAAAAAAAGTAAAAATAAATCTAACACGAGCATCTTCTCGCGTGCGGGTGCTGTCTGCTCCTGCATTAGCATAGCCCTGATGGATTGGCGAGCTGCCTGGAAGAAGCAGGCAGCTGCCTGTCAATCCTTCTGCAGCCTCCATGCTGGGCAGGGGCCATGCCTGGAGCAAAACCTCAACTGCTGTAGCAGAGAGTGCCACGCTTTGGCATTGCAATGCAGCAGCTGAAGCAGAATTCATGTCTGAAAAATATTTCACTCTTGAATTATAGTTCATTTAAATAAGACAAAGTCTCGCTGATCTTTTCTTGTTGCTGGTAGTCTGGGAAAGGTAGATCGTGTGCCTTTGAGTGCTGTTCTGCACAGCAGAGCTCATCTCAGGACAGACTGTGAAATCTGGCTCTTTTCCTGCAGTTTGGATCATCTTATTCTTTGTTGTACCCATATCGCTTGAGAGATTTACTGTCCCATCAATGTAAGTTTGCCGTATAAAGGGAAAGCACATGCCTATTTAATTTTCATCATCTGAATTTCCAACCCTACTACTCTAGAGACTTTTTTGGCTAGACAAAACAGCGATTTAAAACATAAAGCAGCATTTATAGCCTATTTTCTGCTATTTATAAAATTTAGTAAACATACATGCATGATGAATTATGATAGTGTCTTCTGCAGTCAAAGCTCACTGGGATAAATGTTTGATGCATAGTCAAGCAGAGTTATGTTTATGCAAAGGAGAAAATACAGATACAAGTTTTTCTGTCTTAAATGGTAACCCTGAGTTGAGACATTTTGGTGGGGTGTTTTTGTTTTGGGTTTTTTTGGGTGGGGTTTTAATATTTTTTTTTAATAGCAGGAGAGAGATAAGAGTTATGATTTTTAAGGAACACAAAGCAAATCCAAACAGGCTTTGTGTTTATGTTCAAAAATAACACTGATTTTATATTTTGGGGTTGGGAAAAGCGCTTAAAAGGCTTGTCTTATAAAATCAGTCTGAATATATGTTACGTACAAAGCTAAAAACACCTGAAATAACACTTGATGTTACTTCACCAGACTGGCTTGAAGGGTACATGCTCCATCAATTTTCAGAGCTTATTGCTTGTAATATTTCTGCCAGCACACTCATTACAACTCCTTGCTATTATCAGGCTCAGAGCAGGCAGCTGAGAGCTGACAATAGCATGTGACATGTTGCGTACCTCGGGTTGATAGAGATTTACCCTTTTCAAAGTGATTATGTAGATCAAAACAGCACCTTTTACAGTTTTGAATTCTCTTGCAGTGCTCTCGTACGGTGTTTATACAGTATCTTATTGCTCATCGGAAAGGCCGCTTGTTCCAGTCATATTCACATCTGTTCTGCTTTTGCACAGAAAGAACTATGGAGATGGTGATAATATAATTGATACTGTCAAGAGTATTCTACCAGTACAGTCTGCGACCTAAAACAGTTACCTGGATGTTTGTTTATTCTGTGCCCAGGTGAACACCGGTGGGGTACTTTTTCCTTGTGGACAGTGTAGTAGTGATTGACTTATTTCTCTACAGCAACAGTATCTGGACTATGATCTACTCAGCATTTATGAGCTGAACCTCTTCTTTTCTGTAAGAAGAAAATTCCCTGAAAAGGCAGCTACTACCTCAGTTCACTCCTCTAGTTTGCTGATTTAACTTAATTTTTGTAACCTAATTAAAAATAAAATTTAGGTTAAGATAGGGATAACCTCATAAAGCAAAAGGGCCTTAGAAATCAGTGCTGGCCTAGTGCTGTGTGTTGTCTAGCCTTTGAAGGAAAACAGGCACGGGAAATATCTAAACTCTAACACTTCTGAAGCATGGCTGCAACTCCTATTTGTACTGATCAAAGCTTAGTTGGTGTGATTGAGCTTAGACAGCTAAACCAGGCTGTTTTAGGCTGCTCTGAATCAAAATAATGGAGTGCTTATGTATTCTAAGAGTAAAAAAAAAAAAAGTAGTTTAAAATTTTTCTGGTGCTTTTTTCCTACTATCGCAGGTACATTTTCCATAAAATAAAAACTGTCAGTAACAAATTACTATTTAGATTTAGGATGCCAGAGAACATATCTGATGCAAATACCAGGAACATAAACAGTGTCCATGCAGGGAAAACTATAGTGAAGTGGAAACTTTCTTCCGAAGGGCTGTCATGAGCAGGCTCAATCCTGAACACAAAAATGTAGACACCGCCAGAATTATTCCTTAGAGATTGGTAAAGCATGTTGCATCTTTAGGCTGAGAGGCTTGTGCTGGATAACATACCAAGACTTTTAGTCTCAGGCTATGTTATTTGCATGGAAGGAAAAGGATCTTTAGCCCTGGACAGAAAACTCTGATATTTCCTCCCACAAAAATAGTCCTCTTGTTCACCATGCCTTGAAGTGATTTGTGGAGTGAGAGGCAGCAGTAATTCATCAGGGAGAGGCAGCTGCCTGCAGGACACAACATCAGGTTGTCATTGTTTTCCCCAGCTCTTAATGACATGTTTTAAAAAAAAATAATAAAACAAAACAAAAAAAACCAACAGTGGTGAAGATTGATGCAAGTTGCCAAATCAAGGTGATGTATGAGCAGGTATTTTGCCTAATTCCCCCGTGTTGTTCAGTTTCTCACTTTCAGACCTGACCTTTTGCTTTCCCGGTCTTGAATTTCCCTTATTGCAGTCACGTAGTTCTTTGATACTGCCAGCTCATACCTGTGCTGGACTGATGTCTGTTTTGCATGCCCTAGTAACACAGTCGTGCTTTCTCACTTGGTTTTTTTGGCAATGATGGTAAAATCAAAGGCCACAAGCTATTGAGTTAATGCATTCTTGCCAAGGTCTTGTCAAACTCCTCTTCAGATGGGAGGAGTTTCTGCCTGCGGTTATCAGCAAAGACCCACCTCACCCTGGCTGGGGTCAGTAACGGGGAGATCCCAAATAGGTGGCATATCCCTACTGCTGCACATATTAGGATTCGACAAGCCCCCTTGGATGCTCCAAAACTGGCCTACTGAGCCAGTTCTACAAGCTTTTTGGAGGGCATTGCTTACCCCATGCTAACATCACTGTGTCAGCAAAACTTTGTAGTGTTTGTTTTTTTGGTTTGTTTTTTTTTTTTTAAGAGGAGTGCTTTTTATAGCATAGGTGATGTTACTGTGAGAGCTGGTGTGACTGCACCAGTGGGAAGATGCGCTGCATCTGCCAGAAGGGGTCTGCAAGTAGCTGGACCAGCAGAAAGGGACCCTTGTCTGCTCTGCAGACGTGTCCCGTGCTTGTCCCCTCCGACCAGGCTGCAGCGATGCTGCTCTCTACCTGCCTTCGCCTCTGCTTTGTGTTTCCTTTTTTCTGAAGGAACATGGGGACTTTTCAGTGCTGTAGGGGAACATCACGCTTACAAAACCAGACTCGTGAATCTTTAAGTGTATACAGAAAAAGAGACTGACCTCAGTGGCCTAAGAAAGTCTTTGTGCTAGGAGATATTTTATACATACCTGTGACTGTCTGACTCACATACACAGACTATCCTCATATACGTACAAAAGATAAAGGGGTTTGTTTGCACCCTCACAAATATACTTACCTGTGTTGATACATGTGCAAACTTATACATGCTTCAAAAGCATAGTGTTCAGATGCCTATTTATACTGAAACCCTTTTTTCTATTGAATTCTGCTTGATTTCTTTAAGGGAGGAGGGAATCAAAATGTGAGCAACTTGGATACTAAATATAACTATCTTTCAGAACGAACAGTTGTGCCTCTGTTTTGTAATAGCACAGAAAAGTTATGTGTCAGGCTTCAGAGCTGCAAATTATTGCAATAATTTAAATAAGCTGGTTTTTTCATTATAGAAAGTTTCCTTGCTGAGTTAGATGTACTGATATCTTTGGTTTTTTCGTGAATATCAATGTCTACTACTGAAGGAAACAGTCAGCTGTCACTACAGTACAAATGCAAATTGCAAACTAATGGTTGAACAATTAAGATCTAGTGCACGGAGCTTATTGCCACTGGAGGACTGTAATTGAATTCCTATTGCTGTCAGACAGGTTGAAAATTACTGTAATGAGGAGCATCAGTTTTCTATTCTACATCTCATTGTTTCCCAGCCAAGGAGCATTACTGTTAAAGAGTTTCCCACAAATAGATCAAAGAGCATTGAAAAAAGAGAGCAATAATTGACACAGGAATGCTACCTGTCATTAAAGGGCAAAGTAATTAACACTCTTTAGTTTGATACCCACATGCCCATGAAATCCAGGAATCTAAAATCACTGCTCTTCCCCCAGCAATCCTGGTTGTGTTACTGTGTATGCAGAGTGAAATTAGTGATCAGACTGCAGCGTACCCAAACACTGGGCTATACGGTAAATCATTCGATAACTTGATACAATCTCTAATGCCCCAAAGTCTTTCACAATATAATAGACAGCTCTACTGTCTACTCCAATACATTTTTAAGTAATCTTTGGCTATACATGTGAAAGTAGGTATTTCTTTTACTAGTACCTTTAAAATATATAAGGTGTGTATATACACAAGTGCATAGCATCTTAATTACAAGAATCCTGTTTGCTGCTTTTAGAGATTATTCAAAGTTATGGGAGATATATATTGAAGGAAACAAGCAAGGAAAGGTTAAATCATTTCTTACAGAACACGTTAGTTGTTGTCAGCTCCTGCTTCTTATATAGTTATTCCTGCTTCTGAAATTGCAGGAAATGGCATGAAATAGGGAGTTGTCTGAGATTTGTTTCAAGTTCCTCATTTGGGGAGGTTTTACCCCATAATAAGAGCAACTCCATGTTCTGGGTCTCTCTGCAGGGAAGACGTCCATCCCAAATCTGAGAAATCAGTTTTGTAGTCACTGAGGGTGACTGGGATGTCTCAGCACCCTTCCCTTATTAGTGTCTGTGAGCCAGATGTTTGCGTGAGCTGGGCTGGGTCCCTGCGTCGGGAGCTGGAAAGGGCTGATCTTTCGAACCACCTCCAGAAACTCTGTGCAGTATAGAAGAACTCGCTGCTCCAAACTTCGGTACCTAAGTTAGACATCTAACATTAGAGTGTGGAGGTACTTTGTCTGCTCGGTATTTGGAGATGACACTTCAGCTGTCTGATAACGGTAGTTCTTGTGCTCAGAAATGCCCAAGAGGTATTATACCCTGCAAGAAAAAAGGAAATTTGGTCTGACAGTGTCACTCACACCACTTCTTGAGGTGTACTAGCCTTCCTCCTTCTTGACTTAATGCCTAAATAGATGTATGTATAAAGAACTTGTCTGTTGCTGCTCTATAAATCCAGAGAACAATTTGCTTTGGAGAGGTCAGCTTTCCTGTAAAAAAAAATCAGTTTAAAATTTTTCAGCATCTAAGATGCATTGGAGAGTCTATCAAAGGGATAAGGCTATTGATGAAGCATTTTGATATGAAATCTCTTCGGCCAGGCCTGTCCCTGATACAGCAGCAGGCTTGAGTTGTGCCTCAGACAATTCAGGTGCAGATCCAGCAGCATAGAAAGAAAGCACCTGTTTCACCTGAATAACTACAAAATGTTTTGTTAGACTAGGTCGTAAATGCCATATGTTATGAAACTTATTTGAATTTAAAATATTGCTGTTGTGAGTAATTCTGTTTAATTTTCAATTACTGTGATCAGCGTGATTGTGCATATATATCAGTACATTAAATGTGAAAAGAGAATGAACATTCTGGAATACGAACAAGCAACATGCTGTAACTGTCTGAATAGTCTAGTCATTTTACAATTTAAAATACTTCAGCAGAAAAACAAAATTGAGGGTTCTGCACAGCTTTTATATCTATTTTCTAATCCTCAGAGGTCCTGTATGTATTCAGTACATGACTGTATATACCCCACCATAAAAATGAAGACAAAATGGCAATTTTCCTGCTTGCTTTATAAACTATCTAGCTGATATGATGCCTAAGGAAAAGGACTCCAATATCCAGTGGAATTCCTGAGTCTCAGTTATTTTTGGTCTCGCGTAGTATGAACTTCCTGCTCTTGTGATCCTCAGTAAGTGCTCAGAGCTTATTAGTAACCTGGTTTGTAGCTGAATCCATTCACTTTGGACCAGCAGTGAATTCTCAACAGAAAATTACCTGATTGTTGTTAACTTTGGTTTCCATATTGGAAGTGTAAATCTGTCTGGATGCTGCACAGTAATTCTATCGTCACACTGAATATTTAGTATTCTTTAACACAATTCAATGCAGTATTTATTAATTCTGTAAATACCAGCAGTTGATGGGACTATCCAGTTCTTATTGCTTCAAGAACCATCAGATCAAAGCAGAAGAGAAGCAGTTCAAAACAGACGTAGCTTGCTTTAAAGCACTCCTGTGCTATAAACTTTGTGCTAATGCAGGGGTGGTAATGACACCCAGCTTCCTTTTGGCAAAAGAAAACCAATTGCAATCTAATAAATGTGTTACACCCCAGCCGCTAAATAATTCATGGTATTGGCAGAAGGTCTCTGTCCTATAAGTCTTTTCAGTCCAATATAGTGAGATGTTAATATATCAGAGGAGAGAGATCCATCTCTCCTCCTAAGAGGTTATTATATGTTAAAATAAAAACATCCCCAGGTAACAGGGATTTCCAATGCATTCTGTGACATGCTTGAAAAGCAAAAGCCACATAATCAAGTGCCTCAAATTAAAGTGCTCTTGCATGTATAGGATGGTTTCATCCTTGATGAATACTAAAAGTCTAAGCTTTGTTTCAAGTAACAAAGACTGTTTCTGTACGATGACGAATGATGTGCTCCAAGTGGGTCATTTAACAACAAACTACACAAAGGCTGGACACTTTTCCAGGCTAGTAGTTTTATAACCAGTAATCACCTGATTTTGGCACCTGATATCTCTCATTAAAAAGATCTTTGCTCATGCTGAAAGAATACCAGGGTATCTGGAAAGCTTAGCTCTTTCTGGGATCCTGTCAGCTGTGCAATATATTCCCACCTGGTGACACCCACCTTGGTGGGAATGGCTGGGGAATTTTAGGCATGTTCCTCTCTTGGGAAGACTCTGCCCTTTTGATAAAGGCAAGTGATCTTGTTCTTCTTAACCTGAAAAAGCAGTATTCTATACCGAAATTATAATAGGCCATAAGCAGTAGGAGAGAGCTATCGCGTGAGAAGTCACTTATCCCAAAAATACTCACTCTTGCTTACAGTGGTGACTTTTAAGTAAAAATCGAGTAGACAACTTGTGATTGCTTTCTCACTGCACATCTGCACACACCTATAACCTTCTGCTTCCCTGGATACTTTCACGTTATCTAGTGTTATCATCCGTCTTTTCCTAGTTCCCGAGGTCTAAAATTATGTACCAGAGAGCAGGTTTGGTATAGAAAGTATTTAAAACGCTTAATTACCATGCTCTTCACTCTACTTCTAGCACTAAAAGCTATTCTAGTGCCTGCCAAACCTTCATCCTTTATGCTCCTGTGTTGCTTATTTGCTAGGGAACACCAGAAAGCCAAGGTGGTAGCTACTGGGGGTTAATTGGTATAACTGAAGACTGTCCAGTTCCCACTGTGTGGCTCAATCTCTATGAATAAGAATGGGAACTAATCCCTCCTATGAAAGGATTTCTTATAACTTCCAGCTCATTGGATTAGTTCCACATTGAAACGACATTTCATGTGGCAAATTTACATTAGCCCTAAGCCAAGCTTGACTGCACACTACCTTACCAGAAAACATGAGGTGTGTTTATCAGATGTAATGCTGGCGGCTATCTGAGGGAAAAAAAAAAACTGGCACCAGAAGAAATAAGAGGGCTTATCCTGAATGTGAGGACTCAAACGCCAAAATCTTATGCTTTAATTCTTTTTATTGTTCTTTTTTTTTTTTTTTTATTCTAGGCCTAGTGACAGATAATCAACCACTTCTATTTTCTTATAATTCGTAGAGAGGCCTCAGTTTTTGGCAATTTCAGTTTTCCTTTTCTTGAAGGTATTTATACCGCTAAAAGGAGAAAAAAAAATCTACTTTCAGAACACCACTTTGTAAAGAGGAAGAAAGAGTTTTATGGATTATCCTTATTTTGGCTAGAAAAAAGCTGTTAGTACCTCAGATGCTCTTTTCTTCACCAGATCTTTTTCCTGTAAAGGGAACTCCATCACTGTTTAAAACAAGAACAATGGTAGTTTTCAACTGCCATGGGTACAATTCTTCTATAAAATTGGGGAAAAAAAAAGGGGGGTGGGGAATTACTGAGGTGGTCTTGAAGTCTATATCAAGAGCCAAGTTTACAAGATAAAAATGCCAGATCAAATAAACAGATTCAGCTATCAGTTCTGGATGAACACAAATGCTTATTAACATAACTTGATATTGACCCCAAGAGAACAATTAATTAAATGGTTTCAGCAGTGAGTGTTGAAAAACATCTCTGATGGATTTGTCCTTGTTCTGTTTGGTCTAATCAGCACAAAGAGCTGTAAAGCAAATATTGTTAACTTCACCACCTTTGTCTCAATTTAAAATGTGTAGAAAGCTCTCCTCTAGTTTTCTCCATCACTGATTTTCCTGACAAAGATTTTAAAATTCATATCTAGAGCCAAATGCATTTGTCATGTGCAAAACCACTTACACCATCGCTAGCATCGATATGAAGGAATGAATGCTTTAGTGGATTTGTCCATTGGTTTTGTGAGCAGGAAAACAAACATTCAGCTTGTTCCATTTTTAGCTTGTGATTTGATCCTGCAAATACTTTCATATTAATGATATATAAAAGTGCATGTGTTGTCCACTTATATGACATAAAATTATGCTCATTCTTAAGCCACTGCAGAACTGGGACTTCAACAAAAAAATCGCGTTGGTATTAAACCACTCTCTTTGGCAATATACACTTTGCAAAGTAAGGTAATGCTTTCCATAAGCATGAGAAATGTGTGGAAGCTGAAGCCTGGAAGTATTAGGCTTCCTTGCCTGTTCACAGCGGATAATTAACGATTTCAAGCCTCTAATATCTTCCTTAGACTGCTTATTTCTTAGAGACCAGTAGTTGCTTCCTAGAGGTAGCCATGTGGTACGTGTTACGCTGTTCCTGCAGTTTACTAGTATTTTGTTAATTGTATCACTTGCAAATGAAAGCTAATTCATTGAAGGCACTTCCCAGATTTTTAATTCATTTTCCTGCCCATTAATGTTAGCTACTTGGATTTTTCTAAGCTTTTTTCTCCCCTCTGCTGAACATCACCATCTTTGTGTCTGAATTTCCTTAAGGCAATATATTTTCATATCCAAATACTTTTTGAATAATGTTTGGGTTTTGGCTTTTGTTTATTTTTAAAGTGGAAAGGAATTTGGCTCCCTTCTAGGAAAGTCTGCTGTAATTTTAGGTGAGAGTCAATAGCAAACAGGTCTCTGTTTGCAAGCTGCTTTTGAAATACAGAGACAGCAGCTGAGTGTAACTTTTATATTGATGAAGCCCATTACAGGTTGGATTTATGAACATGGTTCCTTGAATTATAGCGTGTCTTTGTTATCTAGTTCTAGGCCAATATATGCCACACTATGATGGTAATATTTCCAGGGACAGTCATCATTTCTTTCTAGGTAAAGAAAATTGTAGTATCTAGTATAAAAGTCCAGTGTTATAATGGAAAGATCCAGCAGAGATTTGTAGTGGTCAGAAATAAAAATGTGTCAAGACCTGAATTTCAAGCAGTGACTCCAGTATCATCGTGCTCGGTGTTAAAATGCTGAGGGTGAGGGAATTGTAGGGATTCTCAGAAATGCAATAAGTTCTATCTTAAATGGAAGATGTGGTTCATTAACTTTGTCACAGAGGCTTCTAATTTAGTAATAAATAGTTCAGAATTTTTGAAAACATATTAACAGAATGACTAAAGCTGTTTCAGTTGTTTATTACGTACCTTAAATCTAGATTTCTTTCCCCTTTAATACCTGCCAATTCTATCCTTTCTTTTTTTTCCCCAATCTAAGCTGACCTAATGCAAAACTGGTTGACTGCCACTACGAATTCATTGCACAACAATCTTGGTTTTCCAAATACTTGGTGTCTAGTTTCGTCAGATATGGTCTGACTGGCACAGTCTCAGCTGGCCTCACAATTGCTAAAAGAACTGTTGTGTGAAGGTAATGCTTATTATGGAGATGAAAAGTGGTATTATCCCATGGAACTTTTTCTCTTGAATGGTCAAAACTACCCTCCAGGGAGGCTCCAGGTGACCTGGTTTCCTACTGATGGTCGTGTGCCTTCCCCAGCTGTGGTCACATTAAACCTGCAACTGTTAAATGCAGAAGGTGAAGTGAGAGGACGAGATGCTCAATGCTTCCAGGAACTATATGGGACTTCATTAATTTTGGTAGTATATTATACTTCGGTAGGCAAAACTTTCTTTATATTGTTCCAGTGACATTTGGTCATTTTGAATTGTAAAGTCTTTGAAAGCCATCTCTATGCAGAGTTTTTAGTCGTCTGTCTGCTCACTGTCTCCTTTTCAAAATTGCCTGAATGTTAGAGCCTCTCCCAGCAGTGACAGCGATGGGAGCACAGCAGTGACCTCAGACAGTTTCAGAAGTGGAAGGGCATGGGTTCCTAAAGTTTAGTGTAAAAAAAACAACAAAAAAAACCAAAACAAAACAAAAAAAAAACCCACCCACCACCAAACCCAAAACAAAAAAAAACCCAGACCCACAAAACCAACCCTAGAAATGTTATCTGGGAGTGAAAGGAAAATATTGTTAATTGTAAGATAGTCCTGCACCTCCTATTCCACCTCCACGAGAGCCTGTGCTGTACCTGCCAGGGGCTGCAGGAGCATTTCCATTCCTTGCTCTTTCCAGAAACGGAGGGGTGCCCAGTGCCCCAGACAAAAGTTGTCTTAGAAATTTGCCCAGCCAGTGGAGTTACTTAGGGGAATGGAGGGAGTAGGGATGCTGTGTTGAGTCCCGCCTGTGAATCCTAAGAGATATGGTAATGCTTCTGTCACTGGCGATTAGCTCAGTAAGTCAGCGGCTGTTGTTAAAAGCAGTTACTCAGCCTGGCAACGAGCTGTCCAAGGGTTTCGGAGGCAATGAACTACTTGTGTACAGAAATCCTCGCAATGATCCTGCATCCCCATCCTTCCCTGGAGGGGAGCAGGGCTGGAGTGCAGCGTGTGGGCTCCTGCGTACTGGGGGTGACAGTAACGTACCACGTGCCAAAAGCATCGTTATCCTTCGGGGGGGAAGAATGGAGTAGGATGTGTTTTTCAGCCACTAATCTTTTTCTGTCCTGCCAGTCTCTGTTAGTCATTGTGGGTGCCAGCGGGCAGTCCTATTTCTTTGCCCGAGCAATAAGTGTAAAATTAACTTTCAGATATTCAAAACAGCTTGCAGGGATTTAGCCATGTAATGTCTTCTGACGTTAGTGGGAGATACATGATTAAAACTTAGCTCAGTGGCCTGAAATTGTCCCTGCTGGTGGTGTATTTTCACCTTATACTGGCACCGGTGATGCCTCAACATAGCCAGGGCTGTTGGAGGCAGATGGGCTCGAAGGCAGGGAGGTGACCTGCTATTTCTGCCTGTCGCAGAGATTTTGCATCCTGCTTGCTCTGGACACGCTGAGCTGGAGGATCTCCTTTGCAGAACGATGATTAATGAAGCAGGAGGTGGTACGGAAAGGAAGAAAGATGGATGAAGGGGAAGGTGAAGGAGGAAGGACTGGCAGAGCATGAGTTGTTTTTCCTTGATTTTATTCTGTCCCAGCTTAGTCCTGTCTTATCTTGTGCAAATTTCCAATGGACTGCAACGCATACCTGTGTGGCCACCTCCCCAGATGGCTGTAGTTAGCCAGAGAAAAGCTGGGTAATTTCTAAGGCTTCAACCTTTCGTTTATAATCTTCATAAAAATAAACATAGATTGAGCAGTCAAAAGGGAATTCAGAAGCACCAGGACAAACTCTAAGGAAAAAAACAAGTGTCTTACAACAACTCAGCTCCTGTTCCCACTCAAGAAAAGTGTATATACACTTCTTTGGGGGGAAATAAGCCTATTTCAGTTACTGTCTATTCCTGGGAAATGTGCACTGCTGCTGCCCCAGGGGTTGTTCACAGCAGTTTTCAGTCACTACAAATAACAGGCAACACAACTCTGAGGAAAACTCAGAAAGGATGTATGATCTTTGCTCTCTGGCTAGCAAAAAATCCAGGACTTTGAAATGCCTCATTCCCAAGAAGCATTTTGATTTAAAATTTTCTCTTTTGGTGTAATTCAAATTTCAGCAAGCCAAAAGAATATTGGAGAAAAACCCTCCAAGTAATTTCTTTCTCTTCACTCGGTAATAAAAATTAATGTTATCCTTGTTCCTCATTTTGAAGTAGAATTATAAATCTATAGTTATATGAATGTTGCAAGCACTGTATACATTATTAATTGTCTGTAATAGACGTAGTCTATTTTATATTTTTATAATACAGTCCCTTCTCTCCTATCACACCATCATAGTAAAAGTAATTTCAGAGTTAATATTCGTAATTCTAGGAGAATAAGAAATGGGAGGTCTTTCCTTATGGTTTTTAACCCTCCAATACATCTTCCTGAAGAAAAGGCACTTAGTGCTTGGAGCAGCTCAGGAGGGGCTAGCTAAAATGACTTCAAGAATCATTTTTGGTTTTCTCCCATCCTGAAAGGCGTTCAGCTGCTCCCTGTCTTGAAGGCTCTCTGTGTTAGCTGCCTGTAGCCCGGAGACGTAGGTGACACATGTCCATATGTCCTGAGGACATAAAAATGTCCTGGCTCTGCTTGTCCTCCCTACCTGTACTGCAGGGGAGGTTGTCACCTCTGGCTCCCACCTGCCAGCAGTCAGGGCTATCAAATTCTTATCTGTTCCAGCTGGTTCCTTTGACATTTAGCTAAAAGTGTAGAAAGAGAGGGATGCAGTATGGAATGCGAAGTGAGGCATTCGCTTTTAGGATAAGGCTTCAGAATGTTTTCAGCTGATTAGTTGTTCTATTCTTCCTGTACCAACTCATTCAATATAACCATGTTGACTTATCAGGGAACCAATGAAAAGCAGTAAAAAAGCATGTTTAAAAAAAAAAAAAGAGAAAATATAATGAACTGAATAATAATAATCTAAGGACACAATAGATTTCTTCAGTTGGAGACAAACTTTTTGTCAGAATATCTTGCTGGCATTTTTCCTTTAGTATAATAGAATATTTGTGTTTAATTATCTGTGGTGATAAGTGAGATATGTGAGAGCTATTATAGAGATATTATTAAATTTTGCATCTACCCGGTAAAGAGATAATGATACCAATTACATGTATGAGTTCCAGTTTTGTAAACGTTTCTCATTAGAACAATAATCTAGCAGGACTTCAGAATCTTCCTTTAGCTTTATGCCACCAATTGTAACATGCTAACCGAGCAATCATTTACCGTGGTAACAAGCTATACAACGTAAACTACTGTAGCAGAACAAAGCTTCTCCAGTGGTTTTCTAGCTGGTTAAACAGAGGACAGATTAAGATGTTGGAGTGGAAGAATACTATTAAAAATTTATTCAAAGCATCGTAACTCTCATGGACTTTTAACTATTCATGGTGACTTCACTTCCCAACAGCAAAGCTGTGCACATAAGTCACTACTGGCTTCTCTCTGACAGCATGCAGCTTGATTTTTTTTTTTATTTTTTTTTTTTTTTCTCACTGGGTGGTGGTCCCCCAGGCAGCACTCTGGCAGCTCTGTGCCATAGCTAGTTGGTTCCTTCACTTGAAAGTAAAAAAAAAAAAAAAAATAAAAAAAAATTATAGGGTGGGATTGAAGCTTTAAAGACTTTGGCATCCCTGTTCAGGAGGTGCAAGGTGAGGCGTGCAGTGTGCCAAGTGCCTGGCAGGTATCAAAGGTCAGGGTCTCACTTGTGCCATCTCGTTTTAGTGCAGGTAATAATGTGTTTGAGGCAAACACAGGTCAGTGGTCATAACTCTGCTCCTAATGTGGAACTGAGCCGTATCCTCAGACTGGATTATTCCACTAGTTAAAATACATCCACTTCTGCAACAGCTACTCCGTGGAATAAAACAGAACCTAATTTTCTGAATTGTGAAGTAAACTGTCACAGTTTGCGTTCCTCTTACACATATTGTATTAGTTCAGGCTTGTTTCACAGGCTGAATGTTTATAAGCTCCTTGTGAGTACATTTTATTGAAACAAGCTTTGACAGTTGCTAAAGATTTTCAGTGGTAAAAATACTTTCTCGGTGATTCAGACTGTGCCTAGGCATATTAGAACAGGAAAGCAAAATTTGTGTCTCGTGATAACCTGGACAAGAGGCACTTTCCTCTGAAGAAACCAGTCAATCTGCAGAAACCTATTGCAGAGAAGTACTGAAACAATTAATACAATGTTTCTTTATTACCATAAATCCCACAGGAGAGAACATCAAGAGTTTTTATTTGACTGAATTACTGGTATTTTCCACCTGGCAATGATAAACTAAAGCAAAACTCTGGCCCAAACCCAAAGGTTGGGGTTAAATATCTCTGAACTGGGAGATCTCAGAACAGGGTTTTAATACAGATTGTTATCTGGCTCGGGAAACTGTCTGGGCAGAAGGCTTATAACCTACTACAAGGACTTATTTTAATGTGCCTGCTTTCTTTTTCTCCTTCTATCAGGAACTTCTGTATTTTTCTCCTGCTGTATTGTGTCTGGCCACAGGAGGAGCAACCCAGGCCATCTTGAAAGCAACCTCAGTTCCACATTTCATTTTAATAGCAAAATGTGAAGGCATCATAATTCATGTAAATCTTGTGCTTAAGCTCTGTGTATATATAAAATCTATAGCAGTACATAAACCACCTTTTGCTGCTACCTCTTGTCCCAACATCCTTTTTTGGAGAGCTTGTGTCCTTCTCCCTCTTTCCTTATGTTAAACTAGGAGATCTTTGGGGCAGTGATTTTTTTTTTTTTTTTTTCCTTACTGTGGCATTGTGTTTCCAAGTAAAATACAGGAGCCAAAGTTCTACTTTCTCATAAAACTTAAAAGGTAATGGTAACAACAGCATTGGAAGGATAACAGCATTTCTTCTTATGTCTTTGCCGCTGTCTTGTGAACTTTGTATGGCCACCCATTGCTCTGACACTCTTGTGAGTTTTTGGTGACAAAAGGCTGCGTGGTCTGACTTTGCATCACTGCTATGCCCCAGCCAACAACTCTGGCTTTGCAGATTCCCCCTAGTGTAGTAAACTGTGGATCAAAGCAGGGTAAGTCATCTGTAGAGAATAACTCAGGCCTGAATTTGAAGAAAAATATACACAAATGTACAGTAAGCTGAGATGTCTGTAAAATTCTCCCATAGTCTGATTCTCAGCACTGTGGAGACACTAATCAGTGTCAAATGAGATGATCTCCTTATCTCAGATGGGTGAATTCAATTTTGAAATTTAGTGATGCCCTCTCAGCACAGTGCAGAATATCTTGCACATCATGGATAAGAAATTTATTTAGCATAAATTGGAAAGTTAATCAACTGGACTTGTGATTTTGTGCTGTGTCCTTTCCCCTGTATAGTAATGGACTTTGCAGTTCATTTAGGAGATGGAGGTTACTCTAGCAATCAGCTTAGTTCCCACAGACACCACTGGGAGTTTTGCTCTGTAAAGACTACAAGAAATTCATTAATGTCCCATTAAACTGGTGTCAAGGTATCCCTTCAAAACAAGATTGGAATGCTAGTTCACTCATTCTGATCCAAATTAATTGGTTGCTGTTTTGCTTGATCTTAATCAAAGGTCTGCAGTGAGCTGCATGCATTAATTACATCTATATATACATGCAAAGTGCATTTGATAACTTCTTGTCTACAAGAAGTATAAGGTTTGATATGAAAGGAGGCTTCATTTCAGTGTTGTGGTTTCACAGCCAGTGTCTGTACTGTTTAAACTGGCATTAGCAGCTACTCACCCCTCAGCTTCCTCTGGTGCTATTTCCACACAGGTACTTGTATGGTTGTGTGAACTGCTTATGTGTTTGTCACCCAAAAACTGCTCGGGTCTGTTGTCAGCTTGGTGGGAAGGGTGGTTATGCTTCAGGACTTAAACTTATGTTTGGGGTGCAGACAAGCAGTACACTTGTCATTGCAATGGCATCTGTGTGAACCAAGTTTGAGGCACTAAGGTCTTCAATCAGTGAGGGGGGAAGAGCCTCCTCTTCCTCCTTGGTGTGATGAGCAGTGGGTACGTACAGAAGTGGAACGTGACCCTCTGTAAACACTGCATAAGGAGTATGAAAGGAGAGCAAGTGACCTGTGACGTGGTGTTTCCCACTGGTTGCAGTCAGGTTACACAGAAATTTGTCTCTCAACTGAACGCAAGGAAGATGTACACTGGGAAAGCTTATTAACTGGTTATAGAGTGGGAAATGAAACCCTTTGGGACAGGAGATTAATGTGGTTTTGTTTCACTTGTCCTCTGTGCCTCCATAAACTTTTGAGTGTTGCATAGAAATACTTTTCACTTGCTTTTCTTTGAGTTTGGCATTCAGGGGAATTGGCTAATGTCAAGACATTCCATGGCCTGAGAGATGACAATCTGGTAACCACAGTGTTGGGTCAAGCTCAGAAGTACCCTGTTCCCCAGTATTTTCCTCCAGGGTATGCAAAGGATAATGGGCTGCATTTCCACTTCAAGTGCAGGGCCAGGACTGCCAATGGGATAGTAGGAAAGGAAGAAGTGTTACCTGGTGATTACTTGTGTCAGAAAATCTTTGTTCTGTAGCCAGGTAGTAGGTCTCATGCTGGATTCCCAAGGATCTGGGGGTAGCTTGAAACAACAGAATAGCTGAATTCTGGGTTGGATTCTGTCCTGAAGCTTGCAGCTTTTTAGGCAGGAAAATAAGAGAGCATTGGTGGATTAGGAAAGGAGTAGGATGCTTTAATCCATCCAAAATAGGTGATAAAACCTGCGGTGCTATGAGGTTACAGAATCCACTCTGGAACAGTAACGCACCACTTTTGTTACGCACAAGGAAGGATTGCTCCCTTCTAGCCTTACTTCAGTGGCCAGCCCCAATTCCTGGGTGCTGTAATGGGGGGACCTTTCACAAAAAAAGGTTTTCATGGTAAAATTAATTTTTGGTGTCTGTATATCCATCTGTTTTATTTCTTTCAGAGTGATAGTTTATAACTCCTTTAAATCCCAAATGCTATTAGATTACTGGTAGCCCAAACTCCTAATCCACCTGTCACCGAAGAAGAATTTTGCTCCAAGATGAATGTCCTTCAGTCCTGTGTATTATTTTATGTATGGAAATCAGTACAAAGTTTCAAAAATAGCTAGTCCAAAATCACAGATTAATAGAACTGCCACTTCTCTCTACAGTATTAAAATTAATGTTCTTCTTGGTCTTGTAAGAGGCTGAGCTCTGCATGTTTCTGTAGAAAGAGGCACATCCAGGTGATCAAGCTTTAATTTTAACTAACACAATGCTAATGAGCTATTACTTCTAGTGATTTGTACTGGAAAAAGAAAGTAGAAGAGATGATAAGGAAAAGCAAGTGATAAAACATCCTTCAGCTAAATATAGAGTGTGGACTTAGTCCTTTGAACTAAAGTGTGCAAACAATTAGTACAGGAATCCAAAAGATATGGCAGCTTCTTTTCTGTGGAGTATTAACACTGACAATTTTACCTTAGCAGCATATAAAATGTAGTGTTAACAACAAATGAGTCACTGAAACTATGTATTCTAGAACTAAAGACTGGGGGGGGGGTGTGTGTGTGTGTGTGTGTGGATTTTCCACAGAGGGGTAACACAATAGAAGATGTGTCAGGGAAGAGCAGGGAAGTACTGTTGCAGATGTCCTATATTCAGAAATAGCATTTACTATATAATATATTTTTATTTTCATCCATGTTTCAAAGCAACTAACAAAAATAAACATTTTTATATGTGCATGGGGAAAAGGGGGCATAAAGCTCAAGCACCAAGTTGGGACTATAAACCCTGCCTTGAACTACTTCATGTATTTGTAATAAAATGCTCATGTAGAGTCTGATACACCTACAGCAGTGTATGCTTTCCTGGGTAAAAGTCCTATTTGCTGATATATATGCCACTGAAGAATGAATAAAGACAGTCAGACTAGAAGTCTTGCTACTTGTTAGAAGAATAACAGTATCATTATCAAGTGGATCTAATAATTAATTTAAATAGGATTAATTGTGTTGTAACATCATCTTAGCCTCAGTCCCAAAGACAAGGTTGTGAATGTGATATGCTGAACTCCATCAGCCTCTTGTAAAAGCTGAAAAGTCCTCTACGCTTGCAGAAGACAACTGTTAATGTACAGAGAGGAGAGCTGGACTTCTCATGCCAACAATATCTTTATCAGATCTGGTGCAAACATTTTTGACCAAGGGAATTGCTGTGTATTTCTGACTTGTATTATTACCCCTGCCAACCTTATAAAATAAGAAGCTAGCCGGGACAGAAAAGCTTGCCTTTCTTACTCTTTCCATGATAAAATGTAGAGAACAGCGTGAATGAGGAGGGGAAAGGGAGATATCATCAAGTTTGCAGGCACCTCATTGTGTAGGTTTGACAGCTACTGTGGTCAGAAATCAGTTATAGAACAATTGGTGTTGGCTGCATAAACATTGCATGAGCTGTTCGGTTTAGAGTTTTTCACAAAAAGTTCAGCGATGCTCCTTTGGCTTTATTCTTCACCTTCATAGCTAAGTGACCCTGTTACTCCCCTGAAATAATACGTTCACAGTTTTAGGAAAGCAGACACTGCTGGGGGAATGATGCAAGCCTTCATCTTGGTGAGGGATGCCTTTGCACTTCTGCAAAGTCAGCGCTGTGTTTGGAGACTTCAGTAGCTGCTTTTTCACAGGGAGAGCAATGCCTGCCTTGCCCTGAAGGCCTGGGTGTTATGAAGCAGATAGCTTTGCATTTGCACCTCTTTTGGGGTGTGATGGAGAATGAGGAAGTATCTCCTGTTATTTCATTTCAGTGTATCTTCCTTTTCCTTGCGTGAGCTTATAGAATATTCTGCGCTGATTTATAAGCCTTCTCCCAGCTTGGCTTTCTCCTACTGACAATGTCCATAGTCATAAAAGGTAAAAGCTTCTCTGAAACAGATTAAACCACTCAAATTTTATGACATATTTTCTTCCCTCTACCAGGAGATTTTTAGCACTGGACGTACAAAGCATCACAGACTGCAAATCTGCAGTCTCTCGCTAGTGGTAAGAATGAATTGGATTGGCTTTTCTTGGTGAAATGGGATAAAAACAAGACACCTAAAGGCCCAGCTTAGAGCGTATACTCTGCGTTGGTACACTGCTGAGTACTTACTGATTTCTGTGGGACCCTGTATATAACCAATACTGATCAATGTGAGCGAAGGTTCTGCACTTCGCAGTGATAATGGCTGCACTGAGAGGTATGTGTGCTTTGCTGGCTGGTTCCATAGGTGAGTACCAGCCTTGAGATAAACACACCCTGATGCAAATCCCATACATCCTCCAGACCCAGGACTTACTGAAGCATGTTGCCACAACCTCCCTGCCAGCACACGAGGGGTCCCGTCTCCCACACAAGCAGGGTGTGCACGTGGGGACCAGGGTACGCAGCAAAGAGCACTGCTGGGTATCTGTCTAATGAGGAGTCCTGGTCTTCTGCTGGCCTAAAAATCTGGTGCCAAAAGAGTAGTACAGCCAGGAGAATTTGCCTGGATGGAAGAACATGTTGTTCAATACAAATTTTCCTGCATCAGAAAGCAGAGGAAAGAAATGAGCCCAGTGCTTAAAGAAGTTGGAAGGAACTGCCTTTTGAAGAACAGTGTAGTAGAGCCAGAGAGAGCAATTCCACTCTGGCTGAGTACAGAAAGACAAGTGTGCGCTATCTTGAGCAGTTAAAAAACAAACAACACCCCCACCCCCCAAAAAAATAAAACCAAAAACCAAAACAAAGCAGCAAAACCAATAATAAACAAAAAAACCTGAACAATGGTTCAGTATTAAGCCTTACCCACACTGTTCAGCAAAGGGAGAAGCAATTTAGCAGACCATGGGCCAGTTTGATCACTTGCTGTCCCATGTTAGCCTGTTCTCCTGGAAGGCTCATATGCACCCTGAGCAACTGTTGTTCTTCAGTAAAATGTAATTTCACTCCTGAGTTTCTTCTTTATGCCTTAGTTTCTGCTTAGGGATACTAGCCATTCAGAAGAGAAGGCCTCCATATATTCCCCCATGTAAAGGTGGCATCATTATACCCAGCTATTTTGTGCTCCTGGACTTTTTTTTAATGAGTAATGCTTGAAAAGGATGCTGGCTCTGACTATTGTGTGAAGTAGTACCCTGCACTGACATTTGTGAGAAAGCTCTTCAGTCCAACTTAGGAGTGATATTGCTGATGTGCCTTTCATATAAGGTATCTTATCCCTCTTTCTTACATTCAGATTGATGGATTTACTGGGATTATTCCCTCTGGGCTAATAGCTACAATTTCTTTGTACATAGAAAATTTAAAAGGAATAGTACATTTGATTGATTTGTTCAGGAACTAGGTGTGATTTTTGTGAATACATTTGAAGTGTTAGATGTTTAAAGCTAATTGCGTATTTAAGTGCTGAGCTGCGCTGAGATTTAACTTTAGCACTGAGGGCCAGATGAACCAGCAGGTACACACAACTGGCTAAATGCTAATAAAGCAATGCAACCCTGCCTATCCAACTTCTACCTGGGTTTTGTTCATGGCTGCTTTTTTACCATATTTCTGCCACTAGAGGTTCCTCCCTGCAAACAACCTTGCTAATACCTCAAAATGAATTTTGAGATGAAACAAATTGCCTAGAGAAATTGTGGATGCCCCTTGCTGAAACTGCTCCAAGTCAGGTTGGACAGGGCTTTGAGCAATCTGATCTAGTGAAAGATGTCCCGGCCTCTAGTGGGAGGGTTGGACTAGATGATCTTTGAAGGTCCCTTCCAACCCAAACTATTCTATGATTCTATGCAACTTAAGATTTTAAAGAAAAGTTGTTATACCTCCAAAACTTGGCCTCCCTTGTTATCATAGTACCAGTGATAGGCACTCTCCTGCCTGGCGTATTGGCCATACTGCAAACATCTTGGCAAAAGCAACTTAGTTTTGGTAGACTTGGTGTTTCTGGTGGCAAGAAAAGCATCAGCCGTGATGGGGATGGCATTGTTTCTGTATCACAGGCTTGTAGAGGCAATGGGCTCAAGGTTGACTTACTACTGGTGAGACTTGGCCTTGGATTATTTACTTGCCTGAATGTCTCCCCTCCTTGTCTCTGATCACCGCTGTGGTCTTGTCTCTAATATTTGCCTGGGTAATTTTTTCACTGTTCTTTTTCTCACTTAACCTGAATGTTAAAGCAAAGACTTTCAAGGAATGACATAGTAGACTTGGCTGTGTCTTGGGACAGAGGAATAGACTAGACATCCTTTTAAAATCCTTTCTTGCCCCATCTTTCATGATTCTATGAATTTAAGACAAAACTACGTTTTTAGTGAGGCTCTTCGTGGGTCAGTAAAAAGTGGATTGAATTCACCATCTTCCCTTGCAAGAGTAAGTGTTTAGCTGTGAAATGTCACATGCTTATTGGAATGCCAAAACCACTACTATCTGTTTAGATATTTTTCAATGAAAGACAGACATAATTATTTTTCAGAAAAGATATTTGTTACAAATAAAACCCCAACCCTAAAGAAAGCCTCCAGCAAGTCACTCAGGTACCAGTAGCTTTTTGCTAAAAAATACTCAATTCCATTCCAATAACACATTTACCAAATGTGGCATATTGTTCACTATGTGAAGAAAGTTAGGAAAGCATTGTAAGAAGGGAAGGTGGACCAAAATATTTTCCAGTCTGTTGCAAATCTGCAGCTGAGGACATAAGCGTGGGTAGGGTGCTAACAGATGTGTTACGTCACATCATTAAAAGAATACATGTGTTTAGCATAGTCAGGTATTACCATCTAAATCTGCAATTATTGACACTCCATTTCATGCAGTTATTTGATTGTCATTTGTTATAGGCACTTATGCCTAAAGTTGATGGTTTTAGCTTTTATGTACTCCATTTTATATCTGTAGTACTAGAATAAATTACTAACTGCAGAGCTGTGCAGAAGGGGCAACTGCAGAACTAACACTGCTGCAGTTTTCTGTCACTGCTGTATTTCTGTCCTGATGCTTTTCTTTCATGGTTATGCCGGATCAACATATCTTGACAAGCCTGATTTCTTTTTATTCCTGTCCATAATTGATGAATGTGATCAGTACTTTCAGGTAATTCTCCTACAACAGTTTGGGGTTTTTTTGGTGCTCTTTCTAGATTTTTTTTTTCTTTGGTTTGCTTTCTGAATTAAAGCCACTGTAAATACCTGTGCTGCAGCTAGTTATGATTTAGCAATAAGATTCACTCTAGCTTTTGCAAATTGTTCTACTTCTCCTTTGAAGCACTTCATTTCTGGACTCGTACAGTATCAATCTTTCACACAATGCAGAGTCTCTCTCCCTGAAAGAAATGCTTACTTTTGCTTCAAAGAATCCATCTAGGGAGACAGAAAATTGGTTTGCCAGGTTTTGGCAAGAGGTCTCAAGAGCATCCAGCTAAGTACCCCCATGCTATTGCAAAAGTGTGAAGACGGATTCGTCTGACAGGGCTGGGGGGAGAGACAGCTGAGCAGAAGAGGGGAGGGGAGAAATCACATTTACCAGACTGACTGCTGCTCCAGCTTCTCAGACATGGAAGTGTCTGAGTTGTAGATAATCAAGCACAGCCGCATTCGCAGTTCTGATTAAGAGGAAGAAAAGGATGTTTCAAAAATCAGTCCTGTCTGGCATCTACACTTGCTTTCTCCAAATTCCAGGAAATAGATAAATTCAAACTCTGCTAATAGACAGCAAGAGCAGAGTCTGTGCTATAACAGCGCACCATGGCATAGGGGGATAGCAGAAACCATCCCCCCGTTCACAGCAAGGAGAAGAATAAAAACAGTATCTCCACAAATTTAAAAACGTGGAAGGGAAGTCATATCAAACACAAGCTCCTCTGGTCCTGTGCTGGTCCACTGTGCAAAAGAGGGGTGGGTCAGAGAGGTTTGTCCTTTTTCTGAGGATCCCCACAGCCAAAAAAGGGGCAAGGGCTGGAACACAGAGGAGTGTGCAGGGTGGTCTGCAGGTGATATTCCCATGGGGATGAAGAGCTCATGCCAAATGTGACACTACCAGAGCACTCCCCTTGCAAGCTGCATCCCCATCACGTAAGGACTAACAATTCCATTCTGGGTCAAGCAATTTTTCCCTCTCCTGGTGTCAGAGAAACAGGACCCAAAGGTTTTCTAGGCAGGCAGACTCTGTTTTCTCAGTCCACCTTCCTGCAGGGGTATTCTGGACATGAGGCTATGGAAAACTGAGTCAACGCTGAGCCCATACAATTGAACTGTGATTGTTGCTACTTGTTCTCTTGCCTTGTGCTGACACTTCGGCTCACTGTGTATCTCGGCTGTCATTCATGAGCCTAGCTTCTGATTTCTTGGCAATCATCATGCTAATTATTCATTTCTTTCCTGCGTATATACACATTTCCTAAGTCCCAAAATAAGACACCTCAGTGATGTGAATAGAAGGCATGTAGGTAAGTCCTATTCTACATCATGCTCCTGAATATTTAGAAGGTAATTTGAAAATGAAAAAAAACCCTGCAGCTCACTAATGAGTTATAGCTCAATGTTTGCAAGTCACTCACAGATGGATATTCTGCCTGTTGATCACTAAGAAAACTTGTCATGCACAGGGAGGATCAGAAGAGCTCTGGATTTAAAAGTTTGCTGCCCTGCAGAGCAAAACTGGAATGTAAATAATAAAGGCAACTTTTAATGACCTTTATTTATTTCTAACAAAAGAGAGGCAAAATTTCTCACTATAAAAAAAAATTTAAAATCACCCCAAACACTCTTCCCCCTAGTGCTGAGATTTCTTTTTAGCTCCAAACTTTTCCAGTAGAAAAATAAAACAAGGAAGAGTGAAATTTTTGTAGCCTTTACTCTCTCTCAGGAAGAGTGGTTCAGAGCAGTTGTATCAGTATAAGCTATTAATGAGCCTTTCTTTCCAAATTCCCCTCTTTCTCCTTTCCTGGAGAGACCTTATTCTCTCATCCTGAGCCCTATAAAATGGGACAAAGTACAATTACAAATAAAAGATAAAAATGACAGCATTAATAACCCAGGAACTGCCTCAGTCATGTGGCAAAGCTCCTGCTGGCAGGTGCAGTGTGACTTCGGTGACCCCTTGAGCAGTATCTGGGTTGGAGCCATGCGGGAGGTTGCTTCTTCGTTATGAAGCAGATCAGAAAGCTGATATGAAAAACTTCCCAGCAGCAGTTGTCTGCTCGAAGAATAGGACGTGGAGTAAGAGCTGTCTGGTCTGTATCTTCCCTTTTAGAGGTCTTAATTGCGCTGAGTTCAGTGTTCTGGAAAACCTCTAGGCACCCTTCACTCTGCATTAAGTTTCTTGTCACCAAGTTATATGACTTCCTTGATCTGCAGCCCCGTTACGATTCCGTGAGATGACCCTGGGACTCTGCCCGCTAATGCCATCCTGTGATGGAGCAGCCGAGGAAACACACCTTGGGGCAGAAACTTGTTGCCCTCTCTGACCTTGGCAGCATCATGGGGAAACACAAGGGACTGGCTGGACTGGAAAGGGCAAGGCAGTCCTGACCACCTACCCAACTTTGTATCTGTTTGTGCTAAAAATTATTTTTGGGGGTGGGACATTTTTGCTGGAGAAGCAAAGAGACAAGATTGTCTCACCTATTTGTAGGCAGAGCTGAGGCTCGTCCTCTCCCCACGGCAGCAGGGCACCGTGCAGGTCGAACACCAGCTCCTTGGATGCTGCAGGCTGCCAGACCCGGCTGGCTCGGCTACAGCCTTCCTCTGCTGACACAGCACCGTCCTTCACAGGTAGAGTCCTTCTGATTCGTACAACTGCACTGGTACCACTGCAAAAGATATCGTTTGCTACTTGCAAGCGGGTTTCTGGTGTTGAATTAGTCATGTGAAGCAGCATCCCAACCAGGCTTCTGCTATGGGTAGGGTGGCAATCTTATGCTTCTGGAAAATAAGCTATATATGCTGTACAGGACAAAGTTGCTCTAACCACACCAGGGTTTTGCCCTTGCTGGTGACTCAGCCTCTCCCTCGCTCCTAAGTATTCCTTGTATTTCTTCATGGCTCTCTTCTTTCCCTGTAATAGAGAAGTGGACCACCTCCCGAAGAAAATAAATAAATAAATTTCTTACACACTCTACCTGTGTAGCAGCAGCAGCACTGTGGGAGATGTTATTTACATGAACTTCATGAATATTTATAGTAATATTTATAGCTTTGTTCAGCAGGAGGCTTGATCAAGTCAGTAGTATGTCTGGGGATCAGTCTTCAGTATACTACTTTTAACGAGAATAATTTACATTTAATAAAGGGCCTGAAGTAACAAGTTTCAATCCAGATTTGAATTTTCTTGATATTTGGGGAAATATTTGGATTAGTGCTTTTATTCCACATCCATTTTCACTAGAAGTGATGGAACGAAAATGGAGATCTCAATGCGAAGAAACAGGCTGACAGGAACGGCATGAGAACATGCCAGAAATTAAAGGGGAATTTTTTTCCTTGTAGTCCCTACAGCATGGGTGCTGCATAATTAGAGTTGGACCCTGATCGCACTTGGTGACTGCCTTTCTCTCTGCCATAATTGCTGAGACAACTAGGATGCGCAGTTGGAGAAGCCTAGGAGCCGTCCTCTGATGCATTTTAAGTGTGGCGTACCGCTTAAATCCACCTTTCCCTCCCCACAAATGCATGTGGTCAGGCTGCTCTGGGCACCCCATGTAGAGCCTGGAGGGAGGTGTGGGGCTGGCTGGGGGGGCTGGGGCTGCCAGGCTGGAAATGCAGAGCTGCTCTGGTAGTCACTGTGCCAGCACAGCCAGCGCTTGGCACTCCAGGGGCGTCTGCTGCCCACTTAAACCTGCGCCAATAAAAATACCAGGTACCACCCTCCCTGTTACACCAGTTATCTCCTAACTGGGTGTCTTCACCTGACCAGCTTGCTGTTCAGTGTTGAGCTAGCTAGAGAGACGTAAAATCAGTTTTTCTCTGAATGGAGGTGTCTGGGGAGGAATCGGTGCTCTAATTTCACCTGTCCCTAGTTGTGGCTTCATAGAGATACTATTTAGAACAAGGCTGTTTTCAGGTCCAGCCTTCAAAGGGATCCTTCTGCCACTGCAAAAAGCACAATATTAACTTGGCTGTAACTATTTATAGGCCCAAGTCTCTCCGCAAAAAGTTGAAAGGCCAAGGAGTTAAGAGATGCAGAGTGACTTCAGCTGAAGATGGTGAACAGAAATAGCTCCAGGATAAAGCACATAAGAAACCTCTTTCACTCATCCTGACCTCTGGGTAATTTGGGGGAAGGGATTTATTGTCTTTTCTGATAGAAGAGAAACAGAAAGAATTAGAAATACGCTATATCTAGTTATATGCACCACTGTTCCTCATGCTTTTGTACCTTTGTGATTTGGTTTAGCGAAAAAAGTTGGGGTTTTTTTTTCAAAGGATCGGTGTTCTGCTGGCAGCAGTATTCTACCTGGGCAGCTGGTACGGACAGGCTGTGTCTACAATGGGATCTGCCTGGTGGTGGTTGTTATCGCTTGGGAGCATTAAACTGTGACCACTGTAAGTGGTATTACAGAGGAATTAATAAGCAACACCAAATTACTGCATGCCCTGAATAATTGTGATGCATGTGGTTCCTACGGATCGTTTGAATCTTGTATGATGCGTTTCACAGAGCAACCTGCTGGGACTGAAGATGCCCAGGTTCCCATCTCTTGCTTTGGTTTTGGCTGCATCATTCCATTTTTTGAGTTTTGCTGCTAAAGCCAGCTGCTTTGCTATAAAGTATGATTTGACAAGGGCTTGTGTGTATTACTATTAGAGTTGGTGTGAGCCATAAACGTTTGGATCTACAGCTACCTCCAGCCACTCACAGGTGGTTGCTGAGTTGCCATCTCCTAGCATAAATGTTACAATAACTTCACTAAAACCCATTTACAGCTAAATTCAATGTATATGCTTGCAGTTTTAATGTTCTCAGCTAGAAAAACATGAGTGTAAGGATTGTATTATGGAGACTAGAATCAAGTTTTAAACAGTAGTTAGAACAATTTCTTCTGGATAGGCATTTTCTGTTGAGCTTGTTTGTATATTTTGCAATCGTTTCAAGAATGGTTCAGCAAACACTGAATGAAGGGGCTCGCTGAGGTCTGACCTTGCCAAGATGAAAGGAGGAGGAATAAATAGAGGATCTGCATCTGTAGGTGCTTGCAAACTACTGAAACCTTGACCCAGGATGATTTAGAGCCTGAGCGGGATTTATGCAAATGCTACAATTCTTTTGCATTCATACTTCGGTGCTTCTTCACTTCCTCAGGAAGATATTATTGTGTCCCAGGTCATTAATCTCACCACACAGTGTACTATTGCACTTGAGATTTGCTAATACGTTTGGCAGTCTTACTTGTTGTTCTTAAGCGTTTGTTGAATATTTACACAGCAGCTATTTGTACAATTCCTGTAACATGCCAGGACAGCTTCCAGTTAGTGTCAAGAATCAATTTTCTGCCTCTCTGGAAGGACTTTTTGAAAAGAAGGAAAGATTTAAAAGATCTTACCAAAACTTTATTTACTATTTCTTTCTCTCTTGCATTGAAATTTACCCTTTGGCTATTATGTGCACCTACTAATGTATTTATTAAGAATGTATCTTCATGATTTGAATAGGGCTTTTTGAAGTTTGGGGGCTGATCACTAGATATATTGGGGTAAAGGCCAGCAAATAATTTTAATTACACTCTGGAGGATAATTTTAAGGTGTCTCTGACCTTCTGCAGAATTTGGCCCATTGCATTTGCAGATAACAAAGAGGGTCTGATTGCTCCATGCTCTGGGTTTGCATTTCTGGAGCTGTTAGGAAAATCCAGTGCAGAGCCAGACTGACTCCAGCTATTGCTTGCCTGTGTTCTCTTCTCTCCCTGCTTTTGGGACTGAAAGGGTGTCAGCTTTGTACAGAGTGGTTATGGAGAAAGCTTATAACTAGTGCAAGTTTAGTATAGCAGGTAATTGAACCTGCACTGAGGAATAAAACTACTAGGGGACGGGATGTCTATGTCTCTCAGCCAGGCTCTTCACTAATTAACCCATACACACTGCTGATAGTCTCTGCAAGAAGCTTCCAAATGTTAATTTTCATTGCAAAATTTTCTGAAGGGTCTATTATCGCTTCTTCTCAGTTTATACTTCATAAAATAATTGGATATTAATGGTTGCTCTGCATTTCCAAACATACTGCAGGCAGTCCCTTTGTAACAGCCAGGGAAAAATATTCTGGGGTCTATATTTCCAGTGTGGAAATACATACTTTTGCTTTGTGTTCCTGTGCAATATAGTGGGAATCATCTGCATTCACTAGTAAAATATGATTAATGGCATCACTATTCTAAATGCAGAAGCTGAACACTTTCAAACATGATAAAGAAACAGCAGAAGGAAAATTTTAGACTTCCTTGTTACAGTAAGCAAAGATGAACTGTCCACAGGAAAGGAAATTGGTGGTAATGATGATAACCTAGAAATGTATGTTTATAATCAAGAGGGGAAAATTAAGATAAGTCTCAATAGTTGTATGCACTTTCACGGTTTCACAAATATTGAATTCTAAGGCACTGTGGAAAATCAGAGTTGTATTTGATTAGTACAAAAAACATTTAGATATAAGTGAGAATTAAGACATATAGTGTGGAAACTATATCAATAAAGGCATATTTTGACTGCTGCATATTGCAATACTGTTGTCCATGTTGTAAACAGGATGTTCAAAATCTGAAGTGGTTACAGGAAAGAGCTTCAAGATCAGTTTGACAAAAACCACTCCAAAGGCTCTTTCCATTTAATACAGCAAGATGAGAGAGGATATGATTACCAGTCAAAGTTATTTCTCCACCGGTACTCTTTAACCTAGGAGAAAGGGATGAGAAGAGTGGGTGACTGGAACCTGAAACCAAATCAATCCTATTGAGAAATGTGATGGATGTTTTTATCAGTGTGCATGATTAGCTACTGGAACAACGTGCTGAGGATAGTAATACTTTTTTTTTAATCAGGGTCTTGTCACGAAGATTAGGAGTCTCTCTGAAATCTGTGCTTTAGTGAGAACTCAAGTTACTTGGCAAACACCAGTTGGTAAAAGATATTGGTTTACGATATTCATGTGCTTAAACGAGGACATCAGATGGCTTTGAGCAATGTGAATTGGTCAGAAGTGTCTTCCAACACCTCCACTCTGGTGAGGTGTTGGTGAGCAGAGCAGGCAGCCAGCGCATCTTCTCCACCCGGCTCTTCCTGCCCGTGTGGCACCAGAAGAAATACTCCCAGTTCTTACACTGGCATCCTAAGATACCCCTTTGAATAGGGTACTGGGAGTATTTAAAACTAAGGATTGTTTAAACCAATTATTTTAGCAAGTGAAGTCTGAAGATGTCTCTCTAAAAGGACATATGTACACAATTATTTCCACTTAATGGAATTAGCTAAGTAAAATAACTACATGCTTAACAGGCACTCCATTTATTCAGCATCCAGTTATCAATTTAAAAAATGCAATTTTCTAATACAAGTAATTAATTATTACTTAAAGCTATTGGGATGCTCAAATGAACGTAGAAAGACTAGCCTGCACTATTTTCTTCCTATCGCAAGTGCCGCTTTGCTTGGTTTATGTTCCATAACCTCTTCCATATGTTACACAGCCATAATTTTCTTCTGTATTAAGAAGAAAGTGTGTGATAAGGCAGATTGAGATTTCTGTATATTAAACATTTTAATTTCTTTCAGGACATAGTTTTCCTACAGAATGCTGTACTAGGAAGTATCAAAGCTGGGAAGAAAACATTAGAACTAAGAGCTTTATTAGTATGATTTATTTTTTCGATTTACTACTATACCTGGAGCTATTTTATATCAGAATTCATATGCAGAGGACACAGTTTATAATACAGAACAGCTCACAACTGGAGTTTGTTTGAGATGTTTCACTGCAAAAAATAGTTTTGATTTAAAAAAGAGGAAAAAAAAATAATCACAAAACTATACCAATGTTGGTGGAAGTTCTCATGGAGAAATATTTCCAGAAGATTTTTTTCCACACCGTTTCAGTTCTTTACGAGACCATGACCTTGATCCAGATTTGCATTGTATTACGATAGGTTAATGTTTTGGTAGTTAGACATCTATTATGCTATCTACTGGGACGAAAGTGAAGGGAAATGAGAGCCTCTACTAATCGGTTTTGAAGGATGCCAAGTGTGTTGTGAAGGGGATATAAAGTCTAGGATGCATTTGGGAGGAATGAATGGGGAGATACCAATGAATTATTAATCTCCCTATTTTGAGGTATGTAATTGTCAGCAGCAGTTTGGCAAAATGTTTGGGGTTTTTGTGTTGTGGGTTGTTGGGTTTTTTTCCTTTAAACGTTAGCCCATAAATCCACAAATAAATGCAAAGATTAGAATCAGAAACAGTATCAGTACAATCTGGAAGTAGTTCCAGTGGAGTTAGCAGTGTTAACCTGGTTTGCATAAAAGCTAAGGAAATCTGGCCCCGTGGGGAAAGGGTGAGAAGAGCTCCGGGTTTTCACTAATAGAGTGGGTGTCTTGTGACTTCTCAATGCGAGACAGACACAGAAGAAAGGCATCGTGATACATGTGCCATAAGGAACATTAAAATGTATCTGAAAATGAAAGATGCAAAGCTGCAGAGAGATTTGGGCAAATATTTCATTTGATTCTCATCATGTAGAACTAGTTAATGCAAATGGATATTTTTATAATCAGGGTTCAAAGGTGACAAAAAGGAAGCAAACTGCAGTCAAAATGGAATCATTTCACCAGAGGCACATGCACATGAAACCTTGAAATGCTGCTTGACTTTTATAGGAAACTGTAAATCAGGCTTCGATTACTTGAAAAGTTCAAGAGCCTTAGAAAAATGTTTTAGCTAAATGCAGCTGAGTTTTGTGATTTGTGCTTTTATGCATCAAGCTCTGAATATGCGCAATGCAATGAAGTTATTCAAGAATCTCCCTAAAGCAGAACGCTGTACCTGCCAAAAAGAAAAGTAAAAACTTATGATCTGTTTGTCATCTTTGTAGATGTAGCTGTAAGGTTCACTAAGGTGAATGCATGCTAAAAGAAGCAGCATTCTAAGGGTTGCAATTTGTAGGCATTCTTTGTAAGACTAAAAAAAAAAAATCATGGAAATCATATTTGTCATGTTTTTAATCACAATTGTAGAGCTTTTAAGTGCACTGTGTATTTTGTATTATACAGGAAAGCAGAAGAGTTGCAACACTCCTAAACTAATGAATTTATTAGCTATTTGCGATTCAAGAATATAATATTAGCCATTTTGACGTCAAAAGGCAGGGGGCCTAGGATCTTACCCTGTAACATGAATGTGCTCTGATGTTTCCTGGCTGCTCTTTCTGCTTTCTATGACATGGGAAAAAATGGACTGTTATTTTGTCTATTTACTTTAATATATCGATAGAAAGGTCTACCATAAGAAAACGCAGGTTCCATTTTGCAGAACAACAGACATTATTACTAAACCACAAATTAAATCCCTACAGTGATGCCCTGATTAACCTTTAATACACATTTTTTCATGCAAATCATCCTGCTTTGGTGCAAAGGACAATTTCCATTGCTGCTGTCCTATTTAAACTACTCCAAAGGCTTGCAAACCAACTGGCAGCCAGAGCTGGGAATCTGAAATGTGTCCATTACAACCTGGCAATATACTTTCTTGGGTTTTAAGAAAACTTGAACAGAAATCAATTTTAAGTGTTGAAACATTTTGTGAATTGATACACAGTAGTGGTGTGCTGCCTGGAAAAGAATACAGAGGAAGAGAGAAGAGGTTTCCATGCCAGCAAATGTCTTTGACTGTACCAGAGAACAAAGTGTACAGACCTTGAATATAATTTATACTTGCCACGAGACCTAGAGATGTCAGAAGACTGAAATTAGTCAGGATGAGGGAGCTATCCAGGGGGACCCTGACAGGCTGCAGAGGTGAGCCCGTGTGAACCACATGAAGTTCAACAAGGCCAAGTGTAAGGTCCTGCCCATGGGTCCGGACAAGCCCAAGCATAAATACAGGCTAGGCAATGAGTGGATTGAGAGCAGCCCTGAGGAGAAGGACTTGGGGGTGTTGATTGGTGAGAAGCTCAACAGGACCCACCAATGTGCGTTTGCAGCCCAGAAAGCCAACTGTACCCTGGGCTGCATCAAAAGAAGTGTGACCAGCAGGTCAAGGGAGGGGATTCTGCCCCTCTACTCTGTTCTCCTGAGACCCCACCTGCAGGACTGCATCCAGCTCTGGGACGCCAACATCAGCGGGACATGGACCTGTTGGAGTGGGTCCAGAGGAAGGGCACAAAAACGATCAGAGGGCTGGAGCACCTCTCCTATGAAGTCAGGCTGAGAGAGTTGGGGTTGTTCAGCCTGGAGATGAGAAGGCTCTGGGCAGACTTTATGGCAGCCTGCCAGTACCTAAAGGGCACCTACAGGAGAGATGGGGAGGGACTTTGTACAAGGGCGTGTAGTGATGGGACAAGGGGTAATGGATTTAAACTGAAAGAGGGTAGATTTGGATTAGATGGAAGGAAGAAGTTCTTCACTGTGAGGGTAGTGAGGCACTGGGACAGGTTGCCCAGAGAAGTTGTGGCTGCCCCATCCCTGGCAGTGTTCAAGGCCAGGTTGGATGGGGCTTTCAGCAACCTGGTCTAGTGGAAGGTGTCCCTGCCCGTGGCAGGGGGGCTGGAACTAGATGATCTTTAAGGTCCCTTCCAAGCCAAACTATTCAATGGTTCAAACTGAAGGATTCCTACTGTGTTCTTTAGCCAGAATGTCTCAACTGTAAAAAGACATTAAACACTTCAAAAAAGAATAAAATTGGGTTTTATTTCACTGACTGACAGCCGTACATATCATTTGCAGGAAAATCACCAGCGACATCTGTTAGCTTTACTTACCATTTGTAAACCACAACTGCTTTGAAAACCCTTCATTTTTTTTCTAGGTCATCATTTATGTCAACAAGTTTCACCCTTGGCTTGAGCCCATGCTGGATGGGGTGAACAGCACATGGGTGCACCTTTGCGTTTGGTGCCTGGCTGGGTGACACTCGTCATGGAGAGAGCAAAGCAAGCCAAGCCGAGAGGACAAAGGTGCTGCTGGAGCACCTCGGCTCCCTCCTTGGCGTGGGCTCTCTCTGAAGGGTGTGTTTAGCACTCGCAACCTGGTCCCTGAGGATCTGCTTTCTCATAGAAAGGTGCAGAAGTTACCCATTACAGTAGCTCATAAACCAGCTAGGGGTAGCCCTAAATAATGATGACCATGGGGAATCATATCCTCAGGTACCCATAAGCGCTTGGCCAAGAGCACCGGAATGACCTGCCGGCGTGATGCGGTGAACATCCAGGTTGGAGCTGAGCTGCAACGATGGGTAGGAAGGCAGTAGAAAGTGGTGCAGCCTCTAGCACAGGGGCTTATAAAGTCAAGCTTTGGTTTAACAAGTTATAGTTGCAATTACTTTTGTGGCAGGGAGTGACAGTGCCTTTATAGGGAGCTAATCAAGTAACCAGCACATGCATTTTATGGCAATAACTGATTTGATTCGCAGATGTGATTCAGGAAACTGGACTGAAAGGTTGAAATGATGATGACAATCATTGTTGACTTTGGCATTAACTCACAAAAAATCACTCTGTAGGAAGTAGATTAAAATCCATGAATGAAATTAACTTAATTTGTACTACTTGACCAGTAGGCTTTATATTCCATCGAAATGTCATACACTACAGCATGTACTTAGAGGGCATTTTTGTCACAGTTATTTGAAGAAGGGGGGGCAGGGAGTAGAGTGAAGAGTGGAGATGTAAGAATTAATTTGAACCCAGACTCAGCATGGTGCTTTGGCAGATGTCTGATTTTAAGCAGTTATAGTCACAAGTCAATTCCAGCTTATAGGAACTTCTGCTGAGGCATGAAATTCCCAGGTATGGAAATAAGGAGTTTGAGCTACGGCAAGCGCAATTCTGCTTATGGAAAGTATTTCATGGCTGAGCAGAGCTAAGTGCTGAGATCCCCTGCCTGGGGGGCTGTGGACCCCCCTCCATCACTGAGGTCTTCCTGAGCCTCTCCCAGGAGGGGTGCAGGATTGCTGACCCTGCCTTGCAGTGGGGGATTGGACAAAATGTTTCTGAGGTCACTTCCACCCCTTATGTTCTGTGATTTTATGAGAAACTTGGCTTTTTAAAGGAAAACCAGCTGCTTCATTCTGCTGGAGAGAGTCATCCATATCCTGGGGTGGGGGTGAAACATGAGGTCAAATTTGCTGTTTCTCTTGGTGCATATTCTGCCACTACGATTGCTAAGGCAGGCAGTGATTTTTCTTGTGGAAATCAAATGTAATTAGCTTTGTGCTAATTTCTTTTCCCCTCACTCTTTGCATGTCTCCCGGTTTCCTTTCAATATTCTGGCGGTTCTCCAGACTAGAAATTTGATGAAAGAGCAGGGATGTGTTACGAGCATTGACAAGGTTTCTCATCTTTGCTTCTTTGTTCTCTGCTTGCTTACCCTCACGTGAGCAATGAACAATCATGCCTCTGTTTTGGGTGATGAGTACATGGTAACCTGTCAGAAAAAGTAGATGCTATTCAAAGCTTCAGACTGTAAGAGTATCTAATGAACAGTAAGCATGTCTTTAGAGACTTCTGAGCCTGCCACAGGAGAAAAGTCCTGGATATCATTATGACTTTTTGGTACCAAGGAAAATTGAGCTATTTGACATGTTCCCTGCTCCTTGTGATAGGTGCTGTGCTTTTGTTTCTCAGCAATGAAAACATCCCTTGGAATCTGAAATCAGCTATGAAACTTGTCTGCTTAATGCTGTCAAATCTAATAAAAGCCAAGACTGGTTTGCAGGCTCTTTTTGCACTAAGATTGATACAAGGTAGAAATTAATAAGTCAAGTGTACTTTCTCCTTAGGCCAAGCATATCGAATTCTTTCACTTTTTGGCCTCTGATTTTCCGTTTCTGACATCTTACCCTGGACATCCATCCCTGCAAGATACAAGTTTGAGGAATAACTCAGTGTCCAGAGAAGCAGAAATGTGCTGTTCCCTGCTTCCATTGAGGAAGGGGTGGCCCTTGCAAGTCACTCCAGGTAGTGAAATGCAGAAACGCCCAGCTCTGCAGTATTATTCCCAAAGGACAACCACCACCACAGATAGGAACAGGACTCATAGGCCATCCTATCCCTCTGCAAATCAGTTAGAGACTGAGACTAGTCCTTCATCTCTGCAGACACAGATCTCTTACGCTGCCTATAGAATTTAAACCTGAGGTACATGGAATAACTCCCCGTGACTGCTAGCAGTGAAACGCCTCATAAAGGGGAACATTTTTAATTGCAGCTCAATGCTATCTGTCCAGGTATGTTCAGAAAATGTGTCAGCTGGGCTCTTGCTTGTGCAGATGGGCAGAGTTTCAAGCAGCCTTCCCCAGCAGCAGTGAGGGGCAAAGGGGAACCCTGGACCAACTGCTCCATTTTGAAAACCTGAAACTTCTTTTCTGAAGTTCAGAAGCAGACGGTCCCTTTTGCTAATCATGGGGGATGTTATAGTTGTGCCAACAAGACAGACCTGGGCAATAGGAGCACAAGGGAAGTCAGCGTTAAGGAACTTGCCATCAAGTGAGCTATTGATTGCTGCACAGGGAAGGCTCCAGCACTCTGCCTGGCTGACCCAGGTGGAGCAAGTCTTTTCTTCTTAGCAGAATTAACCAAAGCTTCAGTGTGATTTCATCCTCTACTTAGACATCAGAGACGCTATCCAGCAAAAAAAGAAAACCACCCATGCCTGAGGAGTGAGTTCTCTAATATAAACTCCAACAGTGATTGCTGTTTGTCTCAGCGTTTGGGTGTTTGAAAGTCTCATCTGGGCTTTCTGATCCCCAAGAAGCGTTGTTTCTGCTGCACTCTTTCCTTAGCGGAGGTGTTAACAAGTCTCTTCTCTTCTTGGCTGTCCATTTTCACAAAACTTGCAGAAACTTGTTATGTCTGGGATAACAACATCTTTGTCACGCATGATTCATCTGAGGGGAGAAGAAAGCAAATCATAAAGGCTACAAGGCATAAAAAAAATGAACTGTGGACATGATTTCATTCTGTGATAAGACAGGTGGGGTTTGGGGAGGAGGTTGTTTTTGCCTTTTTTTTTTTTTTTTAAATGCTTATACATACTCCTGTCTAATTAATGCCAGCAACAACAAAAATTGGTCCAAGCAACACAATGACAGAAATTATAGATTAGTTTTCTAAGAATACAGACCTTCACTTTTATTAATAGTAGACAAGGTTCTCTTTTCAATAAATGATAGGCAGAGAAATCAGGATAGACTTAAAGATTAATCATAGTCTCTAGGTTTCATTCTTCTTCGAGGAGAATAAGAAAAAATAAGTGACTCAATTTTTCACATTTTTCTTGGTCCTCCTCTCCCTTAAATAACCTGTTCCTCCAAACCTGGGCAGCCTTAACCTTCCTATTTCACAACGTGCAGCCAGCCTTGTCCTCAAAACTTACCAAGAAAAGTGAAACGGCATGTGATGTTTCTGAAAAGACTTTGGTATTCAAAGCTTGAGTGAGCCCTGGGAATCCTGGAGAAGAAGCAGAAGCTCATCAACAAGTAAACAACAAATGTAAAAATGGAAAGGTTTCTGATTTAATATTCATACTGTAAAGTAATAATATTATAACAAGTATGGTAATGTCTGTCCAGAAGCTTTTGTGTAACTTTCTGAAACCTGAGAGAAGGCTGATTGAAGATTATATGTTTAAAACCTTAATCTCATCTATGCAAGTTTCCATATGTTTTCACTTTAATAGAGAATACCCCTTTGGAAGATCTTCAGTGCAAGGTGGTACAGCTAAACCTGAGTTACAAGGTTAATAATTTGTTTTGGCACTGTTGTTAAACCTAAAATTCACCTTAAGGTCACATCCCCACAGTGTGACTTATAAACAATTTACTTGCTCCTTTTCAGCGTGGCTGGCATACAGTAGAGAGCCACCTGTACTAAAAATATAGGAAAAGCAATAATTAGAACTGAGCAAAAGCAAATATCCATGCCAATCCTGTAAATCTGAGAAATCCCATGAGGATAAAAGAACAAAAAGAAATTAAAGGGTAGCTCAAAGCTGGAATGAAATTTGAAAGATTCTGAAAATGTGTATAGGCAGGCTTACAGCTGGAATATAAATAGCTTTGCTGTCTGCCTTTCAAGAAATCCGAGGAAAGGTGCAGCTATAACTTTCCCTTATTGCCAACTCTAGTGCATCTGCAAAGATAGCAATATTTCTATGTAATGCTTCCAGCTAAAATACTGCAGAAGTAGAACTGTAGACTTCCAGGCTGGCACACGTACATTAGATCCTGAGACCCATATATTCACACAAGGGCAGTACTCGGAGACTTGCAGGATGCCAGTCCTGCATCTCTCAAGGCGCTGTTGCTCCTTCAGTAAATAAGAAGTTCCTTTATCACCCAGCTCCCCATCTCCCCAGTAGCTCTGTCCCAGAAAGTGTTAGAGAGCGCTGGTGGGTGATAAACCTTTACAGCTGGTCCCTGTCTCTGTCTCAGGGACCTGCACCAAAGGGAGCTCCAGAGTTCATCTGTGCTGCAGAAATCGCTGTCCCCAAACTGTTGCAGTTTAACCAAAAAGTCTTCTGGCCCTGGGCTCCTTGCTGATTGAACTGGGCTGCTGTAACAGTGCAGTCTTGGAGCTGAAGAAAAAGATCCCAAATCAATTCTGGCTTCATACAGCGGAATTAGAGTCCGAGTACAATTTATCTGCTCTGTATCCAAAACTGCAAAGGCTTTATTTCCTGAATAGAAGGTCCTGTGTGGAAAATAGCAGAGGGCATTTTGTTACTGTGTAATCTAGAAGAGGAAAAAAACAAAACCAAAAAAAAAAACCCCAAAACATAAAAAAACAAACCAAAACAAAAAAACCCTGTATAGTCAGGTCTCTTCCTGAAAACAGGACAAGGGAGGAAACAAAACCCAAGCAGATGTGTTGTCTTGACTGGATGATCTTCTTTAATAATAACCGTAGGGCCACCATTTCCATATTAACTGGCAAGAGGAAACAATTAGCTAAAGTATCTTGCACCATTTTGTCACTGCCACTTCCAGGCCTGAGACAGGAATGACAATCACGTCCAAAAATTGAAAGAGTCGCTTGGTAGCAGTATTAGTGTGTGTCAAAAATGCTGAGATACAGCAAAAATGATTCAGGGATATTCTGCCAGGAACCCACTTATCCAGGGTTCATAACCAGTTTAAATTTTAGTCTTAAGCGTAATTGTAGAAAATAAAATCGTTTTCAATGCTTTATATATATTCACAGGATTTTTCTTAACTGCAGTACTGTCATAGGCACTTCAAGAGGTTTTTTGTTATTTAACAATAATTTTTGTATGGTTTGAAAAGAGGTTTCTATGCATGAAGTTGACGTCAGACTACAAGGTAACCCAGCGCAACCTGGGGCACTTGGTGCATACGCACGATTGCACACCCCAGTTGCATGTCCCATCACACCTAGTTCTTGTATAAAAGCAGAGAGAGAGCATTTTAGATGGATGTATTATTTGCAATAAGGAATTAATTTTCCAAACACATATCCAGCACTTCTAAGAGCCATTTTGATTTTATTCCATGAAGAGGCTCCAGACTGATAGGCGCTGACCGCTGCAATTAAGATCACAGTGTGACTGTTGACCATTAAGTGCAAGATTTTCATCTGTAAAGATGTAAAGGATGTTGGTCAGACACTGCCTGGGTAATCAACCTGCTGTTTTGTGTGAATGAGCATTGAAGAAAACCATTGTACATGCCATGATTTTTTCAGTGAACCCCAAGGAATAATTTAATGCATTATTAAAAATTCTCTAATTCAGAAGGAGAATATTAATGGTGTTTGGTGCTGAAGTTGAATATTGAATGGAGAGAAGCAGAACACTCAATTATAGTGGAATTTCTTACCATTTACTTTCACATACTTCAAAGTAATTTAAATAATTAGGTAAAGTTCACTGCTTCTGCCCTTTCTTCCAGGTGGTAGCATCATCTAGTTTAAGCAGTTTCTGTGTAAACTGCAAACAAGTTGTTGATTGAAACACATTTAAAATATTTCTTTAGATTAATGAGAATTCATCGATTAATTTGATTCCTAATCAAATAACTGAAATCAATGTGTGACCTATTTGCCTGTGTGTATTTTCAGATCTGTATCATTAATACACCTCTATTTTTTTCCCATAAGATAACATAATCATTCTAACTGTAATGTGACCAGCACCTCTATAGTGTCTCCTCTTTGAGGAATATATTCTTGGTCTCACTGGCAGAAAAGGAGGGCATAGGAAGCTCTTGCCTATAGGTGAGAAAGGTGCGTGGTTTAGGGGCAATTAACTGCAGCATCTTAACCTGTGACAATTACTGCACTTTAGACTATAAAAGCTCACTGAGTGAATTGGATACTTGGAAAGCAGCAGAAACACCCTCGCAGCATCCTGCCCTGAGCTCTGCCGTGCTCCAGAATTAACTCCCGGGACTGTCACCGGCCCCTGGAGCAGGGGCTTCGGAGAGGTGGACGTGAGCCCTGGGGAGCATCGCGCAGCGGTGCCGCTGCTGACCGGCACGGGCACCGTCCTTCTCCTTCGTAGAGGAGCAAGGGCCAGAGACTGACGGCTCTGCATCTCCAGGGAATGCTCTGCTTTGCTCTGAAAGGTCACTAGCTAATAAGATCACTACCACCGTGATACTGTTAATAGCTGGGTGCATGATTTTGCTCTTACAGGGCTTGTCCAGTTTTCTCCTGCCTGTTACTGGAGTTGGTACAAGAGAGACCTTTTGCTTTCTCTGGTACTTGCCTTGAAAACCTCCCCAGGTGCTCCAGGGACACGCAGCAAGGGGAAAGTCATTACACCAAGAGTTGTACGAGCGGATGGGTCCAAGCAAAGGACGAGGAAGCACAAAGTACTCAACAGCAGCACGGTTGTGCTTTTAAATTCATCTCTGCTGCAGGAAACGCTCAGTCCTGGTGAATGATGGTTTTGAACGCAGGAAGCTTAGGATATGGTAAATCTGGGGTTTGAGCAATGAATGAAGTGTCACCTTGGAAGAGAAGCACAGCATTTCCCAGGGCTTATGTCAAGTAACAAATAGAAGCAAGCAGTGACAAATTTCCTGCAGTTTCATACTTCAGGTGCTAAAAGGCTAGTTTGATGATTAAATATACATTGCTGTCCCAGCTCCTGCTGTAACTGTTCTTTTCTGTTATGTTTGTATGTGTTTATTATGAAGGCCTTTCAGACTTGGGGAAATTATTGTCCTGCTCAAACACTGAAACGCAGATAGAAGGATCACTGGACAGCACCGCTTAAAAACCCCATTATTTTTTTAAGGGCTTGTGAATCTTCTGTCTTCCAGCACTCTGACACAGCGTGCATCCCCAGCACCCCGGCCACTGGCCGTGGGTTAGGCATGTGTAAATCAAGAGGTTTTCATGCCAGATAAACTGGAGCTTGAATTTTTTATATTACTATTCCCTTTGCAATATTCTTCCTTCTGTCTACTGGAAGCCACAATCAGGAAGGATTTCTGCTGCTGATCTCTTTTTGTCTGCGCGGGATGCTGGTGCCCTCTACTGCTCTGCCCACCTCCAAGCCTGAATTTGGGGAGATTTGCCTGGAGGCAGCTCTCCCTTGCTAAATCCCACGGGACAGGTACACACTATCCTGGCAAAGGATATGTCCTTAGTGGTGGAGAAAAAATTTAGCAAAACTTAGCACCTCTGACTTTCTCCAAGTGATTTTTTTAATTCTTTGTGGAAAAAAAATCCCCAGTAAATTAAATACCACTGTCTTACTGGCTGATACATGTGGATGTACGGATGTAACAACCTGGCTGGGCTCCTACGGTCACTAATGTACTCGTAAAACCACTGTATCGAGGTATGTCTGCCTCTGTAGCTCTGCTTGCTCCCAGGATCAGTGTGAGTCTTGATTTGGTTGTGTCAAGCTCTGTCCCGGTTATGCTCATTGCCACAGGTCACGGAGAAACCCGTAGGCTCTAGTCAAGTTAAAACCAGCTGGTTCCTAAGAAATGTCCTGGAGCTGTAATGCCACCTGCAGCCCCACCACATCTGGCAGAGAGTCCCTTTTGCAGAGTATTAAAGCCATCTCAGAGAACTCTATTAAAGGGAATGATTCTTTATTGTCTGATTAAGGTAATTCTGTGCTGCTGTAGAAACACGACAGTGTCTTACTTTTTTTTTGATGTTTCCATTAGCTCTGTAATTTTTGCACAGTATATTTTTATCCCATTGCTGTATATTTTTAGCCACGCTTCCATTTGCAAGTGACACATAGTACGATAGCTGTCATTACAAGAACACCCGTGTCTGGCTTTTAGCTAATCATGTGCTGTCCCCTCTAACATAGACATTTAATGTCTCCGTATAATACCTGGAGCTAAAAATAACACCCCACCCTCCTTCTTGCAATGTGAAAGCTGCTTAGTGCAGAAGCATCAGCACGTTTTAACTTTCATAGTCACTAGATGTAATGTTAAATGTCAGGTCTGCCACCAGCATTTCATCCCACGAGCGGCTCCCCAGTGATGTTCAGGAGACTGAATACATTGGCCACCATAAACGCTGCTGACTTTGATGGATGTTTTAGTCTTTTAGCTCTTTACAAGAGTTCAAAACAAAACATATGAAAACATATATATAGAAACTTAAAAAATGACCTTGTTATTTAACTTCTGTTTATAGGGTGGGAGTTTATAGGGGGGGAAACAGTGTTTATGCGTAGTGTAATTCTTTTGGGGGGTAACATTTTTACTAAAAACAGTAGAAAAAAAAAGATGTGTTGTGTCACATTAAAGTGCTAGTGATGGTAGAGGAAATACTTCAGGTCAGGCCTAAGCTAAACTGTTTTTTTTCCTTCTGTCTAGTCAGTGCTAGGAGTATGTTGGACACGTTTGCAGTTGGATAGATTTCTAACTAAGAGATGTAGCTGAAAAGGATTTACACAATCCTGAAAAATCCAGAGGCATATGTGGTTATAAAACTTCCTTATTACTGAACTTAGTTTTCTTCCTTAAGCCGTCTTAGATTTGAAGTGTTGTTTGAAATAAGGGCTGGGCTTCATGGGAGTTGAAAGTGCACCCTGGGGGTGCCTGATCTCTCCTCCTTTGCAGAAGACGTATTGGATTTGTCTTGTAAAGCAAAGTCAACTCTAAGAAATGTCTATAATCTGTAATTTGGTCTAGCCTTACCACTTGCTTTTATCATGAGAGCGTAAACAGATCATAGGTTTTTGCCAAAGTTATGCTTTATTTGCTCTTGACAATGAACAACTTTTCGGTGAGAACAGTAATTTGTGCTTTTTCACAAAACTTCAGGAAACAGGAATCTGAACAGGTTACCAGCACAGATCACTGCCTCCACCAACACATGAACCTTCAGCTAATTACTGGTCAGTCTCCTCGGGAACCTAAACTGTTCCCTCCCCAGCTCCCATGCACCCCACATCTGCACAGGCAGCCTTGGGGGGGAAAAAAAAAAAAAAAAGAGGCAATTAACTCTTCTGTCTGAAGCAGGACATTCAGGGAGATCTGCATAATGCTGAAAAGACAAGTCAGAATGTAACCAAACAGATACTGCTTCAGCGCAGAGCAGCAAGTGTCCAGGAGGTATTTATTCTACCTCCTCTGGCACTCCCCAGCACAGAGACGGTGACTTCATGTCTGGAGCTGCTACAGCCAACTGTACTGTTGCTATTGTATCCAGCCTGTTTGAGCTTACAGCATCAGAACCTTTAAAATAAAAATGTCTTTATTCTGATTCTTCATGGATTAAATACTCCAGCTGAGTTTCTCAATGTTTTCATGTCTTTTAGAACAGCTAAGCATCCATTGCTAAAATGCTTTATTACAGATCAGTCACTAATCCTTGATGCTGCAGTTCTTCTGTATTGGTTTTTTTCCCCTCTCTCCACACAAGGCAGAAATCCTGAGTTTCCATTTCAGCTTGATCTCCAAAGCCTGAAGAAAAAACAACCAACCCCCCTAATTCTTTTAACTCAAGCAATCTTACCTGCTCAGATGTTTCCTCACTTTTCTTTCCTTTCCTCTTATTAGCCTTCTGCCCTTCCTAAGATTGATTCTCGTGCAGTTGTCTATAGTCACGGGCAAAGCACTCTTACTATTGCTACAAGGGGGTTGTATTTGAAAACAGATGTCAGAACTTGTGATTATTTCTCCCTGAATTTCAGTTGTGCCCATCAAACTTTATTTTATCTTTCATAGCTGTGCATTATCTGTTTGTTTCTGATTATTATTTGCTGTTAGCAACTGTTCTGCCACAGTCTGTGGGTTATTTCGCTGGTCTTCCAATTATGTTGAGTACACATGTAGGAACAATACAGTTGCTTGACGATTTGTGAAAAGGCTATCTATTGCTATTGTGATTAATTAAGCTTTGAAAACTTTAAGAACTGAGGTCTGATTTACAAGCTTGAGTATTTATAGCGGTTTTAACATAGCTGGAGTTTAACCCTAAAGGTGAACCTCAAATGAATTTTGCAGAGTTGCTCAGAAAAAACCTAGAGAAACTCTCTTGGGACTTCCCACTGTAAAGAGGAATAGGGGCGGGAGAGACTCATGTGGCAAAGACCCAGACTAGGGCATTTAAAGAGTATTTCAAGGGATGTAAATTCCAGAAGGGCTTCAGGGCTCCTGAGATACTTTTCTAGGTGCTGGTGGAGCAGGAGCTTCTCTGGGGGAGGTTACAGTGGGGCTGAAGGAAGAGCTGAAGTCGTTGCACACACGGCTCTTGTTAGTGATGTTGCTGGGCACAAAAAAGGGGCAGAGTGGCGTTTTCAGACTTTCAACCAAGTCCAGAGAATTTCTGGTTTATGATATTGAACCCAGACCCAAGTCCTGAGTATTTCAGCATCCAAACCAGCATCTAGTGAGTTCATGGTGTAATTTATTTTCAGTAGGAATTTTTCTCTGTCTTAATATATGCTACAAATTAGTATAAACATGCTGGACAAAGGTCTAGAGGTCCAGGTAGTCTGTCTGATATCTGGTACCTAATATTGAAAGTAACAATTTGAAAAACGATATTAGAATGTTTTTTTTTTTTCCTAGCTGCTGCTTAGTGTTGCACACATCACTCTTTTTAAGCATACGAAGAGTGATAAGGTAATGGCAAAACACACACAGTTTACAGTCACCAGGTTTTAAATGCCAGTTTTACTGGAAGAAATTCAGCAAGAATCCAGAGGAGGGCACTGTTGGCTGCCTTAAGACTTCAAGTTGCAAATAGCTTTTTCTATTCGTGTCTGTGCCCAAGTCTGCACCTACAAGAAAGACCCTCGTTGCATTTGGCCACGTAACTAGTAGGAGTATTGGGAGACTTTGCTCAGTAGCATTTACAGGTTACTGCCATGATTAATATAAGTGTTCATGGTTCTTGGTTAAGTCAGTTCTAGTCAAAGATAAATCTGTGTCCTAAACTCTGGATCGTTATATTCACAAATAGTGCTGAGCAAGTAGGACTCCAGCTGATGCTCTAGCTGTTTCACATTAATAAAGCAGGGGGTCCCTAGCTCTGTGAGCACTTGATCCGTTTCACGTGCCTTTTCATAACACATTTTGTGCTACGAAATTCAGCCAGGGATGGATGTCGATGGTCTGTTACTGAGGAGAGAGTTCCCCTAGGATCTCTCTCCTTTATCAAGGGGTCCTACCCACAGCTGCCCCAGCGTGGGCGGGTGGCCGCTGTCAAACACTGGTCGGCTGAGAGCTGCACGATGCAGTTTCCACACTTGATGTTCCTAATTACAAATTTCCCTGGGTCTAAAGGAATCAACAGTCAGGTACAAAACTGAACTTGTCTTCTTACTGGAAGGTTGTAAACAAAGCTGAATTTTGCTCTCAGATTAATCATTAGGATGAACTCACAAGAAAGGTCCAAGAATATAAATGGAATTCAAAGCCTCTGCTGGATTTGTGTCCCAAGAGATGCCTGTATGTGGGAGGAAAGGTCAGGAGAAGCCTTTGCAAAGTGTTCCAGATCAAAGAGCTCTCCCTTGCTGACAAATCTGGTTGCATAAAGGACAACACCTCTCTCCAAAGTTCAGGCTTCTGATGTTGTCTTTAGATCTGTGAAATGAAAGTCAGTTCATTGATCAAATGCCTTTAGATCCCAGCGATTTTCAAGTCATCATCATAACTTTGAGCACGTAGAGTTGCGAAGGGGAACGTTTCCTCAGGTTCGCAGCGGGGGAGAAGTGCATCCGTGCTGGTAAGGCAGTAAGTGTCATAACCAGAGCCCTGCACTCAATTTTGAAATGTTCCTTTTATGAGCTGGCCAAGCCTCGGATATTTCTTATGCAAATGTTATGTTAAAAGGGTGATTTACCAGAGGCTGTACCTTTATGTTAAGATAAAAATTCCAACCCCTGTTCTGGAGATTATGAAGAGTGTTTAGCCATGTCAGCTTTCTCCTACAAACCTCCCTTGCTCTGAAATCCCTGACTTTCCCAGCACTAGTGTTTCTTTCACCCTGTTAGCCTTCAGCGTGAATGACACAAGCATCCTCAACAGACCCGGTGACATCTGTGTGCAGACTACCGCACGGCCCCTGCAGTCCCCGCGCTCTTTGGGGGTCTCGCGGCCATGCCCATCCCCTGCAGCTCCTGCTGCCTCCCGCATGCAGCTGCAGGCTCCTTCCCAAGACCGTCCAGATGTATCAGAGCAGTTACCTCTCTCCTATATGGCATCTTCATGAGCAGGCTAAATGCCCTTACTTTTTTTCAGTTTCTTTGTTCTTTCTTTTCTGTCTACACAAGAGGAAGGTAGATAAACTGTAAAAACAAGTCACTGCTCACCACAGTCTCATCAGCCCTTCTCTTGCCCCCTTACAGTGCTGTATAAATCTGTGACTGGTAAAGGACCTTTACACCCTCTGAAATGCCAAAGCCACGGAGGGAAGCCCAGTTTCAGATCAGCACTAGAAGCTGTACGGAATAAACCAGTCATGTTCCTAACGAGACTCGCATAGTGTCTGTGTAGCCAGAGGAGGGCACGCTTTCGAAGACACCTGAAGTTTGAAGCTGTGCAGATACTCGTGAAACAATTTGCAATCAGATTTCATGCTGTTAGCTGGGCAAATGAGTCCCTAAGGTGTGCAGGGAGCTGGCTTTGGCGTGGGTGATAGTTGTTATCATTCCAGTGAGCAGGAAAAACAACGAACATGTGTGACTTGATCTATGACTTTTGCCTGTATATTGTGTATATATATATATACACACACAATATATATACATTTTGCCTGTATATTTTGCTTTTCAGCTCTGACTTCTCAGTGCAGAGCACTGTATCCGTAAGAGCTGCATGTTTCCCATGTGCTGCAAATATTTGTGCCTCATCTATATCTTTGTACCTGGGATACAAATTGCTTTTAGTGATCGTCCTTTCAGAGGTGGGTAATTCATGCTACTGCATTTTAAAAGCATGCAAAACAAATGTGGCATCTTTGGCTTGGGCATGGATAGTAGGTTTCCAGTTTATTTTAGAGAGGAAATCAGTGAAGTGTGTGAAAAAAAGCACTTGTGAAAGAAAGGTGGGGGATATAAGAAGCTTTTGAAAGCTAGAGAGCAGCAGTGTTCCAGAGAAAACAAGCAGGGAAAAAGGAATATTAAGGAGGGCAGTGTTAAATGGAAACCTGGCGGGATCACAGAACAAGTGAGCATCTAAGATTAACAACACAGCTAAGAATTAATGAGCCAACGGTGCTTTCCTCAGTCTGCAGCAATAATGCATAATGCCTATGTGGATTGCCTCTTGTGCTCTCCTGCTCACCACACCTCATCTCCCACTGATGCAGAATCATTTTGCAAATCTACATTAAAACCATAGGAGAGAGCACTTCATGGGCAGTGTTTTAGGTCATTCCTACAGTGAAGCTACAGAAGCCAAATTTCACAGTCCTAAAGTCTGATGCTTCCCTGATGAGACCTTGAGCTGAATCAACCCAGGCAAAAATCTAGATAAATGGGTGGCATCAAGTAAGATGGGTATTTGGCATATTTGCATCCTCCTATCCTGTGGCTCTTTGATCTCTATTACTGTTTGCAGAGGAAAAAGAAAGGCCTGAAGCCATTTCAATCTGCTGTGACATTTCATATTCTATAGGGGATTAGGTCTAGAAACTACAGAGCTGCTGGACTGAAAAAAATAAGAATTGCAGCTGTACTCATCACCTGGGTGTTTAAGATTTGAACTTCTTTATATCACCAAAAAGTTAAATAAATTTTAAAATAAATATGTATCAAAAAAAGAATGTGGCATATGATAATCTTAAACTCTTAAATGTAGCTAGCTTTAAAGAGAAAAGAAGTCTAAAAAACAACCTAAAAATGCTTTTCCAATAACAACCACTGTAGGCTTGCTCACATAGGTATAACTGTTATACAGGTTGCTATGATGCCTTGGTTACTAGTAAAATGTGTGCAAACTGATTGCAGTGTCATGTGTGAGTTTCAGTGAGAAGATACATCTATGCTGATTTAATATTGTCTATCACTTGCATTTCTCCCATATACATCAAAGTGTTTTCTTGCATGCTAGGTTGCCTTTGCATTAGAATTTTTTTTAAAAGTTTCCAAGCTTTTTAAATCATTTTGCTGTATCTTCCTGTCTTCTCAACTCTTAAAAATTCTGACAATTCTGGATCATAAAGAATCTCATTCAAAGTAGATGCAGCAGTGCTTCAACCCAGACATAATAGGGAGGATCAAAATGAGATGTGAAGGTTAAAGATATGTCTGAAACAGAGGCAAAAATACATTTAATCCAGGAGCTATTTCAGTAGGTACAATAGGTGACAGTTTTGTATATTGATAATCAAGGGCTCACTCTTGTTGCTTTTTAAGTCAGGCATAAATTTCTAGTGACTTGAATAGGAAAAATATCAGAACCTTATTGCATAATTGTGCTCCATAAAGAAGAAACAAACCACTTCACAATATAGAAAACAAGAACCAGAAGATAGCTCATAGTGCTAAAAATAGCACCCCCAATTCAATTTCTGAAAATTCGTGGTTTAACACTGACTTGAGTTTCCTGTAACTCAGCACCTTCCGCTGTCTCTGAGACCCAAGCCCAGAAAGAAGAAGAAACCCGCTGCCAAACCACCCCTCTGCTCCACACCAGATTCTCCCCAGTCCTTTCCCTCCTGTCTTTCTTCCCAGCTCCCATTATAGATGCATACATCCTGTAACGCATACGCTGAAGTGATGGAAACTTTACAGCCAAGCGAATGCAGGCAATTTCAGGTTACTGCCAAGAACAGAACAATTTACTAAGAAAAAGAACAATCAAAGTTACCACCAAAGTCTACTTGATCAAAGCCTCCACTGAGAAATGCCCTTTGGTGGGAATGAAAACACGTATCGGAATAAGGTTTTCAAAGCGGCTATTTGCATATTATTTGTTCTGCTGTTACGGGAGTTCAATAGCGCTTGTACTCTAACCGCCCAGGGACTCTTGTATGAGTAGATTCCTCTGTTCGTGGGTTACGTCTAAAACCAGAAGAACCATGGTAATAATCTACTTTGATCTGTTGCAAAACTCGGGACAGGAACCTTACCCCATTTCTCTGTTAAACTCTTACCTCCTAGTCAAGATGTGTCATACCACTAGTAATTTCTTTTCTGTGGGGGGGGACAGTTTCTTTTTTGGTGATACTGTAACTCCAGACTGCTTATTGTAGGAACTGAAACAGGAGCCAGAGTGCAACCCTTGCTGTGCAATCTCAATAGAAGCTGAAACTATAGACTTCGAGGGAGCTAGGATTTCATCTCCAACCTCAGAAAGCCTCACAAATGAATTGCCCTTCACATTTGCTCTTGTTAAAGGTTAGAATAATCTATTCCTTTCCGTTGCTGCAACCTAGAATACCGTTATCACTCCTAAAACCTATTAGATTTCAAAATACAATTAAGTGGATTCTTGAGGGAAGCCAGGGGTGGGGAAAACTAAGGTGTTTTTTTCTCCTGAAAGGTTAAAATTTTCATTTGAATATCAAGCACACAGCTTATAGGAATTCTTCTATTTTATGATGGTATATGATACCCAGAGGAATTACATATTAAGAAAACCTATTGATCTCTAGATTTTCTTAAACACTAAACTACTGAGCTTGTTGAAATAACGTTTTTTAATCATGAATGATTCCAACGTGGTAAGAGAAGTATCACAGAGTTTCAACCTGCCTTTTTCAAAATGTTGCCATCGCACATAATGACTTGTTGAATCAGCTGCAAGGAGCCGTGAAGAGGACAGCAGTTCTGTCTCATTAGAGACTGCAATCATTTCAAATGGGATTTTACTCTGAATCTGAAGAAAAGCAGAAAAGGTCAAAATTTCTGAACGAGTACTCCTGCATTTGTACATTTTGCTCCAACAAAAAGGAAGTGCTTTACTTCATGACTTTGTTTTGTACTCGTGGATTTTATTATCAAAGAAAATCCAGACTAAATGACCCAGTTGTGGTGAGAGTTATGAGCGAAGTGGGTGGGAGACGATGTTGTCATCTGGCATCAGGTGCCACGGGAACGCAGACCTCCCTCCGCCAGCTGATGCTGACAGCACAGACCTACTGCAATACACCTGGCTCTTAACTACCTGAGGCTTTTTGCCCTTTTTTTTTTGCATTATGGTAGTGTCCAGGGCATTTAGGTATTCTGAGAATGTGATAATTGTACAGTCCTAAGCTAAAGCTTTTACTTGAGGTTGATGTTGAGTGGCTTTTCAAACTGCTTTGAAAATAGGAATGCAGACTATTGAGCTGGAGCTAACCAGCATCTCTAATACATTCACAAACTGCAAGATAGCTTCCAGAAAGAGATCATTTTGTGCCATGGGACACTAGGTGAAAGGACAAGATCAGGAACATTGCTTAGGATATCCAATGCCTTCCTTAATAGTCAGCTGGCCTCCCTCCAAGGAAACTCAGACAGCTGTTTCATCTCAAGGCCAATTTAATGCTCAGAACATACTTGGGTTTGAAGTATTCTCAGAACAAGGGTAACATGAGAGGACTGAGTGCATTACCAGCACCATTGCCAAACTCTGAGAATAATCTGCATGCCGCTCAGCATGCATGTTTGAAGGCACGGTGGAAAGGTGGTGTTGCTCCGCTAAGATTCCCTTATGTGACAAGAAGTTTCACTCTGCAGAAAGACACTACACTGTGATACAGGGGAAACAAAAGGGAAAAGAGTGAAAGCAATTTATGATATCTCTGCTGTGAGTCCTGCTGTGGTACTTTAGCTAAGTTTCTGGTTTGGAAAACACTTGACTTGTAATTTTGCCTTACGTGTTATTTTCAACAATTAAATATTAAGTATGTAATTTCTGCTTACTGTACCCTATATCTATTCTCAATGATAAGCATGTCCCTTTGCTGCCTTTCCACAAACCCACATATTTAATTTCTTTAAAATATTCGGAGTTTGAGGCTATTCTGTTACTAAATTGTTTATTTTGGTGTAGATTATGCATCATCAGAGGGTCTATTTCATCACTGCTTCGGAACTTGTTTGATACTGTTGTTTTGGCAGCATCAGGGACAGTTTCTCTAAGGGTAATAACACTGAAACCCTCTATGTGCAGGTTTTAGATGAAGACATATTTTTAAATGAAAGTAAAATTGTGTTACTTCTAAAATGCAGTGAGATGACTTGATGGGATCTCAATCTACGTTTATTCCATGGCTCCAGCCCTTTAACATTAGCCCCCAAGCATTTTATAAGTGCATAATGTTTTAGGACATGCATGTGGTCATGAGCCAAAAGCTATGCTGAATTATAAATCAAAAAACTCCAACTGGTCTATCATTATTAATCTCTAATTCCCCATCTACATGGTATAACAGATAAAGAACCCGGTGTTCAGAAATAGCATTCGACAAGCTAAATTAAAATGCATGTCAGCAGTGGTAATGACAGAGGTGGACTGAAGAGTGAAAGGATCTTGCACATGTAAGAAGCATGCAAAAATGTTTTAGCAAAATAAATGTGCATGAAAGCTCGTGATGCACAAGTTCTGGAGGCAGAAATCTCTGCATTTCAACTTTATGAAGTGATTTGGATGACAAAACAAAATAGCATTTAATATCCACTTTGCATAAGTGTTAATGACTGTACAAGGTTCAAAAAAATGGCAAGTATGGTCTATTTATTCCATCCAGCATAATGCTATAGTGCAGTAATTTGCACAGTAAACTGTGCTCCAGAATGTCAAAATTGATCGTTTTGTCACCAGAATGTGACTGTCCACCAATCTCAAACCTAAAAGGCATAATCAAAGCTGTATCCAAGAAGTAAAAATCCAAAAGTTTAAGTCAATGCCTGCCAAGTAAATAGGGTTTGAGAAGTGGGACTGTCATTTAATCCACACTTCAAAGTGTACACACTGTTGAAATAACAGAAAATACATTGAAGAAAGCTCTGCAGAGCTCCTCTTCCTTTTTGCAACAGCTCTGTAAGTTGCTGAAGGATGCTAGTTGTGTGCTACCTGCTGTAACCTGTGTGGAGAACAAGTATCAAGTTGAAGCTGGATCTGGGAAAGTAAACACACAAATCAACACTTGGAGAGCTCTGGAAAGGAATCCTCCAGAGAAGCCACACGTGCAGATATTCTTGCCCTCCACTTACGTCTGCCGTTTCACTTGTGCTGTTTTTGGCTGAGGTAGAGTTAATTTTCTTCATAGCAGCTAGTATGGGGCTGTGTTTTGGATTTATGCTGAAAACAGAGTTGATAATTCAGGGATGTTTTAATCATTGCTGATCAGTGCTTACACACAGTCAAGACCTTTTCTGCTTCTCACCCCACCAGCCAGCAGGCTGGGGGGGGGCACGAGATGTTGGGAGGGGACACAGCCGGGACAGCTGACCCCAACTGACCCAAGGGATATTCCAGACCATACGACGTCATGCTCAGCATAGAAAGCTGGGGGAAGAGGAAGGAAGGGGGGACGTTCAGAGGTAGGGTGTTTGTCTTCCCAAGTCACTGTTATGTGTGATGGAGCCCTGCTTTCCTGGAGATGGCTGAACGCCTGCCTGCCCATGGGAAGTGGGGAATGAATTCCTTGGTTTACTTTCCTTGTGTGCGCAGCTTTTGCTTTACCTATTAAACTGTCTTTATCTAAACCCATGAGTTTTCTCACTTCTTTTACCCTCCTGCTTCTCTCCCCAATGCCACTGAGGGGGAGTGAGAGCGTGGCTGTGTGGGGTTTTGTTGCCTGCTGGGGTTAATCCACGACACTTATGTGATTGTGCTGACAACTCAATAATGTACCGAGCACAATCCGGCTGCAGGCGGGACCCACCTGACATGCTTCCTCTTTGGGAAGTGTTGAGGATCTCACCTTGAAGCCAACCTTGGAGCCCCTCTTAGTTACCAATGTGACAGTCACTATAATGGCAAACATTCCCATGGAGTTATTTCTTGTTCAGTCCTGGCCTGCCCTTCCATTTTTTTCTTCTCTGTAATTAAGCTCGGTTTTAGCTGCTGTAGCTCAAACAGCAATTGTCCTTTACAAGATTACACTGAAAAATGATTTAACATTGTATTACACTGAGCAGACAAAGGGTGATACTAAAAACAGGCAAGTATGCAAACATTTCAGTAGGCAGGTAATCACTGTAGCCAGAAGAGTATATTTGCTAGAAGTTCTGCAAATATTTAGCGATTTAAAGGTTGCTGCTGTTATTGTACAGACTTACAACGTCTTACCAAATTATACTCTGCTAGCCTGAAAACTAATTATTTCTTTAGCAGAAGTCATAGATGCCAAAAATTAGTCAGCTTGTATGTGTTGGTCCTCTGCAGTTTTATGCAGTCTTTTCTGTAAGCAAACACCTCAAAGCTCTTTATGAATGATGCATGATGTTTTAGTCCAAGTCAAAAAGGGACTTCAAAAGTTGTAGGATACTCTGTCAACACAAGCCCTCCATCCGGTAGGATTTGTATCATGACTTTTTCTAAAGAATCTAATTCTAAACATTGAAACACAGCCGCTTCTATATTGTGTGACGGGAAACGAAATAGAATATTTCACTCAGAAGTTCTGTTTCTGACTGCTTATAATGACCACTTCCTATTTACATCTATAGCAGTGCCAATGTGCCTTCTCATACAAATCAGACATGCAGCATTCTCCTGATTCAGCATGCTAGCAAGAAAACTGATTATTTATTTCAAATCTATAAGTAAGCCTTGGGATGACTAACCCTACATCTCCAAATCCTTTTTCAAAACAAATTCTGTTGAGATAGCTGTCTTGCAGCCAGATCTTCCTTGAAAAGTGAGCAATTTCAAATCCATTTGTCTCTAATAGAATTCAGATTCATAGAAAGTCACTGTAACACTTAAAATGAAAAAACATCCATTATCTCTCCCACTAGTTTTTATTTTTAAGGTTTTTTATTGTTGATTTTTGACAATGTGGACTCCTCAGCTGCCTTCAATAAAACAACTTTGGAAGAGTGGCCAGCTGGAGGCATCACTAGGCTGTCTAAGGTTTAATCTCATGAGGTTATAATGACCAAAGACTCTTTCCACCCAGAGGTTCTACAGGCAAGATCCCAAAATATGGTGTTACAGGTCTAAGAAAGATAAAGAGCTATTTCTTGCTCAGCTGCACCAGAGCATACCAGGAGTAGCTCCATTAGTGTTAATATACTTGCATCAATTGGGAACTGATGTGAGAAGAAAATAAATACGTGGGTTATCTCTCTACCACTGGCCTTTAATTTGTAATGACAGTTATCACGAAGTTCTTCTAATCACTTGTTTTCCACTGAAGATTAATACTGAGTAACAGGGTTCAAGAGAAAAGATTTTTATCCTGTAAGGTCTTGAGTGCTATTGGAATATTTTTCAGTACTGTGTACTCTAGAGGAAGCAGCATGGATGATTAGAAAGGGCACCAGAATTAGGAACTCTGTTAATGAGGTTTACATTGGTCTCTTGTATAACAGAAAGGTCTTTTCAGTTCACTGCCCCTGCTTCTTCATCCAGACTGTCTAACACTGGGATGCTCCTTGCCTTCTTTCAGTCCAGCATCTGCTTCTCTTATTCTGAATATCTCTCTCCTTGTCCTTGTTATGGTTTAAGCCATACAAAGAATAATTTCTAAACTAATTTGAGAATCAAGCTCCCCAGAACTGCGAGATATTTGGGGATTTTAAAAAACATTTTGAATTAGATTCAGTTAGGTTGCCTTTCAGTTTTCTGAGCTATTAGAAGTTACTGGTATGGAGCTCAGGGAATCTAAGCAGTGCAGAAGACAGAAATTTGCATTTAAAAATAATGACAGCTAAGATTCTCAGGGGGGTTAGGGAACCCAGACTTTAAAGGAAAGTACAAAATATTTTGAAACCTAAGAAGTGTTGCAAGAACTGACAACTCAACTACACTGTGCTTTTCGAAGAGACCGTGCAAGCTTTCTGTTTCTTTTCTAAAGACATTTCTATCTCCTCCTTGTGCTCTTACTCTCAGAGACCAAAAGCGTGCCTTAGATTAACACCTGAGTCTTCCTAAACAGCTAGTTGCAAATGGGAATTCCTCTTCCACCTCCTCCGCATTTCCCATATGCCACCACTTCTTGTGAGGCTGCAGGTGAGTCATTTAGCTTGAGGCCACCCTGTTCGGCAGCAGATAGACATTAAATCAGCCTACGGCCAAACTGCAGCCTTAGCAACCAGTGGCTGCTCACACTGATTATTTCTCATACTCCCAAAGTTCTCCTTCCACTGAGAAGTCTGCTGGGCTTTTATTCTGCATTGTTGTCCAGGTGGCCTTTATAGGACTTTGAAGTCGTTAGACAAAAGTTTTAGAAGAGCCTTCATCTCATAGAAATCAGCTGCAGGTCAGCAGTGAGTCTTACTGACTCATCTCTCTCTGTGATATCCCTTTCATAAGCACATATGTGACTGTGGATGCCCAGTGTCAACAGCAATCTATTCTCAAGACATGAAAATATAAAATTCCTTGAAAAGGGACCAACTTGTGAACATTTGGATATGGTGTCTTCTTTTCAGTAACAGTAAAGAATTGAAAAAAATCAGTGCTGAATAAATGGCTACAGAAGCTGTTGCAAGCTGAGACAAAATAACTTCACATACTGTTCTGTTTAAAACTGAAATATGAGTTGGATTTCATCTGTAAGTAACAACAAATAAATAAAGTGTTGTAATTACTTGTGTGTGCTGGGAAAGAGGGAGAAGAGATGAGTATTGAGCAGAAGACTGGACTTTAACAGCTCCAGATAAATTAAATGCAACAATACAGCTTTGTGCCTTGGGTCGCTGTGTAGGTAAATAGTAACTACAGAAAGGTTCATGTAGTTTCACATCCATCAGTGGCAGATGGCATCAAAGGTTTTGATGAGGCATCAAAGTTCCAGCTGTGCCAGGGGCACTTAATGATGGCATTAAACGTGTTCCCTTTTCTTGAAAACTGGGGAACTTTGAAGGCTGAAAGACCACATTAATCTTTAGAATGTAGGGAAACCAAGACTGGCAGGGCACCAGTTGCAGACATTGATTTGAGTTTGTGCAGTTCTTGCAAATTCAAGGAGATTCCTCAGTCTCCCCACTCAGTGCAGAAGGATCTGTGTACGTGTGTGTGTATAACCCCTCAGCTTAACAGGATGGGCTTTTAACAAAATAGTGTGATGAACTGTAGATGGAAAAACTCCTGGGAAGTAGCAAAGTTCTGAGAAGCCTTACTGTTTTCTGTTTGCTATCTCGCAGGAAACTCTCAGCACTTTTCATTTGATTCTGTATTTTGAATCCCTGAAGAATTCATCAGCACCAAAAACAAAAAAAAGTTCTGCTGCTTGTCATGCTCGGTTTTTGCATGAGAGTCTCTGAGGGATAGAGTGTCTCTGCAAAGACAAAAGCAAAACTCCTCCTTTGTCAAAAAAAATAGTCTAGAAAGTTAATACCTTTATCTCCACACACAGAGTACTCGATATCTCTAAAAGCTTTTTTAAATTTACTTTTAAATGGAGCTATACATTGTTAAAGACTGTATTTTTGTGTGTGTGCGTAAGGCTCTTTTTCTGTTGGTTGAATTTACTATGCATAACCTTTCCTTCACATAATAAACTCCCTGAGGAGAACAGGTCTCTGCATTTGGAATCTTCAGTGCCACCAGCAAATTGAAGGGTAAACCCGTTCTTAAGGGAGAGGCTTCTTGGGCTGTTTAGCTGTAGGTATTCCCAACGTGACAAAAGAAGAAAGGGCTGAGAAGGCAAGTTCAATAGGTTGACATCATAATGTCAGAGAAGATATCACATAGTCCACAGGAAAACTTCAGTAGCATAAACTGTGCAGATAAAAAAAAAATAAAAAAAATAGGTCTTGCTCTACATTACTTAGAGTTAAATAAAGACAAATTAGGCTGTAGTTGTTTCTTGCAGTCAGCTGTGCTGTATCAAGGACTTGGTTAGCAGGAGAGATCTTCACCTAAGTCAGGAGTCACAGTACCCAAGAAGTGCATCTGAATGTGAATTTCAATTTTACAGAATGCATCTTTGTATTTTTAATAGATCGCTAAAACTTTACATTACAACACTCTGGTACATTAAGGTCTTGCAACTAGTTAGAGGTAGAAGACCAAAGGGTCAAGTTATTCTCCACATGTGCAGTCTACAGAAATTTCTCTCTGGGTTTTCAGCAGTGACAGGTCCACTTGCTGTGTTTGGTATAAAAGGATGGCTCAGTGACGAGGATTTAAGGACCATCTACCCAAAGGGTTCAGACAGAGACCCAAATACACACGATGCTCCGAGCTGCCAGAATGAGCTGTGCGGCAGAGCTAGACTTGAGGCTGAGACTGAGTGGATCGATCCTGGCTCTCAGCAGGGGCAGAGTGCTCTGCTCAGAGTAGCTGCCTGGCTTCTGACCACCAGCAGCCTCACGTCTTGCTGGCCTGAGGGAAGAGCGAGCTCAGAGCAGTCCCTACGGAGATGTCCCCAGAGAGATGGATTTAAGTCCACTGGGAATTTAAGAAGTTTCTTAAGTACTGGTGAAAATCCTTACTAGGCTCCTCTCTTTGCAAATGTAAACACTTTAATAATCTGATTCCTAGTGTCTCAGTCTCTCTTTCGCAGTCTTAGTTTGCCTTTAAAGTGGGGAAGTCCTGTCGTCCTCAAGCATATTAAAAAATAAGGAGCTCAGCCAATGTAATAAACCAGGGATTGCAGAGGAGTTCATAAGGGAGAGCATACAGATACAAATATTATAGCCTGTTTAAGCTCTGTTTCAAAAAGAATTTTGAATTCTATTAATATGTTCAATTCAATATCATATCCAAGAGCAGTATATGAAGACATACAGTTTTCACATAAAGTAGATATCGCAATGTTGCACAGGGCTCCAATACCTGTATTGTTATCTGTACTGGGTTTGCGTGGCGAGATTTTGGTAGCAGAGGGTGGATTACAGGGGTGGCTTCTGTGAGAAGCTGCTAGAAGCTTCCCCTATAGCTGACAGAGCCAATGCCAGCTGGCTCCAAGATGGACCTGCCGCTGGCCAAGGCCAAGACCATCACCAGCGGTGGTAATGCCTCTGTGATAACAGATTTAAGAAGGAAAAAAAAAGTTGCAGCAGGCACAGAAGCTACACCCAGAGAGAGGAATGAGAATATGTGAGAGAAAGAACCCTGCAGACCCCCAGGTCAGTGCAGAAGGAGGGGGAGGAGATGCTCCAGGCGCCGGAGCAGAGATTCCCCTGCAGCCCGTGGGGAAGACCACAGTGAGGCAGGCTGTCCCCCTGCAGCCCAGGGAGGTCCACAGGGGAGCAGATCTCCACCTGCAGCCCGGGGAGGACCCCACGCCAGAGCAGGTGGGTGCCTGAAGGAGGCTGTGACCCTGTGGGAAGGACCTGCGGATCCATGGAGAGAGGAGCCCACGCTGGAGCAGGTTTTCTGGCAGGACTTGTGACCCCACAGAGGACCCACGCTGGAGCAGTCTGTGTCTGAAGGACTGCAGCCCGTGGAAGGGACCCACACTGGAGCAGCTCATAAAGAACTGTAGCCCATGGGAAGGACTCAAGTTGGAGAAGTTTGTGAAGGACTGTGTCCCGTAGGACGGAGCCCATGCCGGAGCAGGGGAAGAGCGTGAGGATTCCTGCCCCTGAGGAGGAAAGCGCAGCAGAGACAAGGTGTGATGAACTGACGGTGACCCCCGTTCCATGTCCCCCTGGGCTGCTGGGGGTGGGTAGGTAGAGAATCCGGGAGTGAAGCTGTGCCCGGGAAGAAGGGAGGGGTGGAGGAAGGTGTTTTAAGATTTGGTGTTATTTCTTATTATCCTACTGTGATTTGATTGGCAACAAATTAAGTTCATTTTCCCCAAGTCGAGTCTGTTTTGCCCATGATGGTAATTGCTGAATGGTCTCTCCCTGTCCTTATCTCAGCCCACAAGCCTTTTGTTATATTTTTCTCTCCCCTGTCTAGCTGAGGAGGGGGGAGTGATAGAGCAGCTTTGGTGGGCACCTGGTGTTCAGCCAGGGTCAACCCACCACACCCTACAAAAAACACTATAGGATGTAGTACTCGGTACTTGCTCACACAAACAGCAAGATTTAAGTCCATATAGCTGTTTCTAGGAAGACAGATCAAAAGAACTGAGCCAGCTGAAGGTGAATCAGCTGTGCTATTCTTGACCACCATGGTATGAGGGATGAAGTAGAAACACAGATTTCAACAAGGACAGCCTCTATTTTTCTGCCATCAAGATTTACCCTGGCTGATCAAGAAACACGGAAGACATTGCAAAATATTTCAGATCCATATTTTAACTGTTATATTAAGTTAGTTTATAAATTGCCTGCTAAAGATGACTGGCCCACTTAAGATTGCTTTTATCTGGAAGTGAAACATATTTTATACCTCCCTTTGCCAGCACTGGAGTACCTATGGCTCTCTGCTTTGAGGCAGTTGTTACAGAGGAGAATCACTGGAAGGTAGATTTCAGGTCACTAGCCATTTTTCAATGAACTGAAAAATCTGCCCTCTCAGATGTTTGGCATATAGCTGGGGTCTGAACCTATATTTCCAGTTGTCTAATGAGGACAGTGCTTGAGCAGCATACAACACCAGGCAGAATTACTTTCTGCAGAAAATATTAGGTCATGGTGATTCTCTCATCCTGCCCAAAGGACGTGTCTCAGCTGAGATTTTTGAAGTTAGAAAGTTTATGAATTTGTATCTATGACTTAAAAGTTCTTTATGGCAAATTCAAACAACTGGAAATGTAGTTGGTACATTTGCCTGTTTGTGTGCTGAGCTTAAAGAAACGTATATTATATAATCTGGGCTTTTCTTTCTTCCCAGTGTACTATAAGATATCTTCTCTCTGCATTCTGCTTTAGGGAGTTAATCAATGTAGATGTTTGGATCAGATTCTCTATGCAATACATAACCTCTCTAGTAATCAGGAGACACCAAGGAGTTATAATTTGACTAATGACAGAGAATGTCCAGGGGAGACTGTTCCTGCCAGGATATATGCTAGAATACGCACAGCCTGCACAGCTACAGCTCGGGGACAAACATCTAATGACACCTTTCACTTATGTTCAAGGAGACAATTAGAAACAGTGTCTAAAATAGCTACCCAGAAAGAAGCGGGAAAGCTGGTAGTAAGGCCGTACAGTTATTTTTTGAGATTATTTAAGGATGTGTGTGCTGGAAAGCAATGAAAGGGAGCCTTTTACATCCCAGGTTGGATCCCATTGGAAAGAGTCACTATTTCCGATCTCTGGTAGAAAGGGAAACTAAGGCCCTGGAAGCAAAGGGAGCAAGGACTAGAGGGGACCAGATCTGGGACTATCCAGCTCTACAAACTTTCGTGCATGACCATGACTCTAATCAGGACAAGACCTTAAATGCACAAGACAAGTATTTGCGAATCACTAAAAGTTTGCTTTGTCACGAGGGCATTGCTACAGACGGTTCAATGCTGTCCCTTGGCAGAAGGCGGCTTTGTACCTCTAAGGCATCCTTGCAGGGCAGGATGCCTGTGGGCAAACAACCAGAGTGGGAAAGGACCTGATGTGGCTTCCACCGCAGACTACATGGTGATAGAGCAAATACGCAAATACATACTTTATATAGCTTGCCAGCTCAAGCTTGCTCAAATAGCTGTTCCTGTTTTATGTTCCTCTAGCTTCCCAATGGGATACATTTTTTTAGTCGGAAGCAGAGATGTGCATTTCTAAACTGCAGTGGACCCATCCCTGGAAGGAGGTCTGTGTGATGACCTTTCTGTAACTGGATCATTTTTTGTGGTATTTTCTACAGACTGCAGCAGGTAGCAAATAGTTCTAGTCAAAGCTTTCAAATACTGTAATTTGATGTTCCAGATGGTGGTGTATGATGTTATTTTGACTCTGCCGTTATACTGTTTTATGCTCTTTTTTGAAAACTAAGTACATAATGTGAAAAAAAATCCTATTAAATTATTCAAATATTTTCTTATGAGGCTATAATATAGGCAAAATGAGGAACAAAAAGAATTGCTGGAGATGTCTTTTTTCACCTGAGAACTATGATTTTCTAATAAATGTAATATTCCTTGCTGAAGAAGAGATATATTTATTAAAAAGAGCCATTGTTTGCTTTTCAAGGTAATGTTTTGGACTTTTGTTTGCTTCTTAAGACTGAATGAATAATGTGTATTTACACTCACTGCATATAAAGCTGCATTATCTTTCATTACTCTTGCAGCCTTTCTAGGGTGTTAGGTTTGGAAATATATTGTAATTAAAAACAAGGAGCTAGCTTTAAAAAATAGTTATCCATTGCCATGCCTGGGAAAGAAATGTTATTTCCTTTGTGACAAAAGAATAATAACCCTGGCAGATGGGTTGCTGCAGAGCTGGAAGAAAAGCTCTGTTAGAGTGGGACTGACAAAGCCGTCTGTGCAGAACAGGAAGTCCTGTCGGGGAGGTAATAAAAAAGACACTATTTCAGCCCAACTAGTTCCAAATAATCCCTACGTCAAGCTTGCCTCCTGACTTGCTAGGTAAATATCATGGTGCTAAGATATTAATGACTCTTCTAGTTTATTGAAATGACCTTGTTGTTGTTACCTCAGCAGAGACTGTTTGAAATTTAAAGTTGTGTTGAACACAAAGCTTCTATGTCTTCTGGTTTGGATGGTACAAAAGTATTCAGACATCCTCTGTTTGCTTTGCCTGGCTCTTTTTTTAGCAGATTGCTATTGTTAGAAGGACATTAATATGTCATTGAGCCTGGACTTTCCCACATCTTTTCATCTTTGGAGAGGGGTGATACTTCTTCCCTGTGAAGAGCTGTCCAGATGGCTTTGATATCCCATCAACTTCAGCTTCATAAATGCTCCCACCTGAGGGAAACAGAGACAGCTCCACTAATGCCCCTGTACTGTGAACACAGGTTATCAAGGAAAACATTTCTTTAAAATATTGAACCCTGTAAAACTCATCTTTACTTTTTCCCCATGACAATCAGCAATAAGCCTTCCAGTTTTCCAGTAAGAACTGGACCAAAGCTAACATAGCTGGCACAAGGGACACTAACAGATAACCACAACTCTGCAAGCCACACAAACACAGTGTCCCCACATCCCAGAGCAGATGCCCTAAGCAGGACTGTATTCCTGGATGTGTCCCTTTTCCCACACAGGTCTACGAAACCTGCAAAGTCTGTGCTGCAGTATAGTCAAATTAGCTTTAACTGTGGCTGTAGTACCAGATGTGGGCTTGCTGCAGTATTGTGGGAGTCTGTATCAGCTGTAATATCAGTAAAGAATTGAGTATCTAGCTTTATTCTTTCCTCTGGATTGCTACCAGCACCTGAGCTAGCTGGCATTAACCCAGTGCAGGTCTGAGTAAGTTATATTGCAGTCACAGCCATGGCAGCTATAGATGCATCCAACCAATACAGGAAGAGATGAAACATTCCTGTATTTAGAGAGTAAAATGAGGTTTTTTGAGGAGGATTATCTGGAGCAAACTTCTCAGTAGAACCTCAAGGGAATCATTTCAATTCAACTTTTGTTTGTTGACTATTCAATGTTACCCAACCTCTGCCTCTTAAAATAGATTAATGGGTTTCCCACCAATCATTTTTTTCTCTCATTGTCTCTTTCTTTCTTTCTTTGCAGTGGTTTTCAGCTACTTTTGAAGGGGAGGAAGGGGTACAGATTTGAGTATTATTGTCTCCTCTGGCCTCTTATACAAATGAGGCAGATTGCTGGCAAATAGGAGCCAGATTGGATCCCCACTATTTACTCTCTTTATTTTTACATTCCTTTTTTTGCTAAAAAATCCATTTAGAAGAGGTGAAGCAGAAAAGCTCCTTTCACAAATAATTAGCTAGAGTCTTTCCAGCCATGTGAAAATGAACAAAATCTAAAAACCTAAATCTTCAACAAAGAAACACAAACCCAACAGTAACAAGGCCTACCTTGAAAAGACAGAAATGTGCAAACCAAAACATTCAGATCCAAATCCCACAGTTTCTTCTCAAAGATAAAGATGATATCAAATTCCAGACCTAATCAGGATTCTGCTTTTTCAGGGTTGGTAAAGTCAGACCCAAGCAAACTGGAGATTGCTTCCCGATTTGGTCTGAGCTGCAGCCAATGTCCAGTCTTTCACCTAGTATTTTGTTAAAAGGCAAAATATCAGAAGGGCTATTGATGCTGTGATCAATGCTGCATTTAAGAATAGTAAGAGTCTTACAATAAACAGCAGTGGTTGTCTTCTCTTTTGTGGAGGGGCTGAAATACTATAACAACTTGCAGACATTTGCATTATAAAACCTGACTTCTCCTGGCATTCCAATCTCAGACCTGTTGAAGATGTAAAGCTAGGCATCTTCCTGAGCTTGTACCCAAAGATGGTGCCTGGAAAGCTGGTTCAAAGCATGTGGACTTGAGCGTTTACTTTGTCTGAGGCTGTGTGCTTAAAAGGAATACAACCATACTTTTTTGATTCCTACTTGATAGACTTCTAGTACCTAATACAGACTTCTTACTGTATTTTGAAATTCAAACATTCCACATGAAACTTAGCAGGCTTTCAGATTAAGCAGTGAAGGTGTATTAAAACATGTTATAGGTAGCATTTGTCATTTATGTGTTTTTCACTTGTCTTTATTGAGTAATTGATACCTACAGTGCTCTCTTTCAACCTACAGTTGCTTGGAATAAATTTGCTGAGACAGTGCCTCTTTGCCAAGTAACATGTATTACTATTTACAAAATCACTTCTAGGGGAGCAATTATTCCTAAAGATAATAACGGGTTCTGTGTAAAAAGGCTGCTACTTGATTAATCATGCCTTTTTGCTGGTTTTGTAAGAAGGAGCTGGACAGGGAAGGAAGAGCAATATTTCACAACTTAGCATTTGTAGATGATGTTGCTGAGAAAAGAGTTCACCAATAATATCTGAGTCTCACTAAGCTAGGCTTAAACTTTTTGCCTATATGAAGGGGACAAATGCTTCAAGTCCAAAAGCAGATTTAGTTCTTTGCTTTCCTAATCTGTTTTCTGACTCCAAACTCATGTTTCTTTGCTTTGCTTTATTGACCCCCAAATTAACAATGGTAAACAGCCCAATATAAATCACCTTGCTAAGATTAAGCTCTTCTTCCACGGGCCCTCTCATAAAACATCTCTGGGGAGAATCATTGCATGATTCTTTGTAGTCAAATAAGTAACAAATAGCCTTAATTCCATGGATGAACAGAAAACACATAGTTATTCAATGGTGCTAAGAAAAGTTAATGAACAAAGTGAGATGATTAATTCAGTGAGATGTCTCAAGTAAACACAAGAATTTGAGTTTAATCTCTGGATATGTATCCACTGGTGAAACTGTTATATTTTTATTGTAATAGGGAAGAGAAAGTAGACCTGACATTTCTGTCAAGAATGTGCTTGGCTCAGCCACAGGCACCACATTTGCAAGCTTTTGAGGTTTTTAAGTTGTGCTGTCCATGCCATAGCATTCAGAATTACTCTGCTTACAGAGGTCAGATTTACAAAGAGTATGAAAAAGAATTTCTAGAAAATTAGATCTATAGCCCTCTGCTTCCATTACTATTATCACATCATATGCAGCGAGGAATGTAAAAACTTAATTCAAATCAGTGCAAATGACTCCTCCTCAAGTAGGCAACTGGGGAGCTCCAGCTGCATGATTCCAGCTGACTGTCTACCACAAGAAGCCTACTGTAAGTCTACAAAGCCTACCGTAAGCCCATGTCATGTCATAAATGCAAACACACTGTCTGGGGTTCAGATGAGACATGGCAGATTGCATTTATGCCAAGGAATGGGTAGTCCTATTGAAAATGTTGGAAGAGGCTGAAATTTAGCAAGAATAAGTCCTCAGTTGTTTAACTATTCTCTTTCAGCAAGTTGAGTTACTGAAGAAGAAGATGGGATCCTTTTCACGCTTAACTGCGATTCCTCTACTGATACTAGAGATTATGTGTTGAAACAGATAATATTGCTTCTGTTGCTTAAATGTTTGCTGCTTTTGGGCCTAAATCTTTCATTGCATTTAACAGGGAGTTAATGGCACTTGAAATACTCTTTGAAGACATTTAAATCTCAGGCTTTAAGTACTGACCTAAAGCCCACTGACATTGACCCTGGTCCTAAAACCCTCATTACCCAGTGACCAAACTGTCACTCTCTGAAGATATTTCTCCCTCTGCAGTAACCCTAGAGTTTTCTGAGAATAGCAAGCAAAATTTCATGAAGATTTGCAAAATCTAATGATTTTTGGAGCAGAATAAGAGCTGATTATCCATATCCAAGTAATGAAGAGAAAGTTTTCATTTGTATGGAGAACGTAGGACAAAACTCACTGTTAAAAATTGCCTCTAACTAGGGATTTATTAGTTGCTATTGCAGTCTTAAGACTTTTAAGACTAAATTGGACTCTTTAAATTCAAATGTCTTTATATTTTAGCTCAGTCCCAGTGAATTCTTTATTCTCCTTGAAGGGCAGCTTAGTAACAATTAAATAGCTTTTGTTCCTAGAAGATAAACCAACTTATGAAATGCTCTATCAGAGAGTCACAAACATGAGGTTGAAGTGAATCTTACTATTGGGGGAATGAGAAACAGTCTTTATGTTCAGTCTTAATAGTCTATCTTTGCCTGTTTAAAAGACCTTCTGTAGTAAAACCCATTAAACTGGTGATAACAGTTTTTCAAAACAGATTGAATTAAATGTTAAAATTTCAAACCGTGTTGAACTTCTGTTTCTGACAGAAGAAAATTAAATGTAAGATGAATATAAAAGTTAAGAAACTATTTCCTATACCTGTGAAAGGGCTAGGATGAGAAAATTACTTTCCTTGTAACCAGTCAATGGTTCAGCTACCTAGAAAGGGGCCATTTCATCCACTGAAAAAAGCATGGGCAGAAATATCTCAGCATCAGAAGTGCTACTTTTGAGGAAAGGTTTTTAATTGTCTTAGGCTGAACACCTCTAAGTGTCTTTTGGACTGGGGAAATTATTTTCTTAGTGCCTTCACCTTTTCTGACAGAGAATATAACACGCTGCTTCTGTTCTACTAAGCACTCACCATTATTGGAATATGAATGAAATTTATAACATTCTGAGCACCATAAATTTAGGCGGGCTGCTACTAAGCCAGTTGTCATCATTCTCTCAGAAATAATACAATTCTAAATAAATGCAATCCCAAATGTTCCCTTTAGTTATCACCACGAAACAATGCATGAAAATATTGCTTGCTACAGCTGACATGATGACTGATGGTAGCCCATTGAAGAGACCACTCACTTTCTTAAAATGCAAATACCTCAATACAAAACCTGAAAACAACTAATGAGCAATTGCCCTTGGAAACATATAAGACAGAAGACGTTCCATCCTGTTCCTTTATATATTCAGAGGCATGACTTCTTGGTAATCCACCAGAGCCATCACTCACTATATGATTCATTAGACGTTAAAAAAATGTTTGAAGTTGTCGTATATAAGATGACAAATGTGCAAACTAGATATGCAGCTGTGATGAATCTGCAGAAGATGAACAAAGCAGACTTTCATGCTATTCAGAAAGTTCAGAAAATGCTTTAAAAACTCTCAAACCACAATACTCGAACATAGGCATGTCCCAGTTTAGCAAAAGCTTTCATATACTGTTTGTCACAACAAATGTATCTGTTTAATTCTCAAGTAAATGTTCTATAGTAAATTGTCAGATCTTGTGACTAAAGACTAAAATAAAAGCAAAACTTCTGAATAATCATACTATACATCTTAGCTATTCTGCCCAAAATGTTTTGTTTGACCAAGTGTAAAGGGTTTTTTCTGCCAGCTTCCAAGATTCAGAAAAACCTCTATGTATTATTAAACTACATAAAAAAAGAAAATAATTTTGCTCTAGTTCTGCCTAGCCATACAATAAACTTTCAGACACTGCACAGCAGTTGAAGATTCTTCAAAACACAGACTGTATCACCTGAGAACTCTGAAATGTTCCCTCCTTGAAGACTAAATCCCTACATCTACATGCAGTCTCCATGTAAAGCCATTGTAAGCTGTAGCTTGAAAACTGGTATGTTCGGGGCTTTCAATACTCCACCTAAAGAAATTCATTTTGTTGGTCAAATTCCTTCTTCTAGTTTATGGTTTGAATTTGCTCACATTCAGTTTGCCTGTGAGGTACGCAGTACTGTGAATATTGCAAAATAAGAGGAAAGCTTACAAAGGTGTGTGAGGAGGATAAAAATATTATCAAATACACATGAAGATGACCCAAAGTTCTACAAATTTGGGTCGCATCTTAGGAACAAATTAAGGACTGTAAGTTTGCTCATCAGAACCTTTCTCTGATTCCTGATCATGTTAGTTAGTTGAAAACCAAATGCTCTAGTTTGGTATTTTTTTTACAGTTTGCCACATTTCTATAAGAGATATGGATTGATGTCAAATGATGATCAAAATTATATCGTTCTAATGATGACTGGCAGCCTTCAGCTGTACATCTAGTCTGTGCTCTACTTTTAGGAAGTATGCCAAGGAATACTAGATAATAAACTAACCTTGTTAGTTCAACTAACAAAGGTTCAATTTATATTTCTGTACTGTGTTACACCACTGTTTAGAAATGGAGACAGAATAGTTGTGAAACAAAGAAAATGGTCAAAGGAAATGAAGAGTTCTACATCAGTATATCTCTTTCTTCTTCTAATATGCACATCATCACAGACTTTTGGTTTTTTTCCAGGCAGTGTTTCTGCAGAGCTAAAAGGCTTGTAGATTCAACCGATGTCCACATCATGCTATGAGATTAAAGGAGATGGGGTATAAAGATAAAATACAGGAATGACTTATACACTCTGTGAAAGCATTTTGTTTCATACTATTGTAAAGAGTCTTTTGATTATGAAGTAAGGAACTAATTTCATAAGCCTTTCATGTAAATAATTCAGCTCTGAGAAACCATGCAAGGCCACTTTCTTTCTGATGCCTTGCAATATGTGCACAACAGCAATCCTAACAAAGCAAATCTTCTTGTGCTTTTGAAAGATGCTGACAACTCTCCAAGAATATTTATAACTTGCCAAATAGCCCGAGCCTATTAACTGTGGGTGCATTGCTTGAACCTTTTATTTTCCTAATCAAGATTTGCACATTTCTGAGGGAACAGCTGGGTTGCTTGCACTACTGAGACTTTGTAATTCCTTCCTTTGCTCCAAAGTGGAGACAAAAAAGACTTCAAGTTTTCCTGCAGGTAACAGGTCAATTCACGCCATCACCCTGTGGCTGTGGCTCCCATTTCAAAGCACCTTTGCTACCCTGGGGATAGGAAAACACAGCCTGCTGTGCCACACTACAGAGGCATGTATAGGATAGGTAGGTAAATTCCCTGATTCTCACGGCTGTGCACACAGGTGCTGCATAATCTGTCCCAATGTGGGAATCCATGTTCTATTAAAAGACTCTATACAAACAACAGCATCTAAACATGACAGAAGCCCTGAATAGTACAGAATGGAGGGAGACCTGTGCTCTGGGAAGGGAAAACAGCCCTAAGAAGAACTTGTTAAGTCACCCTGGGATGCCAAGAAAAAGATTTGGGTTCCTCTTCTGACAGATTATTGTGTATTCTAGGAGAAAAAAAAAAAAAAAAAGCCATACTGTGAATAAGGAGGCCAGGATTTTAATACTCAGTCTCCTACAGGAAAGACAAGCCCTACTGGAAGACTGCCTTTACATACTGTCCAGAGATGAAATGTTCAGGTTTTGATCAGCAACTGAATGCTTTGGCACTGCTTTTTTCATGATAGCTTTCACAGGGCTTTGGTCCCATTCCTGCTTACTGTGAAATAAAGCTGTCTAATCTTGAAAGCTGCTATGGAAAAGAACGTGCGTCCTCCCAGCAGTTTCGCCTGTCATTGACATGATTGTTTCCATGCTACACACAGGCAAAACAAAGCTGAGAGATTAAAAGATACACTTTCCCTGTACATTTTAGTTCAGGTTTATGTCCTCATTTATCCTCAAACTTTACCCCCTTCCACCCTTTGGTTATCCTATCCTATCCTGTCCTATCCTATCCTATCCTATCCTATCCTATCCTATCATTTCAATTTGTGGCTTCTAGAGTCAGAGTGTGCCAGAGCCTTTGGGTAATTTGTAGGTTGGGTGTCTGTGCAGCATGAATGAGTCCTGCAAGCTGTCTCTTTCCACTACATCTTGCTCAAGACTGTATGGGTGGCTCCCAGTAACCTTAAGTCAGAAAGGGCGGCTTAAGTGATGGGTGATTTAAGCTTCCTAGGTTGACTTTTTGCTCAAAGAGAAGAACAGTTCTACAGCGTGACACCAATCTTAGTTGGGAGGGAAGTCCAAAGTCTACAGCTGGCATGCCTAGCTGTCTCTGAATTCTTGGACTCGGGAAAGGTAAGCCAGGAGAGACATGAAAGCCAAATCATTGGCTCAGGTCACAGGTATGGATGCTACTGAAAATAAACACAAAGCTAATGTAAAAACCGTCAACTTTTTCCCTGATGCTCATTCCTACTAACCACACCACCTTTTCATTTAAACCATCTTGCTTACTTGTGCACTGAGTTACGTGAAAAGCAAATGATGCTTTGAATCCATTATTTCCCTGCATGGCACTTGGAAGGTTTATTTCCTCTCTTTTATGTTCTCCCTCTTGCTGGGAGGGTCCAAGCCAGTCCTCCCCACTCCTCTCACTCTGCTGCTGCACTTACTTTTGTTGTAATTGATTGCTGTCTCCTGCCTGCTTCTTAGGGATTCATTTTGCCCACCTTCACTTCATTACCTCATGCCCTTTCATTTCTACTTAATGTGGACATTTTTTTGTGTTGGCATCTAGGCTGTGCCTTAACATATGCAGTGAACCTTTCTGATTCCGGTAACAGTCTGCTCCTGGGTGACAGAATTATCTTACGAAATACTCCTATTCTTTTGTGCCACTTGTTTTCTCAGGTAGGAGCTTCTTTGTTCTGTTCTCACAACTGAATTCTTCCAGCAGAATCCTAATACAGGGATCTTTTGATCTGAAATTCTCAGAATTTGAATTTTTTTTCCCCCAGTGCTCTGTAGTTTTTATTTCTATCAGTTAGCTTTAGTGAATGCAGTACTTAAAATTCCAGTGAATGTGTTTGGTCTCTTTGTTATATGTATATGAGAGAGAAACTCAGTACAATTTCATGCATTAAAAGACACAAGTACCAAATTTAAGAGTCTTTTTATTGATCTAAACATTGAGATGTACCTGCCTTACAGAAAATTCCTTCAAGCATGTTAACTCTGAGATGGTTGCATGCTCAAAAGTGTAACACATTATCACAACATATAATATGGCTATTGCATAGAACTCTGTTTTAATGATCATGAATGTGACTACCTTGTAATTACATGATATTCTCTACATAGCTAATAAAAATACTTATGAGCTGATGGGTGACTTATGTACACGATTTGCCTCACATTCTGCAGTGAATCTGGATTGTGTTTTATAGGACTTGGCACAGGAAAGCTATTAAAAGATCAAGCTAGAAAGCCCACAGGGGAAAGAATCTCTCCACTGCTCTGGGGAGAAGGGAAAAGAGCTGGCTCTTGCCACAGTTATGCAGCATATACAAGTCTTAGCTTATAAACTGTAATGTTGATCCTTGTTGACTCTAGATAGTGTGTTATTTTGTACTTTACAGGGCTCATTCCATATGGGACATCTCATAAATACTGTGTGTAATTGGACAGAAACATTTGTTCAAGGTGAAGGCTAGAGAAAATTACCTGATAGCCCAGTGCAAAAGTCAGGTTCAAGAGTGGCACTGGGGTTGAAGAAGCAAGCTAAGAAAGTTCTGCTGTACTCTTGGTTTCCTACCTGGACACTCTTGCCCACTGGGGTAATTCTGAATTTGTGACACTTGATCAGGAAGCAATATACCAGCTCCATAACAACTTAGCTGCTGAAACAATCTTCCTGTGAGTGCTGATGCAGGAGCTCTGATTTTATAGAAATTGATCTAAAACCAATGAATTTTGGGAGGAACTGCCTCCAACCACTTATTTGACCATAACGAGAGTTGATTAGAATGTGTGCCTGAGGTGAATGAGAGACTGTAATGTTAATAAGCTCCAGACCCTACTGAACTAAGTAAATAATAACCAGAACTGTGAGATTGGGCTAAAAGCCTCAGACAATCTTTTGCTGCTTTATTGGGTGAACTATGTCTATCTTTCCCTTTGCACTTTCTGGCAAACGAAAGACGTGATATACGTTCTGAGAGTTCCTATATGAGGGGAAAGGGGCAAGTAGTGATGAAAATACTTGGAAGTATAAATATTAAATCTAAGTGATTGACAAAAATATTAAAACAACTCAATTTTTACTGTTTTTTTTTAGCAGGCGTTTCTAGACAATATCAAAGCTAGTCTTTGCTTTGCTAATGACAGACTGCATAAAGATCAGAGCATCTTTTAAATCCCAGAGTGCTTGTTAAGGTGCATCTTGTGCATTAGACCCATACAAAAGATCCTGCTCTGTCTCTCCTGTAGTGATGTCTTAGTTGGTTGAAATGGTGTCATTTATGATGGGTGTCAGAACTTCTCTATGGGGCAGAGATTTGAACTAGAGCAAGAATATCATTAGATACTGTTAGATTACGGTGTCCATATTGTAGCATTTCAGTAAACATCCTCTTTAGACCTCTGGTTCTTGACCAATCTGCACATAAACCAATAGAACAGTTTTATCTCTTGTCAAAGAAACATGCAAAAATACTGTAGGGCAACAAATACTTGGGGCAGGCAGATGATAGGCCTTTTTGCAAACTGTCTTATTCATGATCCTGTGTTGTGCCATGTATCCAGATAATGATGGGATCTGATTTTTTTTTTTTCCTCTTTAGAGAAATAGCGTCTATTTCTGTGGATCCTAACAATGAAATTTACATTAAAATGCATGGCCTTTCTAACCTTCTGCCTGCAGTGTTCAAACTTTCCTTGATCATAATAATGATTAAAAATCTCCTGAGCACACTGTATATTCTGATGTTAAAAGATTTTATAAAAATCTTAAGTTAAAATGCATATAAAGATAATTAAATATAGAGGGTCTCCCTTACACCTTCCACTTTGGTGTATTGCTGCAGGTTTCATTGCTTGTGATCAAAAGATGCATACAAAGTTCAGATAGACGCAAATAGGTCATACTCTCTTGCCTGGCTGTATCAGTATTGTGCAGCTGTAGTTGAGGTTTGCAAGATCTTTAACAAAAGTTCATTTCACATTCAGAACACAGACAGATTTGTGTTGCTGAATCCTTTTCACATCCACTCACCACACAAAAAGCATGTGCTAAATTGAGTTCAGCCCATAGCAACAGTTCTTCTGATAACCTTGGAATGCAAGCTGCATGGACAGAGGACACTTTAAGTCTTTAGGAGGAATACTTATTAAATAAGCCCCTGCATTTATAACAAAAGCCCAATTTTAATAAAACACTTTCAGGCATTCTGTTTAAACTAACTACGGCATTTATATAGCCAGGTGCTCTTCTTGCTTTTATCTCACCACTTCGAGCACAATCTCAATTTATGGTTTTAAATCTTTTTCCTTCTGACTTTTGCCCATCTCTTTTTATCATTGGTGTTTCTTTTTAACTCCATGCTTGCCATCATGAAATCATGAAAATGCAGTTGCCACAGCTGTTCAGATTCTGCCATTTCAATTGTTTAATTACAATGCTTCTGGCACTTTATATCCTATTCTTTATCACTCTAATCCAGATTTCATTCTGAGGAGAAGTAGCAGCAGGGAACCACGGAATTGAGGTGAGATTTCACACTTTCTCTCTCTCTTTTCTGCCTCTGGAAGGTAGGGAGCTGTTGGAGGTGCACAAACAAATGTTTGGACTTTTCCTTCCCTTTCCTCAGCATCTGCACCATCCAGCAAAAATCAGACTACTGGTTTTTTTGCCTAAGCTTTCTAACAAATACAATTCACCTTTTTGGATGTCTGCTGGAAGAATCCTGTTAGTGGGCTTACACTCTTTCATTTTGCACAATACAATGTGCCCTGCTCACTTTCTAAGGATTTGTCTTTGTTTAACAATGGTGATGAAGCAGCTATACAAAGAGAGATTAATGGGCATTAGGCAATATTGGTCTCTCTGTCCTCTCTAGGGCCACATAGCTTAACCACGGGGTTGGCCTGCAAAAGAATCCAAGAAAAAACAGATGAATGACCTCTCAACAGATTATCACCTACTCTTACTGGTTAGGATAATACAATGTAGGTAAAATACTGTATCACATGAAACTCCCATATGATAAAAGGAAGGCAGAAAAATTCCATTAAAGTTGAGCGTACATGGAATATTTTCAGAGACTCATCTGCATCTAGTTTCATGGTATTGTAGCTGCATATCTTTATCATTATCCTTAGCAAAACTATTCCAAATTCAATTACTATAGCCACTGAAAATATTTACTCTTATTCTTTTTAATTTTACCCTTCTGAATTTTCCTTATCACTGTCATCCTTTTTTTCCCTCGATTCACTTCCTTTCTAAGGAAACAAATTCTTATAAGCAATAGAGCCTTCCTATCATCCCATACGTTGATATGCTATGAGCCATCCTTTAGGAAAGCTTTGCATATCTTTCCTCAGAAATCAGTTATGTCAGCAATTAGTGAAGCTGGTGTTTCTTATCTAAATTACCTCCTAGTTCCACCTGGGGTTTGGATGCTTGAAGTAGAGGACTAGATCTTTAGCAGACGTAAATCAACATACCACTATTGCTTATAATTATGTATGGTGTCTCATACTAGCTGATGATCCAGCCTGGAATTATATTCGAGCCTGGAATAATAGTATAATAGATAGCTTATGCATTTCAAGAAAGGAGGCACTTGTTTTTTCTCACTGAAAGCATCCAGCCTTGTTGCTTACACCTTTTTCCTTCAGCAGCAACATTGCACAGGTGTAATGAGACTCTCCTAAAGCTTATCCTTTAACAGAAAAAGCATTCTTGTGGTACAGGAGAGTTTCTACCTGAATTAGCCTTTGCTAGTTCAAGATGCAGTTGTATGCTACCAAACCCCTATTCACACAGTTGTGGATCTGATTTAGTAAAAACCTTTCCACTAACCAGTGTCCCTTCTCTTCAAGCCTGGATGAAGACACGATGACTTATGAAGAATTACTTAATACTTCTTCCTTAATGTTAAAGAACCACTGTGGATTTGGACATGTTTGAATAAAAGGTTGGTTCTGAATCCCTGCTCTGACACAAGTCAAGTGTGCCTGTGTACTTTATGTGATTTATGTGCTAATTAGACACTTCTTCTCATTAGCCAGTCTGAGACTGGAGCTGCCTTCTCCAGAAAAGAGTCAAAAGCTTCCTCAATTTCTGTGCAAAATATACCTGTTTCAGTTGCTGAATCTGATGTGTACACACAGAAACTGACACTCAAAAGCCTACAAACTACAGGAAAGTTAAAAACGATTGACTAAAAAAAATGTGTGTGATTCTCCATCTGAGAAGACAAAAAAGGGAAAAATACAACAAAAAAAATCTTAAGTATGGCCATTACATGCTAGAGGAAGGACATTTGATACAGCAACATAGGTGACACTGAAATTCATCAGCTAAAATAGAGTATTATTTTTAGGGTTAGCGGTGGCAATTGCAAACAACTGACAGTCCTGACAAAAAAATATATATATACAAATGTAAATAAAACTTTTTTCTTCAAATACAGTTCATAGAAATAATGCATAAAAGGAAAGATAATTCTCTTTGTCTCCCATTCAAGGAAAGAATAGTTAAATTGTCAAGTAATTGTAAAGTTCCTAAAGTTGTTTATACACACTGGATTACAGTGATGACTAAAAGTGACCAGAAGTCATGAGGGAGTACTTAGATTGGCATCTCTCTACAATGAAGTGAAAGCTGTGTTCCTGTTCTCTCTGGTCAATGCATGCCATGAAAGATATGTATCTCATATACTGGGATCAAATTTTAAACATATTGTTATAGACTATAGACTGAATAAAGGGCTAGATTCTGCAGTCTAGTCTGATTATGTGCAAATTCAATGTGACACAGTCTTAATTTGACACGTACAATTAAAGGTCATAGCAGCATTTCCTAATTTCAGAGACTGATTTTTTTTACCCTGTCTCAGCTACTTAGATACATTTTAAGGAAAATTTTATCCAGGAGAGCAATCACATAATTTTTAAAACTGCTTTTCATATTCATATTTAGTGAGCAATATTTACTAAAAAGAATATAGACAGTAACTTCAGGGAGGCTGTTTTCATGAATAAGACTGCACACTGTAAATATGAATTCTAGAATTAGGCCTGACTGACTTTTTTTTGTAACTGCACAGTCCTGCCCATAATGTTACTCAGCATTTGCTTTGACCCAGGTTTATTAAATTTATCATACATAGCTACATCACAACAGTTACTGTTGGGGCTGAAGACAGGAGATGGTGAATGCTGAACTGTACACCACAGCTGAATTTTGAAGATAGGAACTGTGTTTTAGGTAGGTGTTCATTTCACAGAAAAGCTTTGTCGTTCAACAAGTTAGTGTGAATGTGGGGAGTGCTTGCGTAGCTGGATGGATATGGCAGGTGCCTTCTGAGCGCTGGATGAATATACAGTTATGTGCTGTGAGTGTGCACTGAATACAGTGATGCAATGTTGAAGAAAGTCACAGGATACTCTGAGTTGTGAAAACTCCTGTTTCTCACACATGGTAGAGAGAACTCAAAATCATGAAACTTGGGCTCCTGCTGGGTATTGCAGACAACAGTGGTTATGCAGACCGTGCTTCCTGAGTCAGAAGAACCTTTCATAAAAAAATTATTCAAGTGCCTACTTTTGCAAGCCTTAGACACAGCTGAACATATCTAACTCATTCAGTAGAGGGCCCTGAATGTACCCACTGTAGCCAGTTCCCTAGCAAAATTTTTACCCTCATATCACAGACTGACACAGCATTCCACTTTCTTCCTATGGTATGAGGCATAAGGAAAACGTAACCTAAGCAAGAACTCCAATGGAAGACAAATGTCTAAGGTAACAGTGAATGAAAGCAGCTTTCTGAAAACAAAAAAGCCCCATATATAAGCTCGTGAGAGTGGAAGAGAAAATAAATGCTCTCTAGAGTTTACCAATCAAGAAAAGTGCATGAAAAAAACAGGCCAGCAGGTTTTCTGCTGCTTATCTGAGACCTGAGTAGTCAGACCAACCTGATCTTAAGGAATAAGGTTTCTCTGATGCTGTCACTGAAGGTCCTTATTGAATTTCTGAGTGTGAATTACTTAGTATTTTAGCTATGCAGCAGAACTTGGAAGCAGGAATGGTTGGGTTAAGATACTGTATCATACTTTGCTGATATTCAACCTTAGTAAAATGTTTCCAAAATAAAAAGGCAAGTAATTTTCCCTCCTGATAAGGAACAAAGTTACTACAAAGATGATTATGTCTCCTGAGTTTCTTTTACTACTGTGCTTCTCTTTTGGGTTCTTAAACAGCCTACCAACTTGGGGAGCAAGAGCTTTAAAGGAAAATATGGGAACAAAACAAAACAAAAAAACCCACAGAAGTTGCCTCTAAGTTTACTCACAAGGTCATATCTATGTTTAAGCACTTTGCTGAACAAACTTCTGCTGTTAGGACTCTGGCAAGGACTGTCTCATATTTTATGTATGAACTCTGAAATCCCTGGTTGATGTTATAATATAAACACTAGTAATTATTTTTAATGTTATGGCTGAAGATAGCAGTCAGCTACTGCTGATGTAAAAGATGTAAACTATCAGGTTGCCCTTGTCCTGAAAATTTTACAGTCTAGTTATTAGTTGAAAGTGGTCTGAGGATCAACAATCACACATCTACATACACATATATTTTTCTCCTCAGTTCCCCAGAGAGATACGCAAAAACAAATCTGTACTTCATTTCAGGCCACATTCAAAGAAAATGAGATGTAGTAAATAAAGCTGAGTCTGAGGGGAGAGAAACATATGAGTAGGATTTCTCAAGTTGCATGGAAAGGAGAGGATTAGGAAGAAATATACTTGAAAAGCTATTATTTTATTAGGCAGAACCTGTTCACACAAATTGGACAATAATCAATGGGATTCAAATACGTACTTTCTTATAATTTACAACTTTAGCAAAGAGAGACTTCGAAAAATAACATCAAAGTCCCCAAAGAGTCATGTACACAGATGCTAGGAAATTTGATATCTTCCAGAACAATGATCTTTGTGTGCTTCATCTGATATGATCAAGTCTGTGAAGTGACAGAAAAATGTTAGTTAATAAAATCAGGGTTTAGAATAAACATGCAGGAGTTTTTAGTGATGGTATAATATTAAAAAAAAATAAAAATCAAGAAATTGAAGTACTATTATAAAAAACAACAGAGAATGTATCTCATGTAAAAGGTCAAAATGACATTCTGCCGTTTTTAGGGTTTGCCAAAGCTGTAGTTAAAAGTTGCAATCTACATTACAGACTGTACTGCAACCTTAAATATAGAGGGGTCTATATTTAGAGCAGCATTGTTAGTGCTTTGTTAAAGTGTTGTCAGAGCAGACTGTTTTCAGATGCATGAGGCAGACCCAGTTTGTGCAAGGAATCTCAATCAAAGCAACCCCACCTTAGAACTTCCACTTCAGGTGCAAATCTTCCATGGCTCCGTGGCTCCTGCACCTCTGTTTCTCTTCAGTAGTCCATCATTCTCAGAGCATAGCCTGTCCCACTTGTCATCTTTTCTACAGACCATATAAAAATAAAATACAGGATAAAATGAGATACAGGATTTTTCTGCATAAGGTGATGGGTACTTTCTTTTATAGCAACAACAAAAACAGCTAAATGTGAAGCAGTAAGGTCTTTCCTCTGCTTATAAGAAAGAACTATGCCACCACTGTCTATGAGAAGATAAAAGTCTTAGATATATAATGAATATAAACAACTTGATACATTGGATTGCAGATACAAAATATCACAAGAAAATTTCACATCCTCCGGAAAACTGTTACCAAAACTTGATCCTGTTGCTTTGACTTGATACTGTGCCATTGTAAAGTTTTGCTGCCTGCCTCAGGGTTTGGGAGCAGACCCTCAGCATTTTGGGTATGTACCTGGAAAACAACAAAGATGATCTCAAAGTTCCTGCTGTGTGGCTTGGTAACCAATAAATGATGCAAGAGGTGAAGAAGATGTGAGCTCTCTTCATTTATGGAACTCTGCAGGTATTTATTTGTCTGCGGTTCACCAGGAAAATCCTTTCCTTTTTAAAGTGTACTTTCACAGGAATTGCTGCCATACCCATCCTGCATTAATATTCAGGATCTGCACTCATAATCCATTGCTAAGCAACACTTAACAAAATTGATCTTGCATTAAGCAAGCTCTGGAGCTTGAATAATACATTATTTCCTCTTTCTACTTATAATCAGTGAAAACCTTTGGTTGCCTTTTGAATGTCACAATATTAAAACTTTTTATTTTAAATACAGGTTTTAATTACTAAGAAAGTCCATTTGGATTTAGGATCAGATGTAAATTCACCCTTAGTACTGTTTAATGCGAAGAGTAAATAGATTACAAAAATTGTTCAGCCCTTGAAGAATGTGGAAAAACTTAAAAACCAAAAGGAATGTAATACAAAGCAGCCATATCCCATTTTGCATTCAGATACATTGAGGGCAATACTTTGTCAGCTACTGTGTGTATATCTTAAGCATCTCTGTCACTGTTTATTTATATTCTGTATTAAGATCACACAACTGTGTGCATTTATATGCTGAATACAGGAGTTTCTGATTCCCATACACGAATTTTATGTACATAGGAAATAACCTTGCCTCTCTGGAGTTTTCTGAATGGCTGCTGAGGATGGAATTCCATGCCTTGAAGTTGCTAGAAATTACCTGGTTTGTCTTCTAGCCCATTTCTCTGCCACTGCAGGATAGCTCCCCTGAGTATATTCACCAATGCCTTAATCATCCTGTTCTTAAGAGTCTCAAGCAATCTCTCCTTTGGGAGTTCACTGCACAGTCTATTAGATCTTAGTGCCAGACAATACTTATTTATATTCATCCTGTATTTATTAAGCCAAAGTCCTTCCTGTCTCTATCCTTTCCCAGCCCCTGCTACACCAGTGCAAGAGAGAATGCAGGAAGTGGTTTTCTTGTGATTACTGAAGGCCTAGGTGTTGGGATAATTATGTATGCTACCACCATCACGATTTTCTTCACTTCCACAGACTTATTAGATGTCTTAAAACTCTAAAAATTGGGCCCTAGAGAACATGTATTGATTCATTTTAATTATCTCACACTTCATTCTGTAAGACAGTTTTCTAAACTAAATCTGAAATATAATTTTAATTCAAAATTCCTAAGAGGATCCAGACAAGGTGTTAATTTGTTGACATCTCCTATGAATTATTTTTGCTTATGCTCTGTTAGTGTCCATCAAAGAATCTAGTATCCATGTTGTAACACTTATGACTGATGTAAGGAACTTTAATCAAAAGCTCTTCCAGGAATCTATACTTTGCATTTAGGAAGCATATGAGTTGTTTAAATGAGTCGAGAATATAAGCTATGCATCATTTTCCCTAGGGACTTTTTTGGTAAAATTAACCAAAACACTCCATGTAAAAGTTTATGTTGGGACTTCTCTGTATTTCATTATCCTGATCCCTCCCTGTTTAGTATTCTATACAAATTTCAGTCCTGGGCTGTGTACTTCTTTTGCCAGGTAATAGATGAAAGTGTTAAATAAGATAATCCTAACATTCATACTTGCTTACTTACTATTTGTTTCCCACCAGCCAGCATCTCAAATGCTTGACTAACACATTTACTGGTCTTTCTTTGACCATTCATTTCCATCTGGCAAGCCTTGTAACTCTACTACAGACACAACCTCTTCACATGTTCCACCACAATCCAGTCACAGGTGACAGTGTACGCTAAGTGCTGCTCTGCAAAGATGCTTCCTTCCCACCTGGCACTGCTACTGGATTCATCCCCACTGACAAATACTTTGTATTTTAGCCTGTCTGGGATTCATTAAGAATAACCTTTCCAGACAGGCCAACCTTTCCAAGACCAACATTTGGCCCTGGTTTAGTTGCTCTTCTAGACATCCTGTGTTAAAATAAAATTCTTGGTGTTTTTGAATAATCATGCAAATAACTGAATGAAATCTTCTGTGACAAGGTATAAGTAAACCCAGACACATTCAGGCCAATGAATGCAAAACTGCCCAAACAATCTTATTGTTTAATTCAGCATAAATATCCAAAATGCTTTTCTCAACATGTTGCTACCAATTTATCTGATATTCTTATACAGCTTCTGTGAGAAAAATATAATATGTAATCTTTATTTAATAAAAATGTATACAGAAATTAAAACCACAAGCATAAACTCCAAATATTCAGTGGGGAGACATTTAAGCCCACGGTAAGACCGAACTTGATTTTTGAAAGGTAGCTGAGTCTCAACATCTTTATCTCACCAGAAATTTTGCTTATTCCATATATTTTATCCCATTTTATTCCTTCTCTTTGTTTATAAAGGTTGAAAGTTATGATTTTTCTCTGACAACACATGGTCCAATGCTGTGATGGCAGTGTATCTCTGTTGCAAACATCCCACCATTTGAGAAGGTGGCTTGTATTTTTTTAAAGAGGGAGGGAGTTGTATTTTTTCCATCCAGTTAAGAAAAATCCATTACTAAGTGCTTTTCCATATGACCTTAAATAACATTTTGCTCTTGCTGAATTGTACTTTATATGCTTTCCTGTCACTGTGTATTTATTAGGCATAAACCAGGATGTAAACATCTGGTCTTAATTATACACTCTTTTTATTTTGCAGTGAACATAACAGTTTGCATTCTTCCCTAATACAGGAAAACAGAATTATCACAGTAAGTCAGAAAGAGTCAGGTTTTGTGCCCATATGTCCTTCTTTCTGGGATTTAGAGACAGAGAAGCCTTGAGTGAGAGCTGTGGGATAAATCTGAGACCCAGCTATATGACTGGTTTTACACCTTCTTCTTGTGACTTTTTAGCTGCATGCCTCTGATGAGTGCAGCTTTAATTTTTGAACATCCAGGCAACAGGTTTTCAGTTTTCTGTTGAACAAAATGTCAGCAAGTGATGACCTATGTTTTGCTAAAACTGTTTTTTAATTTCAGTGTGAAGTCTGGAAACAACTCCAGCCTGTCTGAGCAGGTTCTTTTTTCTTTTGACACTTTTTGCCAGCAACTGTTTGGACTATGAATGATGAGAAATATTGGTCAGGAGTCCAAAGCCACATTTCAAGTTAATGGCTTGAAATCATACATACTAAGCAGCCTATTGAGCTTGTCAGTATTTACATATCTAGAAAAATAAATTGAGACACAGTATTGTCTATTTAATTGTACAATCTTGCAAGAAAGCTGCTGAGGGGGACAGAATAATGTAACTATTATTTAGTTGTTTCTAGTCATTGTTGTTAAATTCTTCTATTGGAGAGGACAGCAGAGGACAGGCAATTCTTTTTTATGTGGCATCAGTGTGGTGGTGATTGTCTCCTAATGTGCTCTTTCACTCAGCGTGGTCTCTATTGCTGGCCTAGGTGACAATATTTAATAGCTCATGCTTCATTTGAGACCAGACTTCAGACCTTTTCTTAGACTTTTCAATGTCTAAAGTCACCTTTGTGTATATCTTCACACATTTTTCTATGAAGCCTTGGGGGATCACTATCTTTGCCCCTTTAACAATTTAATGATCTCATTAAAAAAAGTATATGGGCCCGGAACATGCAGACCTGACTTGTGCTAATAGTATTAATTTCTTTCTTCAGAGGGATCTCAGCTGTAGCTTTGGAACTTGCAGTTTTTACTTCAGCTGAGGTCAGACGGTCTGGTTTTGTGAATTGGATTTAGAAAAACATGTATAAAATCAAGCTCTGCACTTTGCTCGGTTGCACTCCTGTCAAATGCTCCAGAGCGTGTGCATGCAACCAAGAATCCTGTGCTTGTAAATGAGGAAAAATAATCTTCTCAACAGGTTATTTGCCAGATCCTCTGGCAATGGCAATAAGTTGTCTATACTCAGTTTGAGCTGACTTTAGGATCCCAAAGTACCTAAGAAAAATGTTAAACCTTTGACTGAGGTGAAAAATTCCTTATCTATCTGAACACATTACTATTAGGTTTTTGCAGACATAATGGCCTTGAGACTAAGAGAACTGACTAGTCTCTTTGAAAAAATATCTATGACCAACTTTGCTTACTCTATCATAGTGTCCCAGACCTCAAAATTGGTTACAGTTTGACATGATTGGCAAGTCAGGATAGAATTGCAAGATCAAAATTGGGTCCAGGCAGAGTAGCACTGTTCCTATTTTGTCAACCCCATAGATATTGGTGTGGGGAGCCTGTATTACGTGAGACAGACCATTTGGTTTTCAACTGGGCTAACTTGTACTTACATGTGTAATATAGCTCTCTTACCTGAAACCAGAACCATCCAGATCAAACTATGATACCTGGAAAGTTAAATTCCATCTCCGTCATAACTTTCAGGTTTCAGAAGTTCTATTAAACACAAATATCCTTTTCCAGTTAATTAATTCAAGAAGTCCTCATACCTTCTTTGGTGTGTTGGAGGAATATATGGTGTCAATGGATGATCTTTCTGGCTCTGTTAGTTTCTCTCATTGTCTCATTTATTATTTATACTACATGAAATCTACTTAATTTTATTTGTAGGGTCTGTTAGTTCGGTAGCTCTCATTACTTCCAAAGCTGCCTGGAGATTTTATATTGATACTGTGGTTTTGCCCTTGTTGTAAATCTTAATTTTTTTGTGTCATCAAAAAAAAATGTTACTTTTTCTACCAAAAAAAAACCTCAGGAAGGATGGAAAAAGACAGATCTTTCCCGGAAGGGATGTTGAATGCACAAGAATGAGGAATCAAAAGCATAGGGGCAAGAAGACTTCAAGAAGCCAACTAATCAATCTGCAAAGACTCTCAGAAATCATCTTGCCTGCTTATATTTTGTTTCCCTCCCTACAGACCCTTTTCAGAGCTTGATGATGCACAAAGAAGAAAGGTGTATTGTTTCAAGGACTTCTGTCCCTTGGTGAAAAACACTTCCAGTTTATGGGGTTAGTTCCTTTGAGTCTAATCATGAGGAAAAGGTTCTACTTTTTCCCATCGCAAGGGAATACTTCCCTTGGGATAAAGCAATGAGCACTGCATCTCGTTACTTTTCTTTTTTTCCTTTTTTTAAATCTCTGCCTTAAAGTGAGAGGAACTTTCCTAGGATTCTTCTGTGTTCTGAAATACCTCCTCTGTCCCCTGGATAGACTCACTTATCCTCCTTACTTATTTTGAATTCCTTGCTTTTCCAGCGACTTGACATCATCAAGAGCAGGAATCAAACAATAGGCTTATTTTCCCTTGAAGCAAATGTAATCTGTAGCTTTTCTCAAATTCATGTCCCTGTAGATTGGATTAACCCTATTAAGAGAATGTGTGAGCTCCCCCCTAAAATGATCCAAGCCACTGTCACTTAGCTTATTCTGTTTGGTTTTGTTTTCTTTTTATTTTCTTTCTCCTAAGAATACTATTTTTGGCATTCCATTGGATTGTGCACCAAAATCCAACCTAAAATTAATACATCTCAGTTCCTCTCAGGCAGATAGTCCATCTTCTGCTTCAGTGTTATGCGCTGCTCCCATGAAGAATTTTTCTGAGCTGCTAATGACACTGTCATGGTTTTTGATGCAGCACATACTCTTCTAGGGCATGTGAAATTATGTATGCCTTTGCCATTATTGCATTTCTTTCCAGGCATCGGCAAAATTTTGGCTCAAATATATGGCACAGTATACCACCCCATGTACTACTTTTTGTGTGGACTTTGACATTTAGTTCTGTATATATTCCTGGCCCCAGGCGTACTTTCTTGAAATATTAGCAGATTATTTCTACTCCCTATGGAATCAAAGCACTGCCCACCTTTCATAAATTTCACTGTAGCACGAATTTTACTTGGCAGATTCTGATTGCTTTGTCTGGGGTGAATTCTGGGTCTTCTGCAGTTTCTCTGCCAGAGCTTTGTTCCCACTTGTGAGCTGGTCTCCTCCTCCCTTGGTGGATTCATTTCCTCCCACACGCCTTGGAATTTCAAGATCTTGAGCTGCATTAGAACGTGGGCAAATTCTTCTATTCTTTTTGTACTCTGAATTTAAAAACTTAACACTTGTCTTTCATTTCTATGCAGAGTGAAGTAGTACTTAGATTCCTTAATACAGTTTCAAATTTGGCCAGAGTTAACTGAAAACACATCAAGCACTTCAGAATCACTTACTCTGAGAAACAAAGCTACTGTCTGTCTGCCTGCCTTTCTGCCAGTCTCCATGCTTGCTGACACAAGGTGAAGTTTTTCATCCTCCACATTTCTAGAGACTGTCACTGTCGGTAAGGCATTTTCCCCCTTTAGAATTCCTGACCCTAAGAATATTATATAGGTTTGGAGGTTATTTTTCTTTGTGTTTATAATCCTGTTATGATAGACAATTTGGTAATTGCTTAAAACAGAGGAAGATGTTCAGAATTCTTTTTAAATTTCTGTCCATTTTCTGACCACCACGTGGTCCTTTGCAGAATACTGTCCCTGGTGCAAGGACCTGCTTAAAGTATACATGACTGAACTGATTGTTTATAGCAGCAGAACTGTTTAGCTGGATCAAGGCCTGCCTCTGCCATGCTCGAGCAATGACTGTGCTGGGGTAGATACAGTGATACAGGTTTGTAGCAGATCTGAGCCAATGGCCAAATTTTGGTCAGTCACCTTCAGCATCCCAAGGCCTGAAGCTGACTCTGAGTCAGGTGTTTAGAACCCTCATGCCATACCTAGGACATATGGTCCACATTCCTCAAATTTCTTACAGCTACCCTGGGTGCTAGCAGACAGATGCTGACCCTATATTACACCTTTTACCCCTCTTTCAGCTATTGCCACACCTAATGCCTCTCTTCCTTCCCTACCCACATTCTTCATCTTAAGCACACTGATTTCAAGGGATTTGGTGTTTGTGTAAAATAACATTTGGTTTTCTGTAAGGGTTCAAGTTATTGGCAAAGAGAATCATCAGCTTCCCTAGAGAGCTTAAGCTTCATGCCTAAAATGTAGCGGCAGGGAGAAAGAAAATTGTTTCTTTACATTATCTGAGAGTATTGCATTCTAGCACATTCTTAACATTATCCCCCATAGGAAAACACTGAAGCCGCAAAGACTGAGAAGGGTTTATGAGTATGCAAACCATTACGGCTCCTCTGTGGCTCATCTTTATTGTCCTCATCTGTAGACATCAATACTTTTGTTTTATTTTCTTTAATGAAAAGGGGGTTTAGTGAGAGCCAGAAGATTGTTTGGTACAATAAATCCCCAGTTCTTGTTGTTTTCACACTACTCAGCAAATTCAAATCTGATGTTAACCATATGTAACTGGGCTGATGCCAAGCCTGGCCTCTGAAGCTGCAAGATGTTTTGGGACTCTTTGTCCATCAGGCAGCACTGCTTCCAGAATGGCTCCATAATCTCCAGGAAAGCTCCTGCTTTTATAAGGATCTTAGTATGTGTTTATATGAGCAAGAAAAAAGGGGGATGGGAAGAATGAAGTAAATGAAAGGAAAAAGGGAAGAATGGAAGAAATGATCATTAAGAACCACAAAGAGCTCAAAATGAGAAGACTGCATAAGATCGTGTTAGAGAGAAAAGAAAAAAAAGTAGCAAAAGTGGGGAAAATTGAGGAAGTTTAAAAAGAAGAAAAGGATAACATGGGGAAAGAACAAGCACCCTTGAGACTTCTTTTACATTTATATGAATGCAAATTTAATTTTTGTGTTCAGCCATTAATAATGCTCCATCTTCCATGCAAATTTAATTTCTGAAATCTGACTGTTAATATAAATGGTTGCTACTGATTGTTGTTTGGTGCTGTGGTGTCTCATGGATGTTCAAAACTGGGTCTTACTGTGGTAAAGATTGAACAAACCCATTTGATATTCTACATGTTAATCTCCAAATCTCTGTTTCTGTTCATATATTATAGAGAGGGCTTAAGGCAACTCTTTATGAGTGCTTGACAGTGGCAAATCTTGGGATGATATGCTGAACAGAGCTACAAAACTTCGTACCAGTGTTTCATCCCAGCTAAGTATGAAGTCTGAGGACAAATTTAATTCTAATGACCTTTTCCATCTGAAAATGAAGGCTGCATTGGCAGAGTTAACTCTGGCATTAAATGGTGAGAGCTCTTCACTGCAATATTTACGTTAACCGATTTTTGTGATGCAATTCCTAGTAAAAGTTCCAGTAGTAATAAAAGCCACTATAAAATAAGGTTGCCATTTTACAAGATACTTTGTGAAATACCATAAAATTACTTTTGTCATGATCACTATACCCACTAGAAAGATAAGAAAGTGAAACCATTTGTCAAATATGCAGGGATTATCTTCCCATTAAACATTTGGTCTTTAAATTGATGAATGTTCTGATATGACCCGAATAGACTGATTCATGTAGGTAAAGTTGGTTTTTTTTATGTTAGTCTGCAGGTCCTTTGGACAGTAATCACAAGGTCTAGCTTTTACCTAGTGTGCCTCTGGTTTTGTAGGCTGTTTCTGGAGTCAATAATATCCTTCAGTAAACAATCCACAGTGGCTAGGATAGACTTCTGCTCTGAGGCATCATTCAGGACTTGTTTCTTTTTCCTGATGACAGAGAAAATTGAGGATTAGCCTCAGAAGGCAAAAGTTAAGCATCACAAATACCTTAAATGTAACCTTGTATTTGATTATGCATTTTATCTGAACACAAGTCTTTTCAATTTTAAATGTATTTTACTCTTTTCTCTTCTAGACACCTCTGGGCAAGATAGCTTTGTAAGGTGGGAAAACCTCAGTCCTGAAATCCATCTCCAACTTCTGTAGGTGATAATTCACTTTATTTATTTATTGTTTTTTACTGTTCTTTTGCTTGAGTTATTTTGGTTCTTATACCTCTCTACCACAAAGTGTGTTCAGATTTTACTTTGCCCAGGACTTGCCAGTATTTCAATTCGCTTTAATCTGGTATATTACAACTAATATATGCTAGCAAATAGATTGCAGAACATGTTGTAGGATCTTTCCAGGTCAATGGATGTTTTCTCTTACACTGAAATCACTGACATAGGGGTTAAGTGCTTCAGAAGGATGAGAACACAAGGGATTGCACCAACTGCAATGTCTCAAAAATAGCTGGTGCCACTTTGCCTGCTAGAAATCCGTAATTTTCCTGCTATGTGACATACTTACAGCATTTCTGGTTGCAAGCATTTAGCAAATTCTTGCAAAATTCCAGACACTGTTGCAATGAAATATGGCTGTCTTATATAGAGAAGAGGCCAGGAGCAGAGATGAATAAAGAGGTCAAATCAGAACCTGTATTTGTAGTATTTTTCAAGAAGAGGAATTACAGTCTGTTGTAAAATGGACAATGTCTCAGGAACTTTGTATAAGCCAACAATCACTTATTGCACAAGTTAAACTAGTTTTTTTCTACACAATTGCCCAGTTAAGCTAACAAAGCTGAATCTGCAGTTCTGAGAATCATGGGAGGAAATAAAACCCCTGTCTATTAAAAGGATACAACAGTATACGGAAGATACAAAAGGGATGTTAAATAAAGGTCTGTCCCACTGCATGTACCTTTTTAGTGACATATTTTTAAATCCAGCTAAATTACAAGAACTGAATTTTCCTAATCCAGCAGTGAAGGACTCTGGTACACAGTAAAGTAGAGAAATGCACTTTAAACATTTGTTACTGTAAAGATTTTCTTTCCTGAGTGAATGTTTAAAAAAATGAAGTCAGTGGAATTGTGCCTCACAAGAGGAGGGGAAAAACCATCAATAAAAGTCCACAGAAGATTTTCAAGGCTTTACTACAAAGGCTGCAGCCACTGCCTCAAGAACTATGGAAGTAATCAAGAAGGTGAAAAAGTGAGTCTTGCTGCCATGTAAGTATAACTGGGGGAAATAAAATCCTTTACATGACAACGCTTATGTGCTATTTCTACCAACTCTACCCTACTGGGTACACAGCTGCTGGCTACTGGCTATGATGTGGGGCAAGTTCAGTGTAGCTTTAGAAAAAACAGGAGTGGCTGACTTGGTTTCCAGGCATTGTTGTTTTGGTCTAGCAGGAAGTTAACGTGTTTCAGTTATGTTGCCTGCAAGACTGGTGCTGAAGGCTTTCTCTATTAACTCAAAGTCCCAAAGTGCCCTATTAAGACAACTATAACATTCCTCTGCATGGGGAATTTAGCTGGAGATGAGATCTGGCCCTTGATCCTTGTGTGTGTGAAATGCTTTCTGCACCAGAAGGTTCTGCTTCCAGAATGAACCTGGACAGGCTACAGCATAGAGAAGCTGGCAGGGCATGGTTGTAATTAGAACTTCTGATCAAATGATTTATACAGTTGAAGAGAATTATCAAATAATATCCCAAATCAATACTGTGGCACTTTTTACAGCTTCAAGCATGATAAAAATGATTTTTAACTCTTCAATAGTTCTTCTAACTTGGAACAAAAGAAATTTTTACATCCAAAATACTGAAGAGTTGAATCATTCACTATAGAGAGATCTCTAATATTATAGTCTTGGATCAGGATTAGAGGCAATTATAGCACTGTCCAGAGATAAAAACCAGCTGACAAGGGTGTTTCAATTCTAGTCATGGATGATAAACAGTGTGGAGGTGAAATGCTGCAGCTGCTGAGTGATAGAGATTGCTATCAGAATTAAACAGGAAGCCTGTGTTTTGCTGGATCAAGAAAGATTAGCCATGTTTTGAATATGGGATTATGAAGTAATTAAATGAAGACACATTTCTGACACAAATGCTACAAGTAAGAATGTAATTACTCACTTTATATACAATGTTTCTGTAATTTATCATTCAGGTCTTTGACTTGCAAGCATATCAGCCTGCTTCATACTAAGTGAAGTCAACCGTACTGAAGTCACTGAAGGATTGAGCCTGGTGTGCTGTGCTAACAAGTGTGTTTTACAGGGATGAACTAGCTGCTGCTATAAATATATAATGGGTAGAATGCCTACAAGTTTGGGTGGAAACAATGTTCTGCTGCTCCTTACCAGCCTGGCCTGGCAGTTCATGACTTGGAGAAATGGTCAAGGGAGGATTAAATTGATCTGACCTCCAGTGGGATCAAGAAAGTAGTAACTATGCAAAACTGGTAAGCACTGGTGTAGTTCCATGTGCATAAAAATCCTCAAATATGTAGCAGGTAATGTCTTTTGTGTATGACAGTGCTGAAATGCAGCAATGTCTGGGGTGAAACACGAGTCAAATGGAACTGTATATAGCTGAATGACAATAGATTTCTGTAAGCTCACTGGGGAAATCTCTTAACCATAAGATTTAAGATGGCGCAAGATCTTTAATGTCTGTGCAGAGAAGACAAATTCTCTGTTGTTAAAAGCCTTACAGAAAAGGCCCATACAGAATAAACTGCACAGTACTCTGTTAATCTGAGTAAGAAAGGAGAAAGCTTGTGTTCACCCTGCCAGGTGGAAGTTATATAAACCTTATCTGTCACTGAAACTAACAGTTTTATAGGAATGTCTGTGCAAAACAGAGAGATATTTGAGAGGAATACTTACCCTGGACTGCCATCAGAAGAATGGTATAGTCCAGTATAGGAGTGAAGGTGGAGCAAGGTGTTTGGATATGGATTTACATCCAGATCTGCAGGGCTTTGGTTTGGATTTCTTCTAGTTGTTGCTTTTATTGGGTTATACTTTGCCCTCTTGCAGGCATGTAGCTTTCGTTAGATTCTATGCGCACCAAGGGGAGAATGCAATGTGGGGTACTTTTTTTGTGTATGTGCTTGTTCTCTGCTGTTAAAATTAATAAAACCTCATTTTATTTTTTATTTTTTTTCAGTCCCAGAGGCTTTTATTGTGGTTACATGGTATTTAGGAACTGTACTTAAAATTAGATCTAGGAATAGAACTGTATACTGTGTTCAGTGCTCAGACATAGCAGTAAAAAACCAAATAAACGTGACCCTTTCTGTGTTACTAAAGAAATGCCTAATGTGTCTGTCTGGACAAAGTGGAATTAACCCTGTTGATAGTTTTCTTGGAGAGAAAAGACACTATTTACAAGACAGTTTAATGAACCATATTTGAAAAATGTCATATGGAACACTACTCACAGCTGTATTTAAAATGACTGGCAAAAGTATATGTCCTCATTTTTGGGCATCATATTAATCAGCAAGGGATAAGTTCTCTCTTCCATCCAGGTGCAGAGAATGAGACCCTCAATGAGAGCCTCCCCTCCATACTTTAAAAATTGGGTTTGGATGTGAAATTTCCTGCTTTCCTGTCCCTCGAAATGCTCAGAAGTAAGAGGAGGAGGAGGAGGAGGAGTGCTTTCCTCACGGTCTTCAGGGATGTATACAGCAACAATCACCCAAATCCTAACGTAGGAAATCACCCAGCCCTCTTTCCCACCTCCTCAGTTGACAATGGAGAGCTTTCTCCTTTCTTGCTGGAGAAGGTCTCCAGTTTTCACCCTAGTTCCTAGACCAGTATGTAGCTCCCCTCATCTGTCTCCTTCCCATTTCTAAAAATGTAAAATGGCTTTTCCCCACACCCTTCTGATAGCCTGGGCAGTCCCTACTTGATTATTTGATGTGGGAGCGCAAATCTCTTCACGGTGTGGGGTGCGTTCACCAAGGGAGGGGAGCTCCTTGTCAAAAGAAATTAAGAAACCTGGGATGACTCCTGCGCCTTTGAAATGTCATTACTTTTGTAAATTGTAAAACCATTGACTCAAGACAGTCATATCCCACCCAGGGCTTATAAAAGCTGGCATTTGTTGGCGGGGGGGGGGCTGTTACGTTTTTAAGGCTAGTTTTATGGCTCTGTAACTCTCCGGAGCGCAGCAGCAGTGAAGACTTGATAGCCGACCCCTCTGAAGAAGCCATCCCCACCTTTCCTCACAGAAATCCTCCCCAGCTGCCCACCCTGCCCCGCCCTTGCCTCCACAGCCCCTTCAGCGCGTCCCCGAGACACCGACCGTTGGGGCGACCGTTGGGCGCGCGAGCGGCCCCTCGCCTCGCCCTTCACCTCAGGCGGGCGCTGCCCGCGAAACCGCGCTCCGCCCCCGCGCCGCTGCCGCCGCTCGGCGGGTAGATGGCGCCAGACCTCGGCTCCTGGCCCGCGTCCGCCCCGCCACCACACACACACGCACAGCCGGAGCCGCTGACGGCGTCTACTCGGGGCTCGCCGGTTCTCCGACCCGCCGCCCGAGCAGCGGCAGCCGCACAAAGGGGAGGAGGAGGAGGAAGAGCGTACGGTGGTCGGAGCCCCGGCCGGCGGCACTGCCCGGAGGTAGGGGCTTCCTCTCCGCCCTGTCAGCCAAAGTTCGTGGAGCCAGCGCTGGCTGCTCCCGCGGGAGGCTTTACTGGGGTTTCGTAACGCTCTATTTTCCCCTGGCTGGCGTCTCTGCCCGGCCCCAGGTGACTCGTTTTGTTTTTATTATTATTGTTATGACTGTCGTTCCCCGCCCCTCCAGGCTGGGCGGGTGGGGTGGGTCTCAGGGCACCTGACAGCTCCGCAGCCAGAAGTTGGCGAGGGGCGTGAGGGGAGACGAGCCCGAACTTGGGTCCCCTCAAACTTCCCCGCCCGAGAAAGCCGCCCCCGCGGCCGCTGCCGCCGTCCGCGCCCGCTGCTGCCGCCGCCTCGCCGCTCCGCGCCTCGCCGCTCCGCTCCTCTCCGCTCCTCTCCTCTCCTTGCAGATGTCGGGGGTGCTGGTAATCGCTGCCTGGTGCTTCCTGCAAGTGGAGAGCCGGCATCCTGAAATCATCACGAGTAATAGCAATCATGGCAATTTCCTGGACAACGACAAATGGCTGAGCACCGTTTCGCAGTACGATAGAGACAAGTACTGGAACAAATTCAGGGATGTAAGTACTTCTCTGCTTACCGCGTACTTCTTGTTCGTTCCGTTTGACTGTAGCAGCCTTTCGATGGGTGGCTGCTGGCTTTTAGAAGCTGTGGGTAGAAGAGAGATGCAGCTTGGGCAACCGGTTGCTGCTTGTGGGAAGGATGTTCAGAGCTGTTTGGAAGCTGGACAGACAGTCCTGGCATTCTTGATTACCCCATCGATTGGGGCAGCTTGGGCTCGGTGTCAGTCTCACTGAAAGCATATGGTCTTCAATTTTCCTTTGGGGAGGAACTTTGAGCAAAGTTTCTGTGCCTGCTGCTTAAGAGGCTAGTTAACTGTAAAACAATTAAATGGTGTGTGTGTAAGAAGGGAATATTTACCAGTTCAAGCCACAAGGTGGTAAACAGTAAAGCTTTTTTTGCCTGCAGATTTGGTGGAAAACATTTTATTGTCAATTCTGCTCATGGAGATCTTTGATGCTGGTATAGGGTTAGAGGAAGCAGAGCTTTGGTTCAGGTCTTTTTTCAGTCTGGAAAACAGGGGGGACTTCAGGATGCGTTATGACATGTATCTGTACAAAACAAATCATTTTCTTAAGCTTAAAATTAATTCTTGAATACCCCTAGTTTGAATACAATTATGTGTATTAAGTCAATGACTGGAGAAAGTGAAATGCAACATTTATGGTAAATGTAATATTTACGGAGCTCCTTTTGCTTCTGTTGTCTATACACTGAAAAAGCTTTCTGGGAGCATGCACAGAAAACCCTGCTTCAGTCTGCCCAAGACTGGATAAGGGAAACATTACTGTTAAATCACAAGCACATTGAGGTTAAGTGTTCCTTATTGCATGGGATTTGTGCACTGTGGCTGCAGTGTGACTCTAGGAAAGGGAAGAGTAGAGCTGGCTAGCAGTTCTGCTAGTACTATTCTGTAAGAATTTTTGTTTGTTTAGGAATCTCTGGTGTTTTGTTATTATATTAAGTTAAACTTTGATGCTATATGTTTGTGGTCTTAACACTGTATCTTACCATGGCAAAGAGGAAGTCAAAAGTATTACAGTTAAATGTGATCTGTCTCTGCCTAGCTCGTTCTCTCTACGTTTTTCTGTAATTGTGGTCATCTCTGTGTCTGAGAAATCATGCTGCTCTGAATCTCAATATAACAAAGTATGGCCTTAACAATGGTATGAACAGATATGTCAGAATGTATATTTGTGTGCAGTCACGGTGATGACATCCACCTGCTGGGACTGTTGAAGTTCTCGTATAATAGGTGTCTCGAAAAGCCTATGCTTGTACAGTAACTACTATTTTATTAAGGGGACTTTATTAATAAACTTTATTACGTTAATACAGATTTATAGATTTTTACCAGGCTCCAAGGGAATCTTTGTTAACATCTGGTTTATTCTCCTGGGGAATGCAGGTTAAAGGTTTTACTTGTTAATTTCTGCATCCAACTTGATGTGAGAATTCAGCAGCATTTGAAAATGGTAAATTGAATGGACTGCCAAATTAATCTGAAAACACTTTTAACTAGGGACAGATTTATAGCAAGGGACATCTTTCAACAGTCTCCTTCCAAATTGAGGCCTTGTATTAATCACAGTCCTTGACCTTAAAGTTTTTATTTAATTTTATGCCGTTATTCTTTTTTGAAGCCTGGAGTCATTGCAACTTGTCTTCTCGTCCCCTTTCCCTGATCTAACAAGTGCAATTGTCAGACAAATTATTCCTCTTCCTGTAGAAGGTGTTTGTAAAGATTACCTCTTTCATGTTTTAAGGTTTCACATCTGAAAATGTTTTTTCTAGACTTTCTGAAAATGCTAATAAAACCCATAAAGCCTCAGAACTCTTTTCTATAGGAAGAATAATTTTATGGAAAAAACCCCCCTCTTAACCAGTCCTCTGCCAAGCAAAAGCAAATAGTATAAAGTTCACACAAAGTTTAGGTACCTTTCTTCCCAGCCATCTTAATGGTTCTATTTAACTACTTCAAAACTAGCATGTTATAAATACATATGATTATCCATGAAACCTTTTATGGGGCAAATTAGCAGAGACTGCTAATCATCTCCTACCTAACTTTTAAAAAAAAAAAAATCTTGCATATGTAATTAAGCTCTTAATAACTTGTCTTCAAGCAAAGCAATTTATTGCATTGTAATCTTCTGTGAGAGGTTCTGTGTCCACAGATGAAGACATGCATAGGTAGAGTTGCTGCCAATGTAGTAGGTACAGTAGAAACAGCATGCTTCTTGCATACTGAGATGTCATTAGAAGAAATGTGGTCCTTGCTTCATGGCTGTGTTGTCGGGGATATATTGTTAAAACATTTGTTAAAAGACTGCCTGGTGAGATGCAGCGTAACAGTATGAACTGCTATGTATGGGGTAGGCTAGCATTTCATTCATAATTGTTGAATTGTAGGGAAACTGTCTCCTCATCTTCCCTTCATTCCCAAACTGTAACTATATATACATCATTGCTAGATGAGTGGGTGTGGGCTTTGCATGGGAGGTGGAGCATAGAAGTGGTGTTTCAGTTAAAACCTTTTTGGGTCTGACACTACAGCTACTACAGAGCAGACGACCTAGTTCATTCCCTGTAAATCAGCAGAAGCAAGGTTACTGTAATTATCATAATTACCTTTAGTAGCTTTCTGAATTTTATGTTATATAAATAAAATTGCACAATTATTTACATAACTGTGTCCTCATGTAGAGTAGGAGAAACACTGTCAAGTATGGAGCTAAGATTTGATTGTTTTGGGTGTGGCCACTTTGTACATGCATGCAGCATAAACATCTGCGCACACATGTGTGTATAAATCTGTTAAAATGTTGCAGTACTGTGTGGTTTTTTTTACAGATGATATATAATTGAATATAAAATTTTAAATTGGTCTTCTCTCAACTTTTTTAGTTATTCTTTTCAAAATCAATTGGTTCGTCAGCCTTATTGAGCTATGTCCAATATGGCCTGATTTGAGAAGACAGCTATTGATCGTTTTTTTTAGTATGACCCATATTTCTTTTGGGCGAAGACAGCATGGTAGTTGCACTTAATGGCCCAGAAGTCATTACTTTTCTTCTGTGAAAAGACAGCACAGAAGTACACCTCATTTGAAGCCTAATCAGGCTAAATTTTTAAGTCTGACTGAATTTAATAGTGTGAAATGATGACCTGTCAACATTTTCAAAAGGCCTCAAGGGATCTGTTTAAAACAATACTTTACAATACAATCTTTTCACATGATATGAACACAATTTGTAGAATATTCAAGTGCTCCATTTTTAAAAACAAGCAGAGCCTGTAAATGAATAGTAAGACCAATGTGACTGGTCTGTTGTGAAGCACATGCTATTGAAAATCTTGTATATTGTCCAGCTGTCCAGTATCAATAATGGTGTAGTGTCTGATCTATTAATAAGCTTTTGTTACAATCTGAATTTGATATTCCTATCTGTCTTCCACTCCTTTTTCCTTGTCTGCCATGGGTTTTCTGTGTGACCAATGACAAAATCTTAGCTCTGTCTTAAGTTCCATTTAAATAGTTGGGGATAACAGTATTTCTCTTCCTCACAACTGTGTGTTGAAGCTGTAAAAAAGAAAGGACAGAGCTCAGGATCTGTGGTAATATGGAATTTACTATTCACCTAATCCATATATTGAAAGTGGCTTGATACATACTTGAGTAACTGACTAGGTCTAGTTTAGTAAGTATCTAAAAAATAAAACCTAAATCATTATAATGCTTACTTTTTTCTTTTTCTAGTAATAAAGCTGGAGTCTGTAGGGAGGAACTGCAGCTATTTCCTTTGTACAGATTTGAGGCCTGGAAAAGCAGACATCAGGGATATGAGAGTCAAATTAGACTTTTTGATATTACGAAAACAAATGTTAAGGCCTCGATCTTTCGATCAGATCTATCGAAAGAGATCCCTTGGCTTCAGAGGAGCTCAAGCACAAATTCGACACCTGAATGTGAAGTGAATTCTTATGAGTCTTAGAAAGCATTTATAATGTGAATAGCCATACACATAATTGTAATAGGTCACACTGCAGCATCTCATTGTGTTCATAGAGGCTTGGCACAGAAGGCATAGAGTAAGTGTCCACTTAGTGTTAGGCCTGTCTTTTTAATCAAAATTATATGAGCAGACTAATTCTATTACTTCTACTTGGAGTTATGTCTATTACATTATTAATGCTTATATATAAAAAGGTAATAAGTTCAACTAGCTATGGATTAAACTGCAAAAAGGAAGAAAAAATTGAAATTAACTTGGAGGATCTAGTATAAACCATACAAGGAATTTCTATGAAGTTGAAAGCTAAGAATCTTGGCATGAACTCTGGTTTCAGTGCATGTTTATGCATGGCAGGCTGCCAGACCATGTTCTGAGCATTAACTAAGCTGTTTCTCTAAATGTTATTGCTTACAGAGTTCCAGTTCAGGCTATCATGTTAAAACCCCCATGCATTATATGCCTGGAGATGCTTTGAGACTGTGCATGCCTAAGAAGCAAGGCATGAAATGTTATCATCTGTGTGTATACATTTCTCAGACTTACTGTGGATAAATAAATAGTTACATATAACTATCAGCAGCATGAGTAGTCATATATAAGTAGATTAGATTAGATATTAGATTTGCCAGGTTGGTCATAGACTACCATTCCCTGATACAACTCACTGAAGAGACAATTTTGTCAGTTATTGAGTACATCACCTTTCTGAGCCTATGAGTTCCTCCTCACGCCTGATCAGAAGTGCAGTGTTAGGTGATAAACAAAATACAAGGCTAGGAACTGGAGGACCTGTATTGTTCCAGCTTTGCCACTGATGGATTGTTGGACTTTGGGCTGGCTCTTTATACTTCTTCACTGCTTTTCCCATTGTTGCACTTACCTTTCTCTGATTTGTTTAGCCCAAAATTAGAAGTGTGGTAGTGAAACTTGATAGCAGAGGGTTGGAAAACATGACCAGTACTGAGAAGGGTTGGAATACCAAGCAGGCAGAATTGGAAGACCTTGGGAACTCAAGTAATAGAAATGAAATGAAATTTAAAAGTACAAAGTAGAAGGTCACGGAATTGAGAGCTAACACGAATTTATTCTGGGTCCTGGCCGCTCAGCTTGAAATAGATGAGAGGGAAAACCTGTGTACTTTTATTGATTTGCAGAGTTATTCTAAGTAACAAAAGTAATGCTACTCTGAGGAGAGCAAATAAATTGTAGGAATGCATAACATGAAAGATATTTGGTTCTGTTGAAGAAATAAAATTGTACAATGTATAGAAGAGAATATTAATTATTAATATTGTGAGCACTTCTGATCACTGAAATTCAAGACAGACAAATTTTTCTGGAGTTGGTGAGCCAAAGACCTTCCAGCATCATGGGGGAAAAGAGCCTGTTTTAAAATAATATACTATATTAGTTTACTCACACAAAGCTAATTGTGTAAGAGTAGATTTGCTAGAACGTTTATTGAGAGAGGGACAGCAAAAGCTGCCTTGCATGAAGTTGAGATGAAGTGGATAATTGGTGACAAAAATAACCTTATTTCTGAATTTAAGAAAAAGGTTATTATTCCATCCACAGTTATGTTTTAAAAAGTTATCTTAATAAGCACTTCAGTTTCAATATGTAGGTTGTATGTTAACAAAAAAGATTATGATGTAATAAACTGTAATCAATGAACCTGGATTTGGGGATTTTAGTGGCCTTGGAGTTTCATATCACATGTGGCTGTCTCTTAAGTTTAAAGCCCCTTGCAGGTGGTTGTCTTGCTCCCTATCCATACAGCTCCTAGTGTGGTGGAACCTGATCTGCGATACCCAGCTATCCCCTGACCCTTTGGGATTTTTGAGCTAATAGTTGATTTGTGTAGAGTGGGTTCTTTCTGCTGTCTCTGCCCTGGTAGATCCATGCCTTCAACATGGTCTTGCTACCAAGGACTCGATCAATTTCAAGATACCACCTGATACACTAGATGCTAAGGGGAAGCTACTTAGTTTGGGATTGCATTTTCTTTTTCTATGTTGTATTTAGGTCTACAGGCAGAATGAAGTATTTTTCTGCCAACAATTTATTACCAGAACATCACATTTTCTACTTTCTACTAGCCTCAAATGTAGGCACAGGTTTTTCTGTGATTCAGTGATCAATACATTCAATATATATATTCCTGGAGAAACCATCCAGGCCCTGCTAATTATGTAGTAGTGAAGATAGTCATAAGGAAGGTTACAGTACACTTGAAGGATACCTACTAGTTAGGTAATGGATGTACCTCGTCAGTAAAGTGGCTGGGTTATGTGATGGGACACAGGCACCTCAGGCTTGCTTCCCAGGAGATTATCATTGCAAGCCCACCTTGAGATTTAAGTGAAGATAAAGATTGTGTGTATGGATTCCAGTGGGTCTGGACTGAAGTACAACAGAGTTGAAATGTGATTTATAAGTCTACCCAGACATTCTTAGCATAGGTTGTCTCTTAGGGCAATTCTTAGTCAACAGAAGGACAAGGCTGGAATATAAATGTGATTGTAAAGTACAGCTGAGATGTACTTGCCAAAGCTGCATGAAGTTTAAAAGAACAGCAAAACATAAGACTGAATCTGTGGAAACGTAATTCATAATCAGCTTCTTACAAACAGAAGAGGTATGCTTACTAAAAATGCCCTTCTCAAACTTGATGCTTTCCTTCTGCAGTGGACAAGGGGAAAAATAATGGCATTTATGTCAGAATAATTAACTTGGCAGGTACAGAGAGCCAGCTTTTTGTAATTAACTGACACTTATCCAGCTTCCCTGGGAATTACCTAAGACTCCAAAGCTAAATAGGTCAGTAGAAAACTAGCGTGTTAGTTTCTGTATTATATGTTTCAAATTATAACTTGAATAGTTTCCTCACTTACAAAAAAGATCTGTAGACTGCAGTCACAAATCGTATCCCTGCTATGAAATTCTGTAGATTTGAAGTTTTCACTAATATGTTTTACAGGTTTTTAGAGTAACCATTCTTGTACTCTGCTGCTCCCCTCCCTTCCCCCCCACCCCCCCACCATTTTATAGGATTTCTTTTCCATAGGGGCTCTCTTTATTACAAATTTAAACTGCAATTTTGTCAGATTCCTGAGAGGTGAATCTTCTGTTACATTTCTGGATGTAGACTGTATGTTTTAAGAGTTGCAGCGGGAGCTATAGGAAATATAATGATGTGAAGAGCATGCTGCACCTTTGTAGAGGACAAAAGAGAAATCTTTTGTTTCTTGATGAGCATGAGGTTAAAAAGGAATAAAAAAGTGGAAGAGCCAGTTTTGATGTATTGCAATGTTAGTGCAAGGGTGGGTGGGGAGAAAAAACAACAAAACAAAACCCAATACACAGTTGTGGGTTAGATTTTATTTATATATTTGTCAAAACTCACTCTTGTAAAAGGAAAAAAAGGGGGGAAAACCCACACAAATGAGCCCTGTGGCATGTCAAACCATGTCAGTGTAATAAAAAAATCAGTGGATTGAAAATAGTCATAGGAGGCTGAGTTCTGATGTCTGTTAGTGTAACAACTGTTATTAGGCTCAAGTATCCATGGGTAAATGATACTACTTTTATCTAAGGTAAATTGTCCAGTATTAGGGTTGAGAAAATCAGGCTCATTATTCTCAAGTGACAAAAGTTAAAGCTTGGTTATGATACTATGTTTTGAACATCAGGGACATCATTGCCTTTTTTTGTCTCAGATATTTTAACTGTTTGCTCTATATTTATGGTTTTAACCAGCAGGCTAGAAATAGATAATTTCAGTCAGCACATCTTTAACAGTGTATGCATTTTTTGAGGATAAAATACAAGACTGTCTGTCTGAATTTGGGGTGGGGCAGCTGAGCTGCTTTTACAAGAGGCAGGACTTCATGAGGGAAATGGAGGTCAAATACTACATCTAGAGGTATGAAAACTCTTTTCTTTTTGATAACATCTGTTTATACAAGGGCTGTCTGATTATTTCTTTCCTTGTGTAACCAAAAATGAGATTCGTCCAAAAGAGCTGTAGTCAAGTCTTGGTTATGTTGAAGCTGATGACCAAATTCTCAAAGACTTTAGTGAGGCCCGAGTTTGATTCCCATATTCCACATCTTCCTGTTCTCTTAGACAAAGAACAACTGTACATGAAAGACCAGTTAGATTAAACAGTTCTCTTTGGCTTTTGGAGGACGTTATGTAATTGGAAAAGGCTGAAAGATCAGTTGTCTGGCCAGCATAAATAGAAGAAGCTCCCTCAAAGTCCCTGGAAGAATCAACCTATCTGAAAATCAAACATCTGCAGTCTACAAAGTACACATTTTGTAGATTCCAACCAAAATAAGAAAGGGGAGTTGAAACATAGCAAAGTTAAGGTAATGCTGCTGCCTCCAGTGTGAATTTCTGTACTTCCAACACTTAACTCTGTTTCAGCTTTACACAGGGCCTTATTGCTGCTAAGTTACCAAGCCTTAATTCCATGCAAGTAGTCTGTCATCATCAGGTAGATAACTCCAGCAGTTATCATTGGTGGATTTACCATTGCAGGTTGGCAGCTAAAAGTGAATTATACATTTGGACTGAACACCTAAGGTCTAATGAGTTTCAAGGCTAAGATATGATTCAAAATTCAGTTTACAGATAAATTGCTAAGCTACTGAATAGAGGTTTTGGCAGGGAGTAGATTGGTCTTTATCTGTCACTTCTATAGCTTGGTTTGTAATCCAGGGTAACAGAAAATCATTCTCATTAAATAGGTACAAGGGGGCATCAATTAATTCTGTGATCTTAGCTGTCCTCTTAATGAACTTAGTGTCATAAATCCACTTCACTGATTGCTTTCTCCCGGGCAGATAGAAAAATACTTTATTAAAAATTACTTTTAGAGTAACTATATTCAGATTCGTTTTTGAAAACAGTTTCAATCATGGCTTACAGTTGAATTCTGACTGACACTGGGATTGATAGAGGCAGTGATACTTGTCTGTCTATGCAGGTTATCTTGAAACTGTCTAATCAGGAAATTCAGCTGTGTGTACAATTTCATTTGAAATATCACAGCACATTCTGTGAATAGTTTTTCTGTGCTTTTTAGCTTGGACATCTGTGTTTCCCCTTCCTTCCCTGAATTCCATTGGCTATTCAGAAGTCTATTTCAGCATTGTCTTCTAGCGTTTGTATATTCTCCTCTCTGCCTTTCTCTTCAAGTTGTAGCAGTTAGACAACGTGAACCTGAACAGAAGGTTGAGGTAGAGGTAGCTGCAGCCACTGGAATTGGGGTGGGGAATGTTTAAATTTTAGAGAATGGTATGGGCGGGAGGCTGAAAATTATAATTGCAGGATTGAGAAGAAATGAGGCGAGTTGGTCATTCAAGGCAGTGAGTGGAAAACATTGTTTTTAGAGCAGTGTTTCTGGGTGTATTAGGGTTGTTGAGGTTCTTTGTAGAATTTGATTGCAAATGGTAAATATTAATAAAAAATCAATTTTAGAGAATTCAGAAATGCCTGTCATTTCTTGTTTGATAACAGGAGTCAGCTGGACTTTGAACACTGATTTCTAGGAGAACTCTGTTAGTCTTCCAGGACTTGCGTATGCACTGATACCTCCTATACTGTAAGCACTCGTACTCCTTGCTCGTGCGGGCGTTTTGCTGAGCGTGTTGTGTCATCCGCGGCGGTACGCGCAGGGCAGCGCAGGGCAGCGCAGGGCAGCGCAGGGCAGCGCAGGGCAGCGCAGGGCAGCGCAGGGCGGGCGGCCCGGCCGTGCGACCCGCCGCGTCCGCGGCGCGGAGCCCGTCCGGCTCGGAGCTGTCCAGTGCTGAAGGCGCCCCCGGGGTCCCGGGCTGCGCAGAGCGGAGGGAGGCTCCTCCGTCTCCTTTAAGAATTCCGAAGCTTTTTGTGGCTTGCCTTGCTACACATCAAAGCGCTTTTCCGGTGTGGTTAGGCCTACGGACATGTATATCTAAATGAGACAGATGTGGAAGCAGAGGATAAAGCTAGTTCAGAGTTATCCATCAAGCTAATGCCAGATGTAACAACAAAACTTAGGTTGTTTAAGTCCCAGGACAGTGCTCTTCTACTGAGCTATGTACTGTGTTGGAATACAGAAAGACAAAGCTTAACAGGTCTGTATTCTTCCTTTGGATATATCTGCCAGTATCTGACAGCAATGTTAATTGGGTCAAATTCATTTCTTTTTTGATAACATAAGCTTCGCTCAATGTATAAAAGAGATAAATTTTGTTCATTTGTTTCCTAAGTGAAGTCAGGGTAACCAATCTTTTTGATGCTAGCTAGATGTTATTTATTTATTTAATGCTAGGTTGGTACATCTCTAGTTTGATATCATTTTGATGGGGGACTATGTATTTCCTGTTAAAGCAGAGATATTAGGCAAAGCAGATTTCCCATATCTTGGTTTATTTCAATGTTAAACTACATCTGGTGAAACTGGTGACTCTCACGATTTTTAAATCTACTGATCTTTTTAAAACTTGTTTCATATGGCTAAAAAAGAAATTGTGTCACATAAAAGAACACTGGAGTGCTGCATTCAGTAAGAATATCTGTAGGCACAGGGTAATTAGTGATTTAAATACAGAATTGTCTGCCATATTCCTTAAACACAATCATGAATCTCCACATTATGGTTCACTCAGGACAACAGCATCCAAAAAGAAATCATGTCACATTTAATTAGGGTAAATACAAACTTGAAAAATACAGCACAACTGTCAGTTATGCATATAACTGCAGTTCCGGAGCATGAAGGAAGCTGGTAAACCAGATATATTTGCTCATAAGGAAGCATATAGTAATTCAGATCAGTGGCCACAGATTTATTAGTCTCTTCACGCTTATATAACAAAGTTAACTTGGATATAACAAGACACTTAATGGTTTATTTTCATTGGAATATGAGGCAAGATGGACTGAAATGATGATCCTTATGTGACACAAATGTCTGTTTTTATATCTAGTCTCCTTTTCTTTCTATAAAGCCTTTGGCTCTTCTCATGAAAACGTGCTTTGTGTCTTATGCATGTATCTTATCTTAATAAATGTTAAAATGATTGGCAGAGCGAAGATTTTGTGGCTTGTAATGAACTTCTTATAACCTGAGATGAAAGGTAATCTTTTTCCCCCAGAGATACTGCGGTTAGAGATTGTGACTAAGCATTTCCTATCCAGGTGCAATGCCTTGTAAAAGAGAAAAGAAGACTGAACACAAGCGCAAAAAACTTTAATGGGTATAAATGGACAATTTTTGAGCATTCATAAAAAGATAATATAAACAATTTTAGAACCATTTAAAAATATATTGAAACTTCCACTTCTAAAGCAACATCTGCCATCACAAATAGTCCTGTCTCTGTATGTAAAGGAAAAAAAAAATCCAAACTTCTTATGGCCTTATTCTGCTATCACTATTTTTTAAAGGAGTCGCAGAACCTCAGCATTAGTTTCTGTTGAGATATTCCATCGAGGGTTTAATGGCAGAATATGGCCCTATCTAATCAAGAATAAGCAATATTCTATTGCAGCAGGGCAATGTACAAATAGAGATAGATGTGACGTGCTCAGTATGGCTGTAGTTTTCATTAGTAGTGAAAGAAGCTGCTAACAGGAAGCAATTCTGAAACTTACCTCCATCATTGCAAAACCATTACTGATATATCGGGGATGGTGCAGCTGATGTGTTCCATCCAGAATGATGCAAGACTGTCTGTAAAATTTGAACTCAATAAGGAGATATGTAGATATAAAATAAGGTACTAAGCTGAAGCCTTAGGGCATGGCTGATTTTAAAGCTGAAGCTTCCTGAAATTAGGAGTAACTGAAACTGCAATGATGGAATAAATGTGTTTTTTTCAGTCGTTCCTTAAAAGAGAAACTACAGGTGCAAGCAAATGAAAAAAAAAAATCAACAAAAAACCCCCAGACATACAATCTGTGTCATAGGCAAATGAATACTGGGTTATTTAGTGGATCCAGCCAGAGGAGTCATGGCTGAGATGCAGATATGCTCAGTTAGGTGAGAAATCATGGTTGGAACAATCTTTTCTAAAGCCCAGAGATCTTTCCTCATGGAAAATGCCTGGCAGAAAGAGGAAATGAAGGCCATGACATGTGTCTCTGTGTGTACTTAGGTAATGAATTTATAAACACAGAATAGGAAGGACATAGATAAGGAAAAACATGTTCTGCTTCATTAGAGAGGATTCCAAAATGGTCGGTTGATGATGGTGTTAGGGCCAGAGGGAGAGGAGAGCAGGAAGGGATTTAGAGAGTACACAACTGAAAGTTAGCTGCTGATCAGTATCCTGCATGACCCTGACCTGGGCAGCAAGTGTTCTTGTGAGCAAAGCTACTGGTAAGCCCCACTTAAGAAATGTGTGTGATTCTGGGCGCAGTTGTAAAGATTGTCTTGCTGAGTATACACAATACATTTTGGACTCCAAGCAATCACCACGGGCTTATTGCCAGATGAGAAGCTATAAACATCTGCCCTCATGTGGTTTTCCTACTGTGTGACTTGTGTGTTGTGTGGCGGGTGGTATTGCTTCTAATTTGAGATAAACAACAAAGATGCATTGTAGAAAGAATACATGTGCTTTAATCACTTTTTTCCTTGCAGTGTAGTTGTGGATATCTGTAGCATTCATAATTAGCAGAGGAACAGATGGCAAAAGCTTGTTTTAAAACAGCATCCACTGAGTGATCATGTGCTGCTGCAAACTTATTTGGGAAGCTGTTTGCTCTGTTCCCTTGGATGGTGCTCTAATACAGCGGTGCAGGAGTAAAGTAGGAAAAGAATTAGTAATGGTTGGTGTAATTCAGCGTGTAGGACATATATGAAGCAGGGAAAACATCTAAACTTTCAGAACATCTCATGGATGCTATTGTCTCATGCTGCACAAGGATGAATTTCAAGCTTTATTGTCCTGCATAGCTGAAACCTATTAGGTATGCTTTCATATATAGGGTAAATGTAACAAAATGTCCATAAGATTTCTCCTTTCCCCTGTTCTTATTTCTGCACAAAAGGGAACAATTCTGTTCTCTGCTCAAATTTTGGTAAGTATTGTACTGTAGCTTACTTTAAAAAAAAAAAACAATAAAAAACCCCCAACAAAAAAAACCCCTATATATATATTTTGCTTGTGTGCTTCCAAGATTAGCATTGTGCTGCAATTTTTCAAAGCTAGAAAACATGAGAGGATTTTGTCAGCATTTCACCATGACACTTGTTTCACATAGAAAGCCAGAGGGCAAAACAAAGTGGTTTCTTTTGGTCCATGTAATCTTTTTAGAAAGCAGTGATAACCCTGCAGGCACAATCACTGAGATTCGTATGAGGTAATGTTCAGAATGATGAGATCTCACATGTAAAGGCTGATTGATTAGTTGTGTGATTCCATTCTCCAAATTAAAAACTTAAAAATATTTGATTTTAAGGAGAGGCAGGAGCAAGGAGAACAGAAGGTTGCTAAAGAGAAAAATACTCTAAATATGTTTTTCATCAATAAAGTAAAAATATTGTATTCTCTGTTCCAGAGGAGCTGGATGGATTATTGCAACCATCCAATCTAGTCAAGATCACATTTTCTGTTTTAAAAAAAAGAAAAATGAACCCATGTTGAGATGTTTATCTCTGTGAGATGACCTGTATTTACCTTCAAGTCACAGTGAATTGGGTATTCTCTTAGTCGGTGAAACTATTTTATATCACTCTTTCTCCCTGCAGACTCTATGGATGCAGACATAAAATACTTCTGTGAAAACAGTGGTGCCATTCCCTCTATGTATAGAATATTTGGGGCAGTATCTGTAATAGTCAATGAAATGATCTTTGATAGCTCCGATTTTTCTCTATGTGCTGAACTATAAATTTAAATCTGGTGTGAACTGTTTTCTTTTTCTGTCATAAACTTCCTGTATCTTCTCACAATAAGTAATTCACAGAATAAACATGTAGTTTTGTGTTTGCCTAGACATCTTTCTACTCTCCAATTTTCATATAAAACTGACTCAAAATTTTTCTAGTATGAAAATTAAAGTTTCCAACAGTGCCAGTTTCTTCGCTGACAAGATTGAATGAATTGTTTGTGCTTATATGGTTCAGTTGACATTTTTTTAATTTTTGAATGTATTTAGATTGTAAACTTCTTGGGGTGGAAACACTTCTATGTGTTTTTTCATGCAGAAGCCAGCTCACTGGGGACTGTCATCTTTGCAAGGGCTGCTGACCAATACAAATTTTATAATACAAATAATTAATCTTTATCACCAATGGATGTGGTCAGGAGTAGAACTAAATTTAAAACATCCGCATCGGTATGGGTTTTTTTGGTTGTTTTTTTTTTTTTTTGGACAATCTCTGTGTCTTTTCAGTATGCTGCTCTTGTTAAGAGTGTTTTTCTCAGACTAGAAACAAACTTCATCTAAGTTTATTGAAAGAACATCACTTGCACAGAGTTTGACTTTTTCTGGGCCCTGTGTATCTTCCCTTTCCTCTTGTAGACCTCATAAAACTAGTTCAGGTTCAGGAATAGCCTTTTCTAAGTTAGTTGAAGTATTTTCAATTTAGTATTGAATGAAGTATTTTCCATTTGGAGATTATCAAAACAGTCACAAGCATCATGTTCTTGGGTAGCAGCATTCTAGTCATCTAAGTATTCAGCTACAAAAGCTGCAAAAGCAATATAATTTCAGTTGCTCCATAACAGAACTAAACCTAAGCTGTTTCAAACTTGAGTCAGAAACACTTCCTTGATCAAGACTTTTCAGGAATTATTTAGCTTATTTTACAACCACTTGAGCCAAAAGGTTCATGAGTCATAGGAACTTTGCCCAGAAGAGTTCCACTCTCCCTTGTCTTTGAAGCTAAGACAATGAATTTTAATGATGCCTTTTTCTCATAGCGGTTCCTGAACACCAGATCAGTGGCTCTTAGTTGCATGTTGTTGCGGGGGGATTTAAAAATGAGGGGGGGGGGGGGGGGGGTGTGTTTGAATTGCTTAAAGAATCACCTCCAATTGTATTAGCAATAGAAAAATGATTTAACAAAGTTGTATAAAAGTGTGGCTTCACAGAATTTGATGGCAAGGTTCACTCTATTACTTGGTACGTGGATGAAACGCACACAGGAAAATTAAATCAAAATCAAACTAAACTTATGTATATAGGGACTGAAAGCATAATAGGGTAAAAGGGAATGTGGGAAAGGGTAAGGGTAAGGGAGACCCTCCTGTTGAGTCATGAGGTTCAGAGAAGACCCCCTTGCTTTCTAAACTCCTGTCAGAGTCAAGATGTGGCTGGATTGACTCCTAGTCCCAGACTTGGTCAACAGTTTATATCTAAAGGGATTATGAGTATAATAGCAGCCTAAAATTCATTCACAGTTGAATAAAAATCATGACAGTAATTTAAGTATAAATTTGAAAGTATTAACTTATAAGTATGTTATAACAAGTATATTATAACATATAATATACTTGCTATAACTTACTATAGACTGTTCAGGTTAGTACATGTGGGTGCATAAAGACACTAAGAGAAATACATAAAAGAGAGTAAAAGAGAGAGAAAAAGAGGTATACCTGTTAAAAATTCGCCTCAAGGTCAGTGAAAATATTCATGTCGAATGCTTCAGCATTTGTCTCAACGGGCAAAGGGTCAAGCCTCAAGGAGCGAAGAGAATCAGCCCAGGTTGTGTTGGCTTTCAGCGACAGATGTCCGATTTTCACAAACAGTAAAGTCTGCGAGCTCGGAGATGTGTCCCACTCAGAGGGAGATGCTGGTCACAGCCTGCTGTGGTCCAGGAGAGCTCAAAGGGCCTCACTCAGTACTGCTGTTTATAGGTTCAGGAGATGATTGACTTTCGTCATCAACAAATTGCTAGAATGCCAGCTGCACTGGAATATTCTGAGACTGTTTGAGAATAACTCAAAACATAAATATGGGATGCTCCAAGATTGCCAGGGGAGGATTATAATGTCTTGAGCCTGTTATGAGAACAGGCTGCAGGTTGTTGTGAGACCTGGCTGTCTCTGCTCCTGTCCCCCCTCCTGTGGCGGGCAGCAGGAGTCCTTGAGACGCACAGCATATCTCTCTGTTTTAGCTGTGTAAGAGTTCCTGGCACAGCCAACGGTCGCTTAACTGCCTGACTCATTACACGTATGCTAAGGCCTAGTGAGCCTTCCCAAGTTTGTAAATCAGCCTGGAGAGGGGGAAAGACATGCACCACCACACGTATTCATGGCTTCAGAAGGTGATGTTTCTTAATTGTTCAAAGTATGGAATAGCAAGACAAAATGACATATCACTCAGGATCTGAAGTTACTGCAGCAGTGCTACTTGCAACTTCAACTGTCTTGAAAGGGTGAAGAATTACATACCATTCCCTATAATGATAGGGCTTACCACTGCCTGCTGAGTGGCAGAATTGTTTCTTTCAGGTTGGACTATAACTTGCACTAATGTGACTGTGCAAAAAACTGAGGAAGAAATGAAGACCACCTAACCTGCGCTCTCAGTACTACTGGCAGAGTAGTATTTAGGACTGTTTATTGACTGGCTGCAGATACTTTGAGAAAGCATGGGGGACATACCACAAGAAGGTACAGAGAGTTGGAGACCTGACTTGTTCTTTTTAAAAGGATCGTTAAGTTACTCTACGCAACAGTAGAACATGAAAAATATGCCTGCTATGGTGCTATAGAAAACCACATGAAATCCAATGACAGGGAGTAAACAGCTTATTGTTAACAATTTGGGGGAATGACAGGAGGGGAAATAAAAAGGATTTTCGTAAAGCAAATTTTCACTTGCTGCTTAGGGAGTGTTTCTTTCTGGGGGAAGGGAGAATGCAAGTTGTTGCTCACTTTTGATCCAAAACACTGTTTATAGAGTGAAGTCATGATTTGGAGGAACGGCTACCTTCCTGAGCTTTCTGGAAAGGCAAAGGCCATATTAACTCAAACCATGTAACATTTGCACCCTGCTGTGACATACAACGCTTTCTCCTCCCACCTCCTTTGCGTATGTCAGCAGCAGTGCTAGGCCTTTGCCTGCTTGCCATTTCTGAGCACTACAAATCCTTTTTACTGGGCCTGTACACAGAGACCACATATTTAGGAGCTGGATAGTGACTTCTATATTCCTGCATAGAACAAACACAACAACTACCTAGCCTTTCATCTATGTCTTCCAGTTCATAAGTCCTTGTAAACCTGACACAGATTTCAATTTTGTGCTTAGTTAAGGGTGCTTCTATTATCTTTTGCTTTCACATGCACACAGCATGCAAATAGGAAAAGCTAGAGTGCTACAGGACTAGCTCCTCCTTCATTTTGGCCCCATCATTTGTGTTACATAAATGGTTTTATTTTTATTTTCAGCTTTCACTTTCTGAAAAGCAAAGCCAAATATATGGATTTTTAATCTCTAAAGTCTTGTTTGTACCCTACTGAATATAAGAAAAAGGTGGCTGTTTTCCAGAGATAGACCTTAGATCATGCTTCAAAAATTCATAGTAAATTCCCAAAAGTGAAGCAGTGGGAGCTATTGCTGTAATTTGGATAATAAAAACAATAAGAAAATGATAGACTAAAAGTCATGGCCAGCCTCACTTAACAAATGGAATGGCAAACTACCAGCCAGTGTTAAAAAGAATATCCAACTGATGCTGATTTTATCCCTGTACATTTGGGCTCCCAGATCGGTGCCTGAGAGAGCGTTGATACTTGTCTTGGGTATGACTGCACATAGTGGACTAGGCCACTAAATCATTTGGCACTTCTGACAACTTGATCCCAGGAGAGCACTGGGATTTCTGCTTGTCTCCATTGAGTAGGATGGCTGCTCTGGGAAAGGAATCCTAATGTGCTTGAGACCTGAGTGGAAAAGATCCACTGGCATTTTCAAGTACTTCAGAAGTTCTGACAGTATGAAGCACTAGTGTCCCTGTTACTGAGATTCTGAGGGTAAAAAAACCTGAGGTTAAAACAAAGAAACAAACAACCCAGATTAAAACTGGCTCTAGCAGATTGTTTGCATGAAAATTATTCACACTTGGAGGCGATTAATTCAAACCATTGTCTAAGATGTAGAGTTTTAAGCCTAAATATAAGCCTGTTTGGGTAAGTTTTATTGTTTATTGTCATTGAAAAATTTGTAGTATTTTTCATCAAAAATGTTTCAGGAATCTGCATGCTCATTTTATAAAGATGTCATCTGTAGAATGAATTTACCTTGTTCTCGAAGAGCTTCTTTGTCATCAAAGATATATTCAGGAGCAAAACAAGCTGTTTTTATTACTGTTGTCCTTGCTATCAGCTATGATACTGTTTTAGTTTCCTCTCAGAAATAACTGGTATTCTGTCTGTTCTTTTGCTGTACTTTGCAGTGAGCCAGGCTGTGAGGTAATTCCTTGTAACATGTTGAACTCTCCTATGGAACTAATAGAGTGTGACAACAGAGGCCAAACTTTCATGATTTCTAGAGATGCAAATTTTAATGTGATACTAGAGCTGAAAAGAGTCTTTGAGAATGGAAAATGGATGTTTTCTACCTCCATTTTGAAGTGTGGTCTAAAGTAAAAATTATTAACAGCCCTTTATTTTTCTTTCTGGTGGCCAGTTCTCTGACTTTTGCCAATCTGGTGACCATTTTATACTCAAGCCAAGTGTCTCTGAAAAACAGATAGGGTATCTTCCTGTTCCACGCAAGGTTAACTTAGTATTTCTGAAAGGGCTGTTACTAGTATAATTATCCATCAGGCAGTGCTCTCTGCCTTTGGAAACTCTGTATTGACATTTAAAACCCTGTATTTGAAATATTCATCAACAATATAGGGATAGGTGATGTGCCTCCTGAAAGAGATTTAGTTTATAAAGTATTTTGATTCATGCCCTAGATAAGGAGATCTTAGTAGAATTAAAGCATCTTGGATTACAGCATCTAACTCTGGATCCATTTTGAATGAAAAGAGAATAGAGAAAATATCTCTGAAAGCTGTTGATGTGAGAAAGTGTCTCCTTGAATTGTCCACCTGTCCTGCTAGTTTCTTGATTAATTTGAACAGCCTTTAAAGCTGTAATGGCTCTTGGGGAGGAAGGGGGGAGAGTCTGCTGAGAGCCTAGATTCTCCAATAATCAATAAGCCACTAGATAATGCTGTTTCAGAGCTATCGAAACTACAGGTCTCTGCAGCCCTTTTCAAACAGGGACTTGGCTCTTGGCCTTTGCTTAAGACTTGACTGAGCACCAGTGGTGTCACACTGTTTTCAAAGTGTGTTCTTTCTGGTTTTTAAGGCTTTCTGCTTTGTCTCCAGATTCCCTGGAAGCCATCTACTCTTATTTATCTCTGAAGCTGACTTTAAGACCTCAGCTCTCAAGGAAAGAAAGCTTTTAAAGGATTTCTCATCAAAATGTTGTTAGCAAGGCATACTTAAAAATAAACTGCTCCTCTCCTTCCTTCCTTTCTAACGTGAGCTGAGAGGACAACACCAGTTGAATCATCCGTCTGAGTCATGCAAACAGCTGTCATTGTTAGATGTAAAGATGAACTAAAAAGCTGTCATTTGCTTGGGAGTATTTTTATACTTGACTCACTTGTCCAGTGAAGGGGAGAGTTTTTTTTTTCTTTTTGCTTCCTTTCACATGGAAAATTATGATGAAACCATGTGTTGTGGTAATGGCTATAAACTCTGCTACTGAAAAAGCTTTACAGAAATCTTCCACCTCAGAGCATCTGTCACTCTGAAATTTTTTTTCTTTTTTGCACTTCTGCACAAGCTCTGTGAGGCCCTGTGTAGACATCCATGCTGTCCTTCCCTCAAAATGCCTGGGCCTGTGCAAATACCTTCTCCTTCCCAACTGTGTGCTGCCTGAAGTAATTCACTCTTGCATCTGGAGTGTAAATATGGACTACACTCTCAACCGACATCTAATACTTGACCCTCAGATTCATGGGTTTTTTTTCCTTGCCCTTCTCCATCTCTCTTACTCTCCGTTGTTTTATATTTCTGTGTCTCTTGTAGCTGACCCTGCAGCACCTTCTTTACTTTGCACTTCTCAGTTTTTTTTCTTTACTCTTGTCATCTCTGTTGTCCATCCTTTCTTTACTGCACTTTTCTAGTTTTAATCTTTCTCCCATCCTTTTTTATGGGTATCTTTCATATCTTCTTCCATTAGCCAAGTCCTGTGAGTTTGCTACCAAATATTGCTAGCCAGTAAGTCACAGCAGCACGGAGCTATTTTATCCAAACTGATGATGATGTGGTCAGTCTGGTTTTGATCTTAAACTTGGCTACCTGAGAACTGGTGTATATTCCTGCACCAGGAATTCCTGCACTATGCACCGTGGGGTAGCAGTACTTGAAGAGTAAGCCAGTGCTGCAAGATGACACAACCTTGGCAAAACACAGAAGTGCAGAGACTACTTTAGAGTCCTAATTTCTCTAGTACTCTGTCCAACTTATTGTGAGCATTTGTTTAAGCTCTCTAATAACAGCTTCACAAAAAAAAAGAGTTTTGAAAAACTGTCTAGTTTGTAACATAAAAGAAAATCCTTACTTCCAGTTCAAGGCAGTGGAAAGGAGATGAAGATGCAGCTACTCTTTATTACTGTGTCTACCATAAAGCTTAACATCACTGACTTAAAAGGCTATTATCATTATATCTCTGAAACAAATCACGTTTTTAATACTCTTCAGACTTAAGAAATCTAATAATACAAATCTTCTAACATGAACTGGAAGGCTTATCTGTCCAGTTCTTGAGTACTTGAAGTTTTTTCTAGGACCCACGTTAAAGCAAAGTGCCATACTCCTTTTTAAGTGTAGTAATTTCAAAATTTATTATAGTTGATCTCAAAATATTAAAAGAAGGGAATAGTGATATTTCTGCTTATATAACCATACAGGAGCATTTATTTATACTCCAGAAGGTGGAATTTATGCTGTGTAAGAAGCTTTGAGGCTAAGCCCAAGCATAACACTGTCTGTCCACAGTGGCTTCTAGGAGGCACTATCATGTTTTTTTCCTCATTTATCTGTAGTCAACAGGGCAAGGTTCTTTTCTGAGATGTATCACTCTCTAAAGTTTGTTGGTATGTTTTTGAATGCTTTTCTTGTTTTGGAATGGGTTCATATTCCTTACTTTCTAATCACCTGGTCACAACTCAGTGAGCAAAAAATGACTGGATGTGACACTGACTACTCCTTACAGTTCCTAATCCTATGACACCAGGTGTTTCCTGCTCCCTGGAAAGTGAGCTGTATAATCTGGCAGAGCTGTGGGTTCAGAATGGGCTAGTACAGCCTCTCTGCTGTCCCACTCTAGTGTTACTCCTAGTGTCTGAACTGCTGCTTTCACTCCTTCCTTCTCTTCCTCCTTTTCCTGTATGTACAGTCACTAACCCTAAACTAATTTATGTGGTTGCTTTTTGGTGGGTTTTTTGCTTGTTTTTTGTTGTTTGTTTGTTTTCCCTTCTCTGTGCTGCAATTATTAGTTCCTTGCATTGTGTCCTTTACATGGGTAAAATCTTCTGTTATGTTAGGATTGGGTATATTTGTGAATATGTGGTGCTAAATAAATGTTTTAGCATAGTATTTGTCTATAAGAACTTGGATTCCTGAGTAAGTGGTATATAGGTACCAGGCTAGTAAGAGTTTGGATTCTTGAGAAAGTGGTATATAGCTGCTACCAGATCAGTACAATCTTTCCAGCAAGTTTAAAGCCTAGCTAAAGACATTAATTTTTCTGTCAGATGAGAGATCATTAACAAGTGTAATTTTTGTCTGCCCTGAAAATAAATTGAACCTCTTGGAACACTGCACAAAGGATAGACACTAACATAAAGCACCTATACTCATTTAATGCAGGAAATAAAGCTATTGTATAAAGCAAGTTGCATTATGTAAAAGACCCGTTTGAAACCCAAGGTTAACACTTCATACTGAGTATTCAGCGTTATATAGGTGCTACAAAACTTAATTTAATTTGTAAATGTCATACTCTATTTCAGGAAAATGGTAGTCATACCATTATTATGTAAAATACCATGGAATTAAAATGCATTCTTTTGATTAAGTCATTATTATGTTAACTAATTTCTATAGCCAGAATTACTAAGCGGACAGCATGTGTATGTTATGTTTTCAATACCATGCCTGAAGCTTCAAACAAATTGCTGTTTATAATGAAGTTGTGAAGTGCTCACCCTGATAAAGCTTTATCATGTTCAGATTGAAGATACTGTTTCAGCATATTTCAGAAATTCATAATAACCCCCCAGGTTCTCTTATCTTCTTCATGGAAAACCATAGTTTCTACTTATCTGGTCACTTACCTGTCAAAACAGTTTCCCTGAGAGCTTGAGAAAATTAAGTGTGAGGCATATCACTGCCTCTTTAAGTCCCACACCATTTTTCTGAAAGAGAATCTGCTGAAGTTGTTGGTACCCTTCCACTTTAGCTATATACACATCGTGTAACCACAGCGATAAAAGTCTGTCATATTTCCATTCTCCCCAAGGGAGTTCTGATTGTCCAATAATTTTAACGTGTGCTTATTTTTACATTTGTGTTTAGACCCAACACAACCAGCAGGCTTTTTGTAGATCCCAGTAAGCTGTTCAAGCAATTGGGTTCCTCACACTTAAAAGTAAAGAAATATATAACCTTTCTCCTTCTTTTCTGCTAGTTTTATCAGACAACTGACTACAAGTTAGCTTTCTATTCAGTTGCCCTCTGACAATTTTTCTTATGATTCTTGTCTTGTGTATGATAACTAGCTTACTTGCAGCAGTCTTTTAAAATCTGTCTCTACTTGTCCATATCTCCATATTTGTTTCTGCACAATAGTGTTTCTGATGTGGGTAAACAGAAAAACTAAAAAAAAAAAAAAAAAAAAAAAGCTAGCTTTTTGGAAGGGGGTGAGGAGAATGCCTTCCTTTCAAAGGAGTTTGAAATAAATTAAACCAGAGAAAATTCATTATTCATAGATTCATTATGAATTTTGGTTACTGTAACAAATACGTTAACAATTAATTTTGTTAAATATGTAGACAGAATGCTTAGTGTTTCCAGATCTGAAAATGTTTAAGTATGTGTTCAGCTTTGGATAAGCAATGATGAAGAACTGTGCATGATGAAGTGGACTAGCTTGCATGCTCCAAATTCCAAATTAGGGTCTTCCATAGGTGTTTGCAGGATTTATGTTCAGTGATGCCTTTGATTAGCTAGTGGTTGAAGTTTGAGCCCCAATATGTAGTTGTATGATTGCAAGTTTCAAAATCTGTTTGCTTTCACTGGAAAGCTATTTATTTTACAAAAGTAATTTAGTCATTCAGTCCTTGTAAGAAGACTTTGGTTATAAACAGTCAGAAATTTTGTGTTTATTGTGGTGACCATATGTTGACACCATAAAGTCATAAATACGTTACCAAAAGAATAGCTGTGTTTGAATCCTAGAAACAGTATTTAGGAAAATCTTCTAGTGACTGACTTATTCCTAAAATTTCATAAAATTGTGAAACACTTTACCTGCCTTTGAAATGCAGCTATCTGCAGGGTGAAATGTAGCAGCTGGTCTTACACAAAAGAGTTAACCCAACCTGACCCTGCAGGGCTTGGTATCTGACAAAATCACAGTGTGAGGCTGTAAGGCTGCAGGCAGACCTGAAAATAAGCAGTATAAACTACTGGCAATTCCAAATAAATGAGTAAGTGTTGTAGGAGATACGGAATGTGCCATTTTGTATTTTACTGTGTGGGATCACAAAATGCAGAAATGTATTTTATTTTGTGAGATCAGGTGTATTTTGAAGCTTTTTTTGAAGCTGAGCTTGCCTTCTGTTTTAGTGGGGTTGATACTTCTCTATGAACCCACTTCAGTGGTTTTGATTATAGGTCCGTTTCAGAATGACAAGGTGATGGTATTTTCTTTCCCTGTTTCAGTGTTGTTAAATTCTCAGTGCTGGCAGGGCTGAAATATTAGTCACTGGGAGAGATTTGCCATTTTTTTCTAAGAAGTCTGGTGACATATTGGTGCTCTGAAGTTTTCACTTTAAAGAGAACTAAACCGACCTTAATGGTTGTCCTAGCTCTTGTTTCATGGCTGAACACTTCTATATCTGATGTGCAGGTCTTCTCTGTTGCTGATCAAAATCAAAATAAATACTCATTTCTGAATTTGAACTTCTCCCAATGTTTTCCAATCTTTAGCCATTTACAGATGTTAGTTATTTGTAATTTTCAAGTGCCTGGTGTTTAAGGTTGAAATTGTGGTCCCACTGAAGTCAGTCAGATTTACCTTTAGTGAAGTCATGTTTTCCCCATGAAAATGTTAAATCTTTACATTAATTTAAAGCTGCTTCTTCTGAAGACAAGAAAATAAGCCTTGCAAAAGAAGCTGTTTTTTTCTAAAATGTCTCTGTTTTGCTATATAAGTCAGCCTTAAGTAAAAAATTAGAGATGTAGGCAGAAAAGTCAGAACACAGGGAAACTATTGCAAGTGGCCTTTAGAAATTGTTCAGTAGCAGAATTCATACTTAGCATGTGCCTTGCTGCTGTGACTGCTGCCCTCCCATTGAGCTGTTACTGGTAGTTCTTAGCTGCCTGCCATGGTCAAATCGTTATCAAGAGACAGATGTTTCTCACTTGCAGATGTTGGTGATTGCATTATTTTTTTCTTTCTTACTTTTGGAGCAAAACTTCTAAAATTAGATTCTAGCAAAACATCAATCTGAAGCTGTCAGTTGATAGAATAAGCTGCTTTATTTTTGTATTGTTTATTTTTTTTAATGTCAGGGCTCTAAATGAATATGACGATCAATACTCCCCTTCCCTTCAATTAGAATGTATCAGATAAACTGAAATTACTTTTCCACCCGGAGTTGCTGTTTCTCCTCTGTTAATGACAGTCATCACTGCATGGCTCAACCATTCCTCAGAACCATTCCTCAGAAGTGTTACATACCAGCCAGAATTGATGATGGGGACCTTCACAGGCAGGATTGTAGGAGCACGTATTTCTGTGCTTCAGTTTAAAGTGAATGGAGAGAGGGGGAATGAGGGGATACCAATACCTTTCAGAGAAGATGAGCAGTTTAGTACTATGTTGACAATTGTTTTTTCAGTCTTGGAGAAGTATAACAAAATGAGCATTGGTCATTAAATCACACCCAAAGTATATTGAACCACCACTACTTTTCCCCTTGTTAGATGTGCTGTTATTGCAGAAAGATTTCTATTCTGGTGACTGCAAGAATCAAGAATGCACAGTTGTAATCCCGAATGTTCATTCACATACTTCACAGAACAGGACAGTGGTTCTGAGTAACGGCCACTTAGGCATCTAAAATTTCATCGGCTTCTGGAATGTTCAGATATTTATTTTGCAGCACTGCTATCCCAAGAATAATGTCATTCTTTTTGACTTTTATCTTTCTTTTTTGTATCTAATTTCTTTTTTTTTTTCTTTTATTTGTTTTTTTCAATATGAAGCTTGGCCAGGAAGGCAACAAAATTCATTTGATAATAATAAACCAGGCTCTTCACCTAATAGTAAGCTTGAATTTCTCTCTTCTAGTATTGTAGCTTCACTTCCTTTCACAGTCTCAGCCTTATGTCTTTCAGTTATTTTCTTCAAATGCATGATGTGGTTCATTCTGTCTGTATGTAATTCTTTCTTCTTTAAATAAGTTTCTCCATTGACCTTACTTTGTCCTTTCTTTTAACTATTTGTGTGTGTCTTTCTGCATCCCTTTGCCATGTACTCTGCTTCCAATACCTTTCTTCTCTCTTAATTTTCTGTTTTGTTCTTCTCTATTCTTTAATCTCCTCCATTAGCTCACATACCAGCTGGAATTATTGAAGACCTTGCTATGTATCATAGTTAATTCTCACATGATTTAAAGTGCCTTTCTGGAATACTTTCAACATATAGCAGTCCAGAACATTTACCTTTACTAAGGAGTTATAGCAGGTCAGAATAAAACACCAACTGGAAAATTATTTTCTTGGTGATTAAACTGTAATCAGCCTCGAAGAAGTCATTGAAGCTATGCTGATTTACACCAATTGAAGAGCTGGGGTTTTTTTAATTTTTTTTTTTAACCCAACCTTCATTGTTATTTTTCAACTCGGAGTGTTGGACAGTATCTAAATTCTTCTGTGGCATACTCTGCATATGAGATCTCTCTGTTAGAATACAGATGATGCACAAAAGATGGAAGAAAAGTATATGTGCTTCCAGACTACTAGCTTTGTTACTGCTGTGCTTGTCACAATGCCTCAGTAGAAGAGCTGTTGGTTGGCTTACTGCAACGTATGATTGAAATGACTGGCATCAAGCTTGTTTTCTTGTCTTTCTCCAGTGAATAAGTAAAAATGCAGGAATTAATCACTTGCAGGAAGTAGCATCTGGTGACTCTGAAGATGACATTAACCTTCATAAAAAGGACTCTATATTTGTGTATAAGTGTTTCTGTCCATGCTATTGATGTCAACAATGCTGCATTTAGTTTGTTAAAATGAGTATTTTCTTTCCACTATTAGCATAATTTTATTTTTAATTATATTTTTTTAAATTTACCAGTCATCTTTCTTATGCTTATAACAGCAATCATACTGGGTAAGTCCAGGTGTCTACCTAAACTAGTATTCAGCCTGTGTCCAGTGGCAGACGTCAAGATAAAACCTGTAAGAAACAGGACGTAACTGCTCATTTCATTTGTCTTCTTTTAGGGGCAGCATTTGTGCTGGGGACAGTAGTGCCCACTCCCACCAGAACTTTATAATCATTTTTCAGAGTTTTATTTCTAACTGGCATTAGGTATTAGGTGCAGATGACAGATTTTTTTTTTTTTAACTTTCTACTGTGTTTTATGACAGTATCAGCATGAATGCCTGTAGTACTATGGCAAGATAGTTGTATGAGCCATCTGTACATGCAAGAAGGCATCCTGGGTACTACTTAGTTCTTGGATTTTTTTCTGCACCTTAATAGAAGAGTCTCAAAGCCTGTACTCACATATGTCATGTCCAATACTCTTACAAGATGAACTACAAATTCATGGAAATAGTAACAGCTTCTAAACAGAAGGGTGGGAGCGGGGCAGGGAAGGGGGCGGGGGGTGGAACCTCAAACCCTGAACTACCTTGAGGTCTTGCTTTGTTTATAATGTGTGCTAACTGTATAAGGGGATGGGGGGATTATGATTTAGCGGTTTTAATCTGGTTACATTTGCAGCTCTAATCCAAGGGAGTTCTGCTATTTCTACTCAATTTATGTGTCTTCTCTGGTACTATAGTTCAGAGTAATTTCAGATACAGGCAGTCTTCTCTATTGATTTTATTCCCTGTGATATTGCATTTTATATGGCAGTTTTTACTGTTAGCATTTCATCTGACAACCCATCTAAAGTGCCCCAAATATAGTACTTTGTACTGCTTCAATTTGCTTACCAACTGGATGAGACTATTAAAGCCAGACTTTCATTGATCTGTTGGTATTCTTCATAGTGAGCTCCCAAGTTTTCCTTGGAAGAGGTTGGTACGGCAAGTTTGAAGTTTTGCATCCAGTTTTCCTTAAGTTGTGTTATACACAGGTATATACAGTAGAAATGTATCCTGCTATTCTTCTTAAAAATAAAACTATATACATTCAGGTGTGTAGGGTATATTCCTCAAAAATAATTTCGTAATGGTAGTGATCCATTTAAATAATAATTCTGATGAAGTTTCGTTGTGAGAAATGTGCAAATACACAGTTGTGTTTTTATCTTGTTGTAGGTATGACTGAAAAATAACATAAAAAATAAAAAGCTGAGAAAACTCCCCATGTTTTCATTCTTCTTGTATCTTCTGGAAAATCCTGTAATGTGTTTGGTTCGTGTGTGAGGGCTTAAAACAAAATCCCTCACTCAGGTTTTCATCTTATGCTCTGTATGTGCTCTTATCCACAGTAACAGGATATTAGCAGTCATAGGAGCTTGCCAATGCGACTGAAATGGCTACATTTGACCAATAGTGTCATTTGCTTTTGACATCTGATCAAAATAACGTGGTGGTGAGAAGTTTATAATCAGAAAGCATTAACTCACTCACTTGTACTTTACTGGACATCAGCATCAAGGGAGGATGATAAAAGAAATAAATAGATTTTATTCTGTCCCAAATTGGTGTGTCACTATCTGCTGTTGATTCAATGGACTCCAAGTTTTAGGCTGCATAACACAATCTGATAGATGTCTCCAAAGTAGAAACACATGGATTTTATTGAGAGACTGATAGCCCTAGGGAAGGAGAAGGATCATGTTAAGAGAATGGACAGAAGTAGCTGTTCCTCATTTATTGTTCTTAACTGGATCTACCTCCATAGGTTATATTATACTTGCTCTAGTTTGGATTCCTATTTCAAAGTAGTATTGCTACTTAGTAATTTATGAAAGGAGATTTTTATTTTCCAATTAAGTCTTATGTGTTGACATTAATGGATGATGCTATGATATTTTGAAACACCTCACTCTTTTTTTCTTTCCTTTTTTCTTTCCCCTCCGTATAATTACTCTTTGATTTAAGGTTGCTATTGATTTGTTAGACACTTGTCCTTGGTCATTGTGCTGTGTGGTTTCTTGGTGTAAATAGATAACCATTAAACATCAGATAAGAAAGCATGAATGACACTTCCCATTATATAGTACTGTGCTGTCACTTACCAGGAAACATTTCCTGCATTTGAAAGGATCCTCCTATGGATTTTCTTTTGTCATGGAGTCTATTTTGGGGTTATTCATTGATGTATTATCCTGGATGATAATGGAAATAACTTCTTGTCAAATATGATTAATTATGTGCCAACAATCACTTTTCTATCAAACATAGCTATATAACTGTACATGGTTTGAGTAGAAGGTTAAAATCAGGTAGTTTATTACAGAGTGTTTTTTTAACTAGCTTTCTGTTTGCATGTGGTGTCTTTAAGTGGTGCTGAAGAACTTCAATGCATTTGGAGAAGTGAGCAAGAAAATCACAGCTCTTGTCATCTACAGTTCTTATTGTACTCTAGCACGTTATTTGCTTGTGCTGACTTCTATTGTTTCTGTGGCATGATGCAACATAATGATCTGTTTGCTGTGACAGCCAGTTTAGGTACTGCACACTTAAAGAACATCATGAGCCAGTAACTAGATCAGTGCAGAATTCTGCACCTAAATCCAGCAGTAGGAGTGGGTTGGTGTGTTCTCTCACACTGTCTAGAAACATGTGCATGTCTTGGGTGTTGCATGGTTCACACAGAAAGGGGAAATATACTTCAGATGAAAATGCCTTTAATGTGAATTGGCAGGTAAAGCAGGAAGATGCAAAGGTTGGTCTCTGATCTGGACTGCGTTTTTGCACGGACCTCAGGAAGAAACCCTGCATTTTTCAGAGATCCCATTTCTTCCAGTCTCTTGAAAAGCAGTTGCAGGCAGGCAGGAAATAGTGGCCGTCTGTTGCGGGTCCAGAAGAATTGGAGTTGAACCACTGTCTTCTGCTGAATGAATGCTAAGATCAGCAAGCCTTGATGAAATTAATCTGCAGACCTCATAAAAACTAGTAGCTGAGTTTATTAAGTCTTTTGTTAGCCTTTTCCTATATATGCATGAATGCATGCTGTCTCTTTCTCTCTAATTGAGAAATTAAATATAATTATATTTAACTGAGAAATAGTAAACGTCCTTGGTCATAAAAGAACATTGCCCTCTCCAAGTGAAAACACTAAGACAAAGTAACATCACCTGACCTGATGATGCAATTTTTCCCAAAGGCACTGGACAGGGGCAGATGAGTTTAGATGTAGGAGTTGTAATTCACACCTGACAAAAAGACCTTGAATTTCACATAGTTCCTTCTGCTTCTTTTATAAGTTACTGAAAGTTCTTTTGTTACTTTGTTCAAAAATCATCATCATCCTGGCAAATCTCTCGCTGAATTTAGCGTAGCCATATAAAAGCAGAATTCTCTTTCTGGTAGTATCAGTCCTGCTAGGCAATGTAAAGACATTCAAGGATTGTTCTGTCATTAGCATGCTTCTCCAAGCAGAGAGCCTGTCTTCAGGGCAGCTGACATGTTTGTGAATCCTGGAGATGATGGCATGAAGTGAATCCTGGCAGGAGTCTGGACAGACTGCTGGTCTAGAAACAGGTAATGGAAGTGCCTCATTATTGCAAAGTAAACCCAGATTCTTGCCAGTATGCAGTTCTTCTCTAAAGCCAAGATTCAGCTCATATTTTACAGACTGAGCCACAAAGGTTTGCAAGGAGAAATTACCTATGGCCTAAGACAGAAGGAACTGGTTTGCTTTCATAGGACATGCTTGTCAAAAGTCATCAGTGTTTGCTGGGTATGTCCAGGGTACAATAACTCTTCCAGCAAGTTCCCCTGTTGTACTTATTGCTGCTGGAGGTAGGATTTTGATGTATGTGACTAGGAAGCCAGAGTGGAAGTTGCTGTCTGACTCACACTTCAGTGACTTACTGCAGGACTGGTTACCTGAGAGACTAAATGCTGCTGGACTTGGCATGAAAAGGCTTCTTGGTAAAAAAGGAGATGGGATGTCTAGGAGACTGTTTTCAGTGAGAGTTCATTGGAAAGTTTGTCGCTTTTAGTCTGACATACAGACTACTTGCTGACCTTCAGAGGAAATAGCAGCATTCTTTCTTTTACAGAGATTCTTAGTGGAAAAATTTTTCCTTGGGAGGGATTTTTCATCTTCGTTTTGCTTCTGCTTCGAGGCCTGATCTGATTGTCACATGATGCATGGATGTTGCTACATTTGGTCATTGATTGTGTCATCGTCAAGGCTTTCTAGCCCTCAGAAGAGATGCCCTTTCGTGTCTGTCCTTGTGGTAGTCACTGAGTTTCCTGCAACAGGAAACAGGACATACACAGTAAAATTCAACTGTGTACTGTCCCATAGCATAATGAATTTTAACTTTGATTCAACATGAAACACTAGAGATACTTGGTGTCAAAGCATTTAGACTCATCTGCCTGATGTTTTCTAATGCTCAGAAATCTTAACATAATGCTGGTTAATATGCTACCTATTTTCTAGTTTTGCAGTACGGAGTAGCATGTCACAATTGATCTAGGATCATATTTTGCCTTTATTGCCATGCAGCTAGAAAGGTATACTAGTCACTTAATTAGAGCCAGCTTTTAATGAAGATAATGAAAGGAACAGCAATAAATGGAGCAGAAGAAAGATGCAGGTATTGCTTAGTGCAAGTTACAGGATAAAGACTCAAAAATGTCCTTTATAGGCCCTTGATTCTGAGGCTATTCTGTGCAAGGTAAGCAAGGGCATGGTTTCTGTACCCTATAATAGCCTGTTCTAGCCCAACAGAGAATAGCATGAATCTGGAGATGTGTGGTACGTAAGGAGAGTCTACTTGCATCCCATCTTTTGAATACATCTCTGGCTTAAGCATCTGGAATGGCAAAAGAATTTATCCAAGAGATTTGGTCCTGAGCAACAAACTTCCATCTAGATAAAAACTTTGCCATACTCAAGGCATATAGAATATTCATATTAGAGGCACCAAATAAATAAATAAATCTCTTGAAATAAATATAACATAAATGTAATTAGTTAATCTAAATAAAAATACTGTCTAGGAATCACTAGAGAGATCCAAACTGCTACCAAAAGACTGTTTGTGGCACCATGTATTATGGCAGAAAATCAAATGCATCAGAAATGCAAATTCATAGCATAATAATAAACAATGTTCCAAATAATTTGCAACAACCTATAGCTGAAGAGAAATATAACTGTGATTGCTACCGCAGCAAGAGTCTTCCAAGTTTATGGAACTCCAAAAGAGGAGAGCAGTAAAGCTGTAATATTTTTTTTTTTAAATCAGACACAGATTGGCAAGACACAACTCTGAGCCCAAGGACTCAATAAATGAAACTACAAGGACCTACAAAGTTGCTTTCAATTTTAAAGGGTTTTGGGTAAATGGCAGCATTTTAAACATGCATTCAGGGGTAAGAGAACAATTGTAGATAGTGAAAAAAATGATGTATTTGTGTAGTTCCAAAGGCAGAGGAAGTCACAGAAGAATCTCTGGACTTTTCTAAAACCTGTGGCTCTACTTGCACTGGATCATTTGAGAAACTTCAGAATGGGGGGGTGGCAGGAAGGGGAAGAGAGAAGTCTATTATAAAGAGAACCTTCCCTTTTTTATTTCTGTGAAAAATCTCAATGCAAGAGACATAGCTTTGTAGTGAAGTTTGTAAAAAATGCAACGTAGAAGTGATAGTGTTCGTACAGAGATATTCTGAGACCAAGGAAAACATCCCATTTTTCATCCTGATAGATTTAAGGACATTAAATCAAGGTGAAAATATTTTCTTGATTTGCAATGTATTGTCACAATGTAACACGTTAAAATAAAGGTTGATTTCTGTCTTATTTGGAGGTCATTATGAATTCCTTTTAAAACAATGCATGGATCAGCAAATTCCCTATTTGTAGTCTACCATCTGTAAGTCTTACTGGATCTATTTAATTAGATTTCAGTGCAGCATCTGTAGCACTGGTAAATTCAAATAATTAAGCTTCATGATTTCTTGTGTATTATAAATGTCACAAAACTAGTTGCTGCAGAGCAGATAATTCCTTTTTGTAATTGGAATTTCTTTCATGAATTGTTTCCTCATTTACAACTATTAGAACTTTGAAAATAATTTTATATAATTCAGTTCAGTTTGAATTACTTTTTGCTGTACGTTCACATTTTTTTTCTGATGTATCTTATTTTCTTTTTCTCTTCAGTTAAATTTTATATGTTTCTCCTAAAAACTCCTTTTTTCAAAGCAGCTGAAATAACTGTGGTCTGGAAGAGGAAGAAACGGAGAAATAGACCTATTGTGACCCAGATGTAAGCTGAGTTGGATTCATCCCAAAGCATTACATGCTTGTGCCAAGACTCAAGTTTCTAAATGCATGTCACAGATGACAATCTGTTTCATTAAAAAAAAAAATAAAGAAAATCCAAACAGCAACATAGGCAATACCTGGAAGGCTGATACCTGCATTTCAGTCCCTGGTTCAAGGGTTGTTTCTATAGTTTTCAAGATTTTTCAGTAGTTTATATATAAAGTCCTCTGAGTAGAGATTCAAATGTGACCTTCACTGTATGGCAGTTGCTGCCCAAGACATCTGAGCCCTAGTGCCTGGCAGCTGGAAAGTTTACATGGTATATTCTGGGCAGATACAAAGTCCCTCTGGCTGTGTTTCAGATCAACTCAAAGCCACCAGGTGTAGGTTAACCCTGCTCTGAGAGGTTGGCTTTATCAGCTTGCTTCTGTCATTGCACTAATACAGTTGCCTGGCTTCTTGTCAGCTGCTGGCTCAGTGAGCTCCTGTCTGCCTGGAGCACACTTTATATCCAACGAAGGTTAACAGCCCAACGGTGCTGGTATCACTGCCTCTGGGAACCCAGCACTGGCTACATCACAGAGCAAGGGGGCTTCAGAGACCAATTTAGCACTGTTAATTAGTAGCTTGTTTATTATATTTTCAAAGTTCTGTGTGATGATAAGGTTAATCGTTGCTGTTATGCGAGGCAGAAAGGAAGATGGGAGCATCCTACAGACATGGTTCTTCTCAGGACTCTTGTGGTCGTTTTGTTGAATGGAGAGTCCTGTTACACAGCATGTTGAATTAGAATTTGGATACTGAACTAAGTCGACCTTAACTGGCCTTTGGCACCTGAACATGAGAGAGAAAGTTAGCTTAAAACCAGTCTTGTATGTTTTAGCAACTATCTGAAGATATCTGGTCTTGGTTATAAACCAGTTCTTGGGGGCAGATCAGGTCATCTAGATTTCATTTTTGTTTCTACCTTCAAAATTTTGGGAAATAGTTGAAAATGTAAGTAAGAAGTACTGTAAATGTTCTAAAGCTAAAATGCAAACAAAGCCCTTCCACATAAAATTTACTTATCTTTTTCAAATCCCTTGGCTGAATATTTGATCTCCAGATTTCTATGACTTCCTGGCTTATGATGTTTAAATTCATATAATTCAAAATAACAAGATTAAAACACAGAAGTCTGTGGAAGGTATCAGTTGACAATGTAATTTAATTGGTCAAACACTGACATTTGAGACTAAGGATTATTTTAATTCAAGACTGATCTTTTCAATGAAGCCAATACGTGAAATTTAAAAACTGTGACCAGATTTTCATTTACACTGGCACCTAGCTTCAGGTGTTGCCCCACCACCCTTAACCAAATGAGTGAGTGGGTAATCAGGCACTTTGGTCCCATTCTTGGATAGGACCGCAAAGCTTTCTCACTGTTCTTGCAATGTAAAGGTGTCTTAACATGTCCACAGAAGTGAAAATGTATGGTGCCCCTTAATGAGGTTGGAGTAATATGAAACCATTACTTTTACACCTCATGCTGTCTCTGCAGTCACAAAGTGTGTTTCCACTTCAGGAATCTGAAGCAGAGAGATGATGTAACTTTTGGGTTTGACACTTCGCTGGGTGAAGGGCAGAGCCAAGAATAGAATTCTGGTCTCTGCAGTGTGATCCCGCTCTAGCTGCCCTGCCTCGTTCTTTCAGCCTGCTGCTACTAGAGGCTTTGCTGACCCTGCTGCAAGCAAATTTGGGGACAGCCAAATTTTACTTTAATTGCATATGTTCTTTATGCAACTGCAATTAATGATTTTTCTTTCAGTTATTGAAAGTAACTGTGCTTGCATCTTACTGTTTATGTGGTAATTCTGCCAAGCGATGGAAGATTTGCAGTGATGCTTGTGAGGAATGTTGTATTTATCAAGTGTTTATTACAAATCCCTTACTGTAATGGAAAAATAAGCAGCATGGGGAGCATGCCAAATAAGTTTTAAAGAAAAAGCTTTAAAGCTTTTGTTAAGAAACACTAGATACGGAAACACTGATATGCTGACCAGCTCTTGAGAATTGCCACTAAAACACTCAGAAGCCAGTTCTAGTGTCTGTTGGGGGAGACTGTGAGTCTCTGACTGATCAAAGCTAGTGTTACACTGGTACCTTGGCAAGGTACTGCTTAAAACATAGAAAGTTAGCATTGTGACTCTGTAGTTTTGTAACTTGTGAGCACAACAAAGATGCTCTGGGATCAGAAGAAACAATGTGCTCTATAGGTTTGATTTCCAGCACAGGCTGTTGAATAAAAAGGTTAAGACAGAAAGAAGGTTCAGTTTTATAAATGGCAATATCACTGGCTAGCCACTTATTATGTAGGTCGTAGGTCACACCGTGTTGAACATTAATGCAGCAGTCCCAACACATATCTTTTGTAACATTACTGACTTTTCCAGTGATTAATTAATTAAGCATTAATCTATTATTACCACTGGGAATTGAGTGGTATTGGGTATTATTCATAATTTTCCATTTATACAAGTTATCAGTTTCCAAAACATTTCTAAACTAGTGATTATTTGTCTTTCAAGGGGTCATTTAATTCTTTGTTTATTTTAAATATGTTGCATGTGATTTATTGTGATTTATGGAGCTGACAAGGACTGGATCACTGGGAATATAGTGACCGAGTTTGCATATCTGTTGAGTAGTAGCTTTTGCTGGAAATAAACTATTATGTTTTGGGGTAGTTCTTAAGAAATGTAATTTTCCTTCTTTCCTCTTGTTGCATTTACTTAATGATTTACAGATTTATTTATTTTTTTAGTATTCTATTTTATTCTTCATAGAAATTACTCAAATTCTAGCTATCTCTTTTTTGGTCCCACACAGTTCTATACAAGCCAGTCTACGGAATGAATTCAAATACTCTCAGCCTAATTCACTATCATTGTTTTTAAGCCAGTGAAACTTCACTGAAATAATGAAATTAATAGAATCACAAAGCATAGTACTGGCATACTGTTGTGATGAATCAGGTTTGGCTATTAGCCAAAAATCTGCTGATCTAACTCCAGTAATCTTGCATCTGCAGAATTAAATAAACCAGATATTTTTCAACCCCCCCCCCGAGACTGTGTTTTCCTGAAACTTTAATGTGCTTTTATTATAGTTGCATATCTGTGACCTTTGGAATCACATAGATTTTTCATGATTAATATGGATTCTCTGTTAGCATAGAAAAAGAGCAGCATCAAAATTCATATGTATGTCACCTGGCAAGTAGTATCACTCAAGCGATAATATGAAAGCCTCTGAAAGCACAGAAAAAGCTGATGTTCACTGGCATGAAAAGAACATCCATAATAGTCAAGGCTACGTCTCTTAATCCTAATGAGTTGTTACAGAAGTTTCTGAAAGGTAACTGCATGTTTTTCCAGCAGTGGCTAAAAGGAAAATATTGATCAGCATGGTTGATGTAATGTAGTATATTAAGACTTTTGGCGTGTTCTAAACATTAGGCTGGTTTGCTTATACCATGGTTTTAGCAGCATTCAGGCAAATAACAAAAATGAAGATCAATAAAAGCATTAGAAATAAATGTTATTCACTTGGGTGAAGTAATGCATTTTGTTGCACCTGAACAAAGCATAGGTTTACAATATTGTTCATGAGAAAGCATGATGGCCAATTGATAAAGGAGTTGTCCCAGAGATCCTGTCTTCAATATTAGAAAATCCTATTATTGCCATTAGTGAAACAGGTAAAAGTCAATTCTGTGGACTGGCTTGTGTAGAAAAGAAGCTTGTGATATAGAAATTCCCAAAAGCACTGTATAAACATAGTCCTGTCTTCTGACCTGTCAGTGCCATTTTACTATGTATTTCAGAACATATTTAGTTCATACATAGTTCAGAAATAATACCTTTGCACCTAGAAAGACTGAAGAGATCCTGTTCATTAGAATTGGGTCAAACATCTGTCAAAGAAGTAAGTGGCAGTTCCTGGCTCCTGTAAGAAACAGGTACTGAGATGATTGAGCCTAGATGTCCAGAACCAGTTTTAGAATAAATGGCTGCAAGGCATATTCTTGAAAGTAATGGACCATGAGGGCAGTCTCAAATTTGCTGCACGTCACAGACTCATCCAAAAAATTGCCTATTTCTGTATATATTGGGCATTCAGTAATGCACGTATGAAGACAGTTGTGTGTTTGTGTTTTGAGCGGGAGGTTGGAGGAGAGACCTCCTGTGGTGCCTTCCCACCTGAATGATATGGTGATTCTATGATTCATGTCCTGATACAGATATGTTCAACCAAAATGATTTGAGGTGGTTTGTTTTTGCTTCTCTTGCTGTGTTTTATAACTGCCAAATTGAAATCAGGTGGCATTGACTACTTCAATGTTTGAAATATGGATGGTTGTGACCAATGAAAACCTGTTTTCTGTTACAGAAGGTGTCTCTGAAAAACACAGAGACCCAGAGGACGCACAAGCAGTATTTTTTCCTGCTTCTGGTGGGACGGGGGAGGGGAGAGAAAAGAGGCAGAGGCTTCATAAATTATTGATGGGCCCTTATAACTGAAATTTGTTGTCCTTACTGAGTGGTTGCACAAACAGTTGTGATGCATGTGACTCCTGCTGAGCTGTGCTCTGTGGGAGTTGAGACACGGTGTTCTTTTTCAGTAGAAGTGGCTGTCATTTTCTAAGCTTGATGTTTATGTAAAATATGGCTTTTAAGTATTAGGGTGTCTTGTGTGTGTGTCTCTATCAATAGTAGTACTCAATAGTAGTACCGGTCTTTCAGATTTATGGCGCATCATCTTTACATAACTATTTCAAGCTGGTTCAGCAAATGAAGCAAGGAAGAAAAGATTCTGTTGAACCCCTAAACCATGAGATTTTATTTCTAGTTACTCCTTTGGGCGGAATATTCACATGGAATAAGTAACCTTTAAAAATAATACCCCTAGTCCATATACTCAGAGCTGATCCCCAAAATTAGTGTGTAAAAATACAAATAGAAGACAGCTGTTTTGGAGGAGCTCTGATCAAATGCCATAAGGTCAGTTGGTTTTATTTCTTGATTCTTTTGACAGGTAAACCAGAGAGGGGGAAAATAAATGTATCCTCTTTATTGGTCTTATTCTTTCACTTCTTATATAAATTTCTGTATTTTAATGGATTCTAATATTTCTAAGTGGGTATTTGGGCAATTCTTGCAATCTTGTTCTAAAGGGGAGATTCAGCGGTAGTGTTTAACAATTGGATCACTTTCCCCATGTGTCTACTTTCATAGTAGGCATGTTGAACAAAGCAAACATTATAGAAACAGAAGGCAATGCCAAAAAAATCTACACACAAATGTGTCTGGAATTCACCATGTTTTCCCATTGCCCTCCTTTTCTACTTTTTGCTCAGAACTGCTAGAGCAAGATTTGATTTCAAGGACAGCTGACATTTGAATCATTTGAAAACTTGCTCTGACATCCCAGAGTTTATGCTTTTAAATGGCATGTTATCAGAAAAGAAGTTAAACAAAGGACACATGTAGAAGTGTGCTGAAAATATCAGAGGAAACGGTTGTTGCACTCTATGATCTGAAAAGCACGTTACAGCTGATAGGTGTTTTATTCTAAAACATAAAATCATTCTGACTGTCTGTGAAAAGAAGATATTAAGAGCATGGTAATAAGGGGATAAAAAGTTCAGTACCTGTGTAGACAATAAGCTTTGCAGAATGTAGACTTGGAGAGAGCTGAAGTAAAACAAGGAAATAAATATTACATAGCCATAGCGCCTAGTTGTCACTTATTTTAAGGCCCTCTTTGGCTGGTCTGGCAATGCAGAACAACATTGAAGTGCAAGTAGTGTAAATGAGGATTGGGCCACAGTCAAGGGAAGAAGGGAAACCTGCCACAATCATTTAAACAGAATAATTAATGAATTCTCAATGCAGATTAAAAAAGCCCTAAATACTTGCTTTATTTTGTCAGGATCCGTTATATTTTGGGGTATCTGCTCCACCTTCAGCTACCTAGCCACTTTCAAGCAGGAGGCAGGTCCCTTTGCTCTTCAACACCTGTAACATGCTTTTCCCTAGGTATTGAAAGTATCTTTTTTTTTTATTATTCAGCTTAATTTAAATTATTTCCTTAGCAATTAATAACTTGCCTGAACACAGAAACATTGGTAGGTGGCAAACATACAATAGGCCCTCTTCTGCCTCCCACCATCATTTTCATAGATTCCTCTCTGTCATGAATAGAACTGTTCAGAATATTTTGTCAAAATCAGCATTACTTCTGAAGCACAAAATGTTTCATGGGTACCTTTTAAATGTCCCATTTTCAAGTGTGGATGTTTTCCAAGCTCCAGAGCTCTCTTGGCGCAACTAGTAAGAGAGGAGCACTGAAAATGTTTCAGTCTTGTTGTTTCTTTTTCCAGCTGGAAAACAGACATCATGGTAAACTTCTACTTTTAGAAAAGTTTTCAAATATTTAGGAATTTTATTCCACTGGGAAATAAGGGAACAAATTTGAAACTTTTCAAGTGTTGTTGGAATGGCGTTGTCTGTCAGTGGTCAGCTCTGGTAACACTCACATGTCAAATGTTTCCTGTGTCAGGATCCTTAGATGGCTCTGTCAGGCTGTCACAGCAGGCAGGTGGGTGGCTATGCTCCAGTACCCTGATCAAAAGTCCTGTGGGTGTACTGAGTTTAGCTGCCAAATGATGGCATTCTCGTGGAAGAGAGCTCACACGTGACTATTTGGGTGACTGATGGGATTGAAGGAGAGTAAGGCAAAACGAGTGCTTTACGACATGGTTCGTTGGGCAAAGGTAATGGTGTGAACCCTGACAGGCATAGCAAGAGATTTGCTTTCAGAGAAAAGTCATAGTCACAGGAGTACTGCATTTCCTAAAAGACTATAAATTAAACCTGTTCCTATAGCTTTGCTGGGTAGCAGAGAAGCATAAGATTAGATGGGCTGAGTTGTATTATTCTGAAATAATGTCCTATAATATTGTGTTCTATTTAGTGGTAAATGCAACTGTTTAAGAAGATACCAGTCACTTTAAACCCTGGTCACAGGCTCCTTAAAGGAGTGCGGGTTCTGTTATGCATGGTTGCAGTTAAACAACTGGCCCAATTGAGGATGTCTTTCTCAAATCACAGAATTAGGAGTGTGAGAATTGCTAAATGTTGTTGCAAACCAGGAAAGTGAAGCAGCTGTAAAATTTCAGATAGGCAGGGTAGAGGGACCAGAAAAGGGCAGAGGAATAAGCTGCCACATTACTGTGATGCTGCTTCTCTCGCATGTCTGGACACGCACAGCCTTGTCTGCTTTCATATTCGTGTCAGTGCAGGACTTGAACCTGCACACTAATTCAACAGGTAGGCTCTCTATACTACTTCTGTATCACTGCTGCAATATGTCTGATGAGGGAAAATGCCTTAAAAATAAATGATAAAGCTTTTAATTTAAATGAGGAAAAACTTGATTTCATTTGAATTCTGGATTTTTGGTTGTCTGTTCTGTCTCTCATATTGCAGTGCACTGCTTTTAGTTCAGAATTTATTATAGCATTTTAAATAACAAATAAATATAAATACCTCATTATAATTTTAGTCATATAATCTGGTGACTTGGTTTGATTTATATAGTGCAAGCAAAAGGGTGTTATTTGGCTCTTATGTACCCACAGATGCATGCCTAGTCATGCTGTTTTATGTACAACACAGCTGCTACTGTGTTACTGAGTTTTCCATCTAAGTGAAATCAATTTCTCCCACGTACAGCCTGATTAATCAGCCTGTACACAAAACTGAAACCAGGCTGTAACTAAAATCTACCATCCTTACCCATGCATGGCTGGACTGAAGAATAGCAGAGCAGGTGAGTGGCATAGTTTTCATCTAAGGGTTTGGGTAGCAACTGCAGCTTTTAAGTGTCACTTGTACTCTGTTAAAGCCATCCATCACATCTGCATAGATACAAGTCTTTACCCCGCTGTCTTTTTGAAGCTATTATGGGGGGCATTTCAGAAAGAAGAGAAATATGCAGGCATTTCAGTTGTGAATCTCTGGCTGTGACCACATAACAGAGGAAGCGCTGTTCCATCAAAACGGTGCAAGTCTGGGATTTAGAAAACTGGCTTTCATTTCATGTCACTTCAGGTTTGCTGTATGACCGAAGTCACTACGTTACTGTATACCCCAGGTTACTGTCCAAACACCTTTGGAGTGGGAACGATGTTACTTACCGTTCCTGTAGGGACGGTACAGATAATATACCAGCATTTGTGAGGCTTACAAAGATCACCACACAGTGGCCCCATTAAGTGCCTTAGATGGACTGTAAGAAATGGTTTCCTCATGCCATGAATGTCTCTTAACTCTCTGGAGAATTCGGTTTTTCTGTAAGCTAAAATCTCAGGTGCTAAAAGTGCTAGGACTTTTCCCTGACCTTTCCTTTCCATACTTGTGTCGCATTATTCTTCTGTTCCCTGTTTATCATTCCATAGTTAGCTGAAATAATCAGGGTTCCAGCAGGAACACCTGCCGTGATTAAACTGAAGGACCATATGTTGGCTCAGCAGGGCAAAGTCACCTATAAACTATTTTAATATTTTTGAAGGGGAGGACAGATCTTACTTTCAGGGAACAACTTGTATGAAGGGGTAGTGAAAAATCCCTCTCCAAGTGAACTGGCATCAGTGTCCATAGTGCTAGGTAAGCAGTGCAATGATACTTCAGTCTTGATTTTTCGTTACGGAATTCTGCCAGGTTGGTGATCTTTCAGGCTTTAACAGAGCAAAAGATACACTTTAAATGTGATTCATCTAACTTGAGCTAGTTGTATTTCAGCCAACTGGTTAGACTTGTTTTGCAGCCACTGGAATGAAGCAGACAATTAATTCTCGGATGTGGTTCATCTGACCTGATTTGGATAGCTGTGTTAGAATGAGATGAATGGTGCCTGCTTCTGCCTATTGACTAAAGGAAACCTAGATAACTAACTTAGATGAATCCTACCTTTCATGTCAATATTCAGATATCTTCTGATACATGATCTTTCTATAGTTTAAGCTCAAGCAACGTATAGTCCTGAATGGAACAAGAGTTTTCTTATTGAAATAGCACCAAATTTTACCAAGTCAATGTCTTCAGGTTGCAGAGTTGGAACTTTTCTGACAGACTACATGTGCAGTTCTTTAAATACTGCAATATTATGTATTTTAGATTATAGATGGCCAAAAATTCTCAGCATTGCAATATTAAAATGGTAATGTCCTAAAATAGATGAAACACATATCACATATCAAGATGAGATGTGACCTTTTGAGAAGAGATTCTTACAGACTACTCTTTTTCTTGATCCACAGAAAAAAATTATAACACCTATGTATTTGACAGTAGTTTTGGTATTTTTCTTTAATATGATATAGAAAAATACATTAGTAGAATGATAAAGATCAATACATTACAGGACTTAGAGATGTCCTAGGTTTTCTGTACTTCTCATTTTTGTGGGAAGTTCTTCAGTATTTCATTGTAGCCAATGATACTAATAAGCTGTTCTAAAAGCAGTTCAGCAGCCCTCAGGATTCCTGCTGTAACACTCATAGCGCTTTATTTCCATTCAGTGGATAAAGATTAGAGGAGCATTTTATGGTAATCACAGCAAAACTTATGGTGACAGATGACAATGCCGAACTCCAAAGAATAGTGTAAAGTTAACCTCATAATTGTGAAGGTGGTTGCCGCTAAAAAGTAAGATTTTCAATTTGCGGTTGAATTTTGTATTGTATTGAATTTTGTATTGTATTCTTTTTTGCTATAGAGTTGAATAGAGATTCTCAAGATGCACAAACCCAACTAAAACCTTACTGTAACTGTGAATAGTTTCTACACCTTAATTGTCTGATTGTCTTGTATTCGTTTGAGAATCAGTGATTGTTTTGTAACAAAGCAGGGGGCTTCTATGATACCTTGGATGTGAGGGGAGATGATTATCATTGCCCCCTACCACCATACAACTCTGCTGACTTGGTTAGAATGGCTCCTGATCTTTACCTTCAGAAATGAGATGTTTTAATCTTATGACCTGGAAGAAATGGCAAAAAAATTCTATTTCATCTGTTTTATGAATAATCCGTAATTTGTAATTTTGAGTCTGGCAAGCACTTGGAAGTTGAAACTGGAAATGGTGGACCTTTAAGTTTCCAGAAATTTAATAAATATATCCTTTTCTTATGACAAAATCTACTCCCAATCATAAGCAGATGCTGTGCAATTTACCAGAAGATTATTATCAGAAAGGAACTTCTCTGTCTTTCTTCCTTTTTTTCTTTTGATAGAATCTGATGATGCAACAAGTATGGATTTGCCTCAGGTTCATTTTGGTAATGAACAGATTCATTTTACCAAACTTTTCCTGGTTTCATTTATGTAAAGAAGCCCAAACATATCTGTAATAGCCTCAAGTTAGTTGTTACCATTAAGGATTTAGAATATAACAGCATGATGATGCATACAAACCTGAGTGTACAGCTCTGACAAAGCTATGGAGGGAAATCCATTTATGGTTGTTTCTATAAAGGCCAGTTTTGTCCATCAAAATGCTTTTAAGGTCTAAGGGAGCCATTTTTGGAGAGTATTTCTTCTAATTGGTAAGGAAGGGACAAGTGAACTGATTCAAGCTGGTTGCTTGCTGGCTGACGCACAGTGAAGACTTATGGATAATCTCACATTTTGGTTATCATATTGAAGATGGGGAGAAAACCATGGCTGTGCATTGCTGATGCCCTTTATGCAACATTTGAGAGACTTGGGTGGGTGGACATGGTAGACTTTGCATTTCCTGAAAGTATTTCCAGATGTCTGTTTCTTCATATCCTGAACCTGCAATCTGCAAGAGCTTCCAGCAGCTCCATTCACATATAGCAGTGAAATGAGACATGTTTTTTTGTCAGTATATCCTGTGACTCTCACAGTCTTTTCCATGTTATAACATATAACATATCGAAGATAAAGATTTTATTTTAAAGAGAACATTATTTTACACACAAGTTTCTGCTCATAGAGAGAGACTTTCTTATGAGTACTTAAAGTAATATTTCTAGCTAGTTGCGTGCAAGAGGTGTTCCCGTTGACTAGCATCATGGTAGCATCCTTGATTCATTGGCAATATTTCTTCTATACGGGACAACCAAATAACCCTTAAGGGACAGCTATTAGACTCATCATTAATATTAGTAGATTTGTGTATGTGACTGTGCAAACCCAAATCTGGAGAGACAGATCTGAGACCCCTTGTGGAGGAGGTCCTGGATGAAGCTGGATCTCTTTACTCCTCTTTTGTGTTGGTGAGATTCCTTTTGCTGTTAATCATCAGATTAAAGAGATATTCTTCAAATGGATTATTAAAAATACTGCTGAAAACTGGCAGTCACTGTCGTGGTTTAACCCCAGCCAGCAACTAAACACCACGCAGCTGCTCATTCACTCCCCCCCCATCCAGTGGGATGGGGGAGAAAATCAGGAAAAGAAGTAAAACTCCTGGGTTGAGATAAGAACGGTTTAATAGAACAGAAAAGAAGAAACTAATAATGATAATGATAACACTAATAAAATGACAACAGTAGTAATAAAAGGATTGAAATGTACAAATGATGCGCAGGGCAATTGCTCACCACCCGCCGACCAACACCCAGCCAGTCCCCGAGCAGTGATTCCCTGCCCCCCCTTCCCAGTTCCTAAACTAGATGGGACGTCACATGGTATGGAATACACCGTTGGCCAGTTTGGGTCAGGTGCCCTGGCTGGGCATGAGAAGCTGAAAAATCCTTGACTATAGTCTAAACACTACTGAGCAACAACTGAAAACATCAGTGTTATCAGCATTCTTCACATACTGAACTCAAAACATAGCACTGTACCAGCTACTAGGAAGACAGTTAACTCTATCCCAGCTGAAACCAGAACAGTCACCCATTTTCTTACTCACCAAAGAACCTCTCTGTCTCATTGGAAACTACCTAAAACTCTTTATTGTATACTGAAAAAACCCATAGTAAAAAATAAAATAAAATAAAATTTTGAAGCTTTGAAAGTCACATCTCTTTTGCCACAAGACAGAGCTGATGCTTACTTCAGTTTATATGAATCTCTATTGAAAGATTGTCTCTCTAGTCCTTCTACAGCCAGAAGTTACTAAGAGGGCCAGTGGTTTTTGAAGGTTTTTCCATCCTATTTGTTGTCTCTTTTAGCAATGTAGTTAACTGTATTGGTGAAACTGTAAGAGGATTAAGGGTGGGCCAAGACATGAAAGATATCTAAACAATCCAGCTCCTGGCTAAAGTCTCGGATCAGGAGCTATTTGCTTTGGTCTGGGGAAAGATCCACCTAGTGTAAGATTCTAGTGCAGTACACATGAAAAGGCCTAAGCTCATGGATATGCCAGAGTTATTAAATTATGTCCCCATTTACTCTGGCTAAAGAAGATATGATCACTTGGATTCGTTTGAGTTGTGTACCCTTTTATTCTTGCTTTTTCTGCTACGCATTCTTCACAGATTTTCTGAATGGTTTCACAGATTCTTTTTTTATAACTGATTGGTCTTTTCCCCTCTCTTTCTTGGCCATTTGGATTACAGCACTTACATGTGTTCTGAAGTTTCCATGACATCTAAATTCTTTCTGTGTAAGTGTGGGCATTGAATGAGCATTTAACATGCTACAGCAAGTGGGAATTCTGCTCTGTATGTCCTGAAAAGATATGGTTGTGTCAATCTGTCTTGTTTGGGGATTTTTTTTTTGAGAAGTACTTGTGGATGGATAAACATGAAACTTCATGGGATCGTGTGACATAATTATAACTAACCAGTGGCTAAAAAGATTATTAGATAGTACAGAATATAAATGAGTGCAGCTGGTGTACTCAAGAGGCAATTGGCAGCATGGAAGAGACTGGTGCCGGGTTATGATTCTAATAAATCTTGATATTTAATACGCAGTAGTGATTTTCTGCTTGAAAAATAAATAATCTAGTTATTTTGCAAAGAGGACAAAGAAAGGTATATCTCCAGTGTGAAATGTGAGAGAATGTGGCCTTCCCTCTTCAGAAGCAAGACATCCTTAACAAGCAGACCACAGAAATAAATATATTGGGAAGAGGGTAGGAGTAGAGTATTCTCTTCTCCGTCATGCCCTGGTGACCCTTGGGTTTCCTGATAGGAAATCTACACAGGAACTTGGCATGTAAAAATGTACTTGATTTTCCACTCTACAGCAGAGAGGGAAATGCCATTATATCAGGTGTGGGGTTCAGATATTAATGAGCTAAAATGAGTATTGGCATCTGATAACCTCATCTATAGCTCAGAGATGCGGGATTCACTATCTCCATGTCTAGACTGGAGAATGAAGCAAGTACCTGAGTGTGCCCAGAAACACTGAGCTAAAAACACTGCACATGGGGAGAAGCCAGAGGCAATATTAAGTTCTTAAGTAAGACTTTGTGCATATCGAAGTACAGACTTGAGATGGCAGGTCAAAGCAATAGCAGTACTCTAAGGAGAACAAAGATCTGGAGGGCAAGACACAGCCTTACCCTAGAGGGTGAAGATTATTCACTTGGGATCTGAATATGGAACATCTGGACTATACTGTTATTCACTGTCAGTTGTCATTGTTTGCCATTTTATTACTTAAGCCATTGTTAATTTGAAGGCGTTGTCCATGATCAAACTACTTACTGGACATGTTAGGTAACAACTTTGTGTTCAGATAATGTTTCATTTCATTCTAAAAGCAAAGTAGCTCTAGAATCAAAGTCTATACCTGCTGGCTTTTCCTCATTTGTATGGTAATGCCATTTGGGGAAAAAAAAAATCTTTGGCATTTTTATGGATTTTTTGAAAAATTAAAAGAATGGATCAGAAATGAGAGGCTGGGTTGGAAAGATACACTTTACTCTTAAAAATAAAATAAAGGACGGTGAAAAGTAGAATTCATTAAAGTTATAATCTTTCTGTTCACGTGCTTTGTAAACATGTAGTTTTATGGTTATGTTCCATATTTCTACACCATCTGGAGAGTAAGAATTTCAAAGCAAATTTTTTTTTTCCTTATTTTCATCAGTGTGTCAGAAGTTTGCTTTAAATGCTTCATGAAGAACAATTTTCTGATATAATGAACTTGAAAGTAAGTTTTGATAGATTGAGTCCCTCATTTGTCTAATAAGTAGAGTTCCGTAATCCAGTATATGCAATTGCTGCTGAGAATTTCACAGATTAATTTTCTAATGTGCAGAATGACATTTAAAAAGTAGTTTAGTTCTTATTAGGACATTACATGGTCTTTAACAAATTATTTTACTCTTTCAAATTCTACCTGAAATGAACAACACATTTTAGCAGTAACAGCTTAGAGTATTTTTATCAAAAATACTTGTTCTAGTGTATTTCAAAATCAGTGTATCTGAATGTCTGGTTATATATTTGTATTCATAAAATAAATACTAAATGCAAAAATAATTTGATATGTTCTAATGTTAATTAAATTGAACAATCAATCCGAGCCATTTGAAGTTCTTTTTCCAGAGAAGGCCAGAAAAGAATTAGCATGGAGCAGTGTGCTGAAATGAAAATGCACAGTTGAACACTTTCCATCATGCAACCAAGGACATTTCAGAGATTCTAAAGTTAAATCAAACCAAACCAGTGCGTGTACAGGTCAGCTGGTTTGCCTTTGAGGTTTATGCCATGGCTCAGAGGTAGTGTAACTATCTAAAAGTATGTTCTGTGGTTTTAGAGATAAATTAGTTGCACAGAGCCAGTCTGAGTGCCTGAAGAAACAATACAGTATGTAAGAGCACTAGACACTTGCAGAAGGTAATGTCTTTTTAATGTCATATTCCTAGAGTCATTTGGTTATATCTGAATCTCATCTTTTATGTTTTTCCAGACTGTATAGGAAAAGTTAGGAACCCACAAGTCAGAAGCTGCTAGGCTCATGCATTTATTTTTTTTAACGCCGTCATCTTAATTTTTTTTGTGATTCCTTTTGAATCGTGCTTTTTTGTTGTTGTTGTAGTAGCTTCTCTGTTACTCTTTGAATGTTTGGAGTTAGTAATGCTGACAGTACTGTCTGCTGATACATACAGTATTTTTCATGAGATGGTGGGGTTGGAGTATCTGTTATACTTCTTATAGTATCTGGAAGCAAACTGCAGTTAACAATTTGCAGGCCTGTTGCAAAAAAGTCTTAGTGGATGGTCCTTGTAATAGTAATAAGAGTAAGTTTGGGGCAAGACTACTTTGAAAAAGTTTGTTGTATTTTCTCCTTTTCTAATACCAAATGTAGAGGGATCTAGGTGTCAAGTGATGTTACATAACAGTTAAAAATTTAAAATCACCCGACACCAAATCCACAACCTTTGAGGAGGACTTGTGAGTCGCATAATCTGAAAGAAATTTTTTAATAAGACCGTTAACAGACTGAGACTATACCGGATGGGAAGGGAATTCCCTGAAGACAAAGGACATTTTGTTGGATCTCTAGGAGTTTTGTATTGATCTCGCAATACATGTTTCCAAACTCAGTTATTTTGACAGGGAAACCTCATTCTAAATGGACAGAATAGCTTGGAGGAAAATTTGAGGGGGAGGCTTCCCTTCCTGGGGAGCCATCTGGTTCACAGTTTGAAGTTTCCTGATCTACTCTCTAAGTTGTCTTTAGTTGCAATGACTGTTCTATATGTGTCCCAACACTTGGATCCTAGTACATGTGGTAGTTACTGTAAATCAAACAGAAGATATATGTCTGAAACGGTCTCTGAATTTTAATTTTTTTGATAGATTTATTTTTAAAGCATGATTTTAAAAGTATATTAGAAAACATTAATTTAATCAAAACATTTATTCTGCATTTTGGATTATTTTTTTCTCCTGCATCATAACACACTGAAGTATTCCTTTGCATTATTTTCTCCTCTACATTCAAGAGATGTGCCTCAATAGACTCTTTAAGTCATAGAAGTAGCATCCCTACCTCTGTGAACAGCCTTACAAAAGCTGATGGTTACCCTGCTGAATGTAATGGATGAAAAAACCAGGAAATACTTGTAAAAGTCATTCAAAATGCTTCTTTGCAACTCTTCAACATCTTGAATAGCCTTTGAATGTCTCTAAAAGCTGCATGCAGTTTCCTATTTTCTTGCCTACTGCAATTATATAAATTTAAAATTTTTAAAAAATGCTATGTATAATGACAAGTGAATTATTAACAGTGAATGAGGGTTGCCCACCGTGACCTAGCCTTTTTTCCAGCCTAACAAATGCAAACCTTTGCATGGTCAACAGAAAGAGTTATTGGGCTCGTTTAATTCTCAGTTTAAATAAAAATGGATTGTGGGAAAGAGAATCAATAGTTTAAATAGTTTACTTAAAAGCAATGCAGAGATCAAAAAGAGGCTTTATAACAGGTCAGATATGTTGAGAGTACAGTGCTCTGTGCTTAGTCAGCTCTTGGCAGCACTACTGCTAGCCACGGTAATATTTATATAGCACCAAGGTACAGCAGGGCAAGAATGATATCTTCCAAAGGACAGTTTGAGAACAAGCTTTTGAAACCTTACAGTTCTGAGGCTATTACAGCCAGAATCTAACTCTTTCAAGGTAGAAATCCCAGATTTACAGAATGAATAGGTTAGTCATCAGATTTAGATGTAATGAAAATGAGAAGGGAATGATCTGTTCCCTGGCAGTTGATAGCACTCGTTTGAAGATTTCTTTCTTGTGTTCTTTTTCATTGTATTGTCTGAACAACTGTAAGTAATGGATTTCCTTGTTGCAAGATTTTTTTGACTTACAGAATCTTTCATCCTAGTTCACAACTGGGGTTGTAGACAGTAGATAGCCTATAGATTTATTGAAGTATTGTTCAGAAGAGTACACTGAACCCGTAACTGAGTCCACTTTCTTCATGAACAGTTTATTGTCCTTACATTTTCCAGAATGACTTCTCCATGGATCATTTGTTGCTGTTGCACTAAATTTCAATAAATTTAATCTGGAAAAGCAGAATCATTGTAAATCTTGCTAAGTTTTGCAATTAAGGAAGCTGAGTACTTCTCTGGGTCAGCTTAAGCAGCAGAGGTGGATTTTTTTGGTTTTGTTTTGGTTTTTTTTTAGTTCAGTTTCTGAACAGAAGAGTTTGAAGAGGGCCATTTATAAGTCAAATCTGTTTGGGGTTTTTCTGCAATGAATATGTTGAGTGCAGAATTTAGCTGATGCAGTAAAATGGACAAGCTGTTCAGTCTCATTGTATGTGTTTCTACGGGACTAGAGGCAATTCAGAGATCTGTTCTCAACTAATTTCCAGAATTCAGTGCTGTTGAAAAGTGACTTACTAGCCCAGTCTTGTTCCTACAGATCATAATTACAGTCCCTCTTAAATCTTCCTCTGATGGAATTGACAGTAGAAGGTGCAGCTGAATGATTAAGAAGTCCTTGTGAAAATACCTAACAGGGGTGTATATATTTAAAGTAGCTTTTTTAAAGCAGAATCTTGTTAGACCCCAGCAAGAAAGCTGAAATAATTTGCATGTTTTTCCAGCAGAATATGTCACGTAACTTCTATGCAGTATTTCTAAAAGTGTATTTATCTTGCTTGTAATTAAACTTGAAATGTTGATGTAATTGCAGCCTGGGCTACATGCAAAGTATAAAACAACCTTGCTGTGTGTTGTTCAATGGGCAATTTAGAAAACTGCTAGTTGAGTATAAGCATATTGCTGCAAGCTCCACAGGATGTAGAGGTAGAGTATTCCCATAACAGGGCAGAAGAGTAAATCTGAGGACGCTGCAGAAATACAGAGCAAGCTGGTCATCAGAAGTTACTATATCCAGTGTTAGTGTTTCTAGTCTAGTACTCCTAAGGGCCTTTGAAATTTCTCTCTCTCCTACAGTAGTTGAAGATTTTCTTTGCTATATGCCATTTCACTTAGAAGACTGCCACACAACCAATAAAACCGATTTCTCCTTTGTGTGCGTATACACAAATTGGCTCCATGTCTTCCATATGCAATTTCATGATACTTTGGTGTTAAGCTTACTACTTAGCTCTCAATGAAGTTAAGAAGCTTTCCTACCTGAATTTGCTACCTACATTCTGCAGAGACATACCTTTAATCTGTGGTTTCATCAAGTTTCAAGAAGGAAAGGATCTCCCTGAGCCAGCAGTAGTGATTTCTTCCTCATCAAGAAAGCATGGCATTCAGCTTTTTATACTTGGGAAACAGGCTTTGTTTCTCTGAACCATAACCTCACACAGGCTTTCCCCAGTGAAGCTGGGCACTGCCTCATTCTCTTGGGCGCAGCAGTGAACCTTCTTACTTCCTTTTGGCATAAACAAAAGTAAATTCACTATGTGTATAGGTGCTAGGCCTTGAACATTGCAAACTCTGGATTTGTGTGGGAGTTTTGGAGGCACAAGTGACTCTACCATATGATCGATAAAATGCCTTTTTTTTAGCAGTAATAATTAATGGCTGTTAAGTGATTTAACATGACTTGAAACGTGGTATCAATATCAAAGATTTATACAATTTATGAAAGAACAAACTAAAATTATAGAGAAAACTAAGTGGTAAGGTGATTAGTATTTGTTTTGGCTCATTTCACAGAAAGGAATTGTCCTCTTCAGTAACATTATTATTTCTGCTTATTAAAGTGCTGTTAATAAGATCTGAATACTTTTGGAAAACATGCTCACTTGCTGAATACTCTAAGGGAGCAAAACTTGAAAGGAACTATGCCATTTGAAATGTGTCAAGCACAAATGATTGATACGTCTGTCTGCCAAAATTATTTGGCTTCAGTTGGCTTTCTAAATGTTTTTTTTTTTCACTAGAGTCATACATAAGAGATGATTAATAGAATGAGGAAAATGAGGAGCTGAAAAAAAAATAAAAATCACACAATAATTTCCTTCCCTTGTGTTATTACAGGGTTGAAAAATCCTGAGACACCCTACAGCTGTTAGAAACCATTGCAAAGAAAGCTTTTTGCCCTGCAAACAGCTTCATGAAAAGTAAGCATAAAAAGACATTGCCATTTTAGCAGCATCTTTTGAACATTAAGTCTCTCTTCTTGTACGTTAAAGCCTCAGAAACACTTTCCCTTACAGTCTGGGAATTCTCTGTCTTTGAGGTAAGGATGAATCTGTGTTTGTTTGATCCGTGTTATATTTAAGGAGATTAACATATATTCAGGATAATGAAAACCATTTCAAATGCACAGTGCATCTTTGTTGTGATAAAAGGCTGATATTAGCTTCCTGCTGAGGTCTGCAAAACCAGAGCCCTTGAATTTAACAGAGCTCAGAGGCATGCTTCTGGACTAGCATTGTGTGTTAAGAAGTTTCTTCCTTGCCATGTTGGGTTGCAGCATTTTTTGTTATGGTTTTGGTTTGTTTGGTTTTTTGCAGAGGAAGGGTGTTGTGGGTTTTTGGGGGGGGTGGTTTTTGGTTTTGGGTTTTTTTTTTACTTAGACATAATTCCTATTTATTTTCTTTTGCTACAAAGGGACTCAAAATATGTTTGTAAAGTTGTGAGGTCAAGGTACTGTGTCCTCCTCTTATTTATTTATTTATTTTCAACATGTATTAAAGCACTAGCAGAGCTGCTGGAGTTTTTGTTTTTCTTTCACTCCTCTTGTACAGTTACCTAAAGAGTTTTGTATTTAGATCTCTGAATATAACTTAAATTACAGACATGTTGCAGTTCTTAAGTCTAGCTTCAGATGCCTGCCTTCAGGTCCTCATGTATTCAGGTTAGAGAAAATGGAACAGGGAGGAACTTTCTTTTTATGTTGGTCTAAAAAATTCTTCAATATGTTTCTGTAGAGTATCTGTGCCTCTAACTTAAGAATTGTTAGATTTATTTTTTTTTACGTTTATGAGTCTTTTTCTACATGAACCTTCTTTTTGCGATACCAACTTCTAGTAAGGAAAAGTTTCAGTTGGTGCTTGTGAGTTTCATTCCTGCATGAGAGTTCATGGCTTAATGTTGTTATGGAGTGATGGGGAAAAATACTAAAGGTGGCAGCCCGAATATACAGGCCTTTTGTGCTAGACCTATTAAATATTTTCTCAGTTATCAGTTTCACAAAAAAAATAATTCAATTATAAGTAGCTTTTTTAATTACTGAGTGTCTCTGAAAGTGCAGGGGGTGATTGTCCTGGGGGACTTGGAAAGCTACCTTAGGAAGCATGTAAGTCATTTGGGGTTTCCAGCATGCTGCGTGGCAGACAGTGGTGGCACAGCTTGAGTGTACCCTCTGCCCTGGCACTCTTCCCTGGACAATTTTGGTCGCCAGCCTTTTCTCACTCTGCACCATGCTAGGGACCAGCTGCGCCAGGGCAGTGTGGAACTTGGATAGGCCAAGGGAGCTGGTGAACTGAGTTAGCCACTGGTGAGAAATGTCTAGGAACAGCAAGGTGTGTTTTGGGGAAGACCATCAAGGCTGTCAATAGATTGAAAACCAGAATCAGTGGCATAAATTGCACTGAAGGGATGATTAAGTTCTTGGAGTTTTTTTCCCATCTCTTTCTTTTCTCATTTGGTTATTGCGTAGGATTACAGGTCAATTAACAACACTCCTCTGTGCCTTACTCTGCTCAGTTCTTTACTGAAAACATTGAAATCAACAAAGTTGTCAGACTCAACTCCTGCGGAAATGATGAAGGCTTTCAATTAAAATTGTTAAAATTGTTTTGTTATAGACATTGACATATTGTGAATTGTTAATATACAGCCACCATATTGGTATGTTGCTATAATTGTGCTATATAATTAATACTAACTACAATTTTTAAATAAAATTATAAAAATTGTTGACGCATCAGGGCCTGTAGACTTTCCACAACTAAAACTTACCTTCCAGAGCATCCCTTCTCTCTCAAGAGCTCTAACAGTATGATTTCGTACAAATTTGGAAAATGCAGACTCATGAAATACCTTGATTTTTGAACAATCATGGCACTACTTAATAGAGCAGAAAATTAGATCTATTAAATTTCTGGTAACTATGTAAAACAACATATTTCATTACTGTATGTGTGAAAAATTTTCTTCCAGGCAATTACAGAACTTAAAGGCATCAATGCAGGAGGAAGAAGCAGGGCTTTCCCCTTTTTAAAATTCTGAACTCTGATACTTAGGAGAAAGCAACATGACCTTGTTGTGCCAGGCTCCTCAGGCTACATTTCAAATGGGGCTGTGATTATTATAGTTGGCTTTATTCATTATTAGTTCATCTTTTCCATCAAATGCATTTGTGTATAAGCCTAGTCCTGAGCTAAATTTTAGCCTGTCACCATCAGCAAGCCAACTTCTATTTTGATGAAGTCAAAGTAAATGGGCATCTGTTTTGTGTCCCTTTTCAGTGCCTTGCAACATGCTTGTGAGATGATGTCATATATCTAAATCAGCCCTTTCACCTAATTTTAAATGTATTTTTAGTATTTAAGGCATTCTGACACTTTTTGTGACTAACTTTATGCAAAATCCTCAAGTAACTCAGGCAAAAGCATGAAAAAATCTTTTTGCTCTGCAGAATCCAGGATAGGGCCCAATACAATACAGAAGGAAGCTTATAGAGCAAGATCCTATGAAAACAAATCTTCTATAAAAGCCTCTTAGTCCATGAACACTTATAATTTATACAAAAAACCTCTTTAAAACACCTGGAATTCTTTTACCTCCTATGATTATCTTGTTTGCACTACAGGAAGGGTTAGGGCTAATGGGTGGCAGTAAGTCCTTACTGTGTAAGAAATGTCATAAATATGGAGTAATAGAGAGTTTCTGTTCAAAAGAACTTAGTCTAAGTATACCTAATCTTTATGGTGTCATTGCCCTTAAAAATATTTGTCAATGAATCATTTTTCTGCCCTCAGCCTTACTTAAGAATTGGAACAAAATATGTCAGAGGAAGATTTCTTAAAATATTTCTTGGAGGTTTCTGAAAAACTTCTTTGTTACACCATAGCTATGAAATCTCTTTTTTTGAGCTGTGATAATTGATATACTTGGAAATGTTTTCCTTATGTGATAAGGACCTCTGGTTTCAGTAAAGTCTCAGTAGCATTTCCTCCTTCTTTTCACCTTTATAACCATTAAAATTTTTTTTTCATTAATTTTTAGAACCAAGTGGAATATATTCTTCTATTTCTTTGTGGAAAGACTAAAACTTTTTTTTTAATGAAGTCTTCTCTAATGGTAAATAGAAAGATGTCTTCAAAATGTTGTGGCAAACCAAAACATTCCCATTTTTAAGGACAGCAGATGTCATCTTTAAGAAACGGCATATTAGAAAAAATTTACTTTCAATCAAAGTGTGTTTTTCATAGAAAATTTTCAACCAGTCTAACTGTGCATCACTTCAAGCATATTACTGACTGCAGTTTGAATTTGAGGGGGAAAAAAGCATCCCCAAACTTTGAAGTAGATTATTACATTCTCTCTGTATTTCCTGAGGACTGAATACATTTGACAACTGTTTATGGTTATAAACTTAATATAAAATGAACTTTCCTAGGAAAATATTACCAAGGTAAATGCACTGACAAAGGTAACTAAGGCAAAACTCTGTTTTGGCTTTGTTTCTTCAGTAAAACATTTCATAGATAGAAATTATATTCTCAAGAGTGAGGAAAAATCATTATAAGAAGAATTTCATTATTGCTGAAAAGAATATAATGGGTTTATATATGATGGAGAAAGACGGTATCACTCATTTGAAGCCTCCCTTAATGCACCGGTGACTTTACCATTTCAGCGAAATGCCAAAAAAGATGCATGTTATGAACCCTGGTGTCTTTATTACTGCAGCATATTATCCTGGCATATTCTTTATTGAGTAAGTGCCATTGAGCAGAGCCAACGTTTCAGAGTAGAATTCTTCTCTGTCTCAATTTTTTTTTAGTATTTTCTTGCCATTTGGTTCATTCCTCTTCAACTCCCTCTTGCTTTGAATTTGCTGTTCTTATTCCTCACTTTTTGCTTTCCCATTCCTTTTATAGTCTTGTTAGCATTAGTTAAGTGATGTTCATTGCCATTTAAACAACTCTGGGAAAAATTTAAGACTTGCATCTGATTATCAAATTGTCTTAGAAGTGATAATTCAGTACCATTCAGGCCTGGTTTTATTACTTTTAGGTAGTTTGCTTTACTGTTATAGCTAAAAATAAAATGATTTATGAAGATAAATCAGATGTGCATCATTCTTCTAGTTTGCAAGAAGGGCTGCATATCACATTATTTAAGTCAAAGCAGTGTGAGAATATTAATAACTCTGTCAGTCGACTTAATGTTTCTTCATTTTAAGCCATGTTTTACCTCTAATCTTAAAGCAGAATAGTAACCCCCAGTTTTAAAGTATAACAGCTCTCCAGTCCATTCCAAAGTGCCTTTCACTGTATTATTCCCATTTTATAAATCAGGAAAAACGGAAGCAAAAGGGGAAGCAAAAGTAAAATTAGATTTCTGAGCTCCATTCAGCTTCCCCCTCAACACCATTATACTTCACTTGTAATTACAGCTCTTTAATTAAAAGCCTTTATTAAGATGGTCATCTTCTCTTGGACTCGCACCACAATCATGGTCATCTTTTCTTATTCTGTCCTTTTTGGCAGGAGAGAAGAGGGATAAGTTGCTTTTTTCTTCACTATCACAAATGAGTCAGAGGGCTCATAAATATATACAGAGGGCCTTATCCTACTCTGAAAGTAACTTTAGCCTGAAATAATTTCAGAAGTATATCTGGCCTTGCTCCTGAATTCTGCAAGTTTCTGGGAAGAAAGCTGGTGTCTAAGGAGATGAATAAACCTCTGTGGAAGCAAGGAAGACATTAACATCTTAACCCAAGCCTGCAGTGATGCTGAGGGCAGCTGTGACGTGCCAGCTCTACTGGTTTTAGCAGCAAACAAAAGAAGGGAGTTTTTTTCAGATGAAGGTAAATGATACCTCTTTTAGAAACAGTTGAGGCTGGGATTAATTCTTATAGGGAATAATAGCTGGGCTAAGTATCCCAGACTTAGTATGCTAATCACCACCGTACAGTTTCAGCCCTAAACAGATGCAAGTTTCAGACAGCAGTGAAGCATAAAGAGAAACTATGCTGCTCAGAAGCAGGAATCAGTCTGGCTCAGTATCATAGAGTTCAGCGTAAGGTACTTCGCCCTGCCTCTAGTACTGTCTTTATGCATCTGCAATGATTTTGGTGCCCAGACCAGCTCAAGTGTATGTGATTGGTACAGGGGACACAATTAGTTGAAATACATTGCGTAAACATGCTCACAGTTTTTCTTTCTCTCTATTCATTGGGTGACTGTAGTCAGCCTATTGCGATGATCATTTGGGGTGTAGCTTTTTTTTTTCGTAGCTCCTTGTCAAAAAGAAGGGTAGTGCCTTAGACGTACCACCTCTGTATGGTCCAAACACTGTTCTCATAGAAGTCCTCCACCTTTGTCCAAACTTAATAAGTTGTCTTAATGATTCTCTTGCTTGGTGAGGAAAGTGGAGAGCATAGTTGCACTGTGGGGATATGACTAGTAGAAGTGCTTAGACTACTGTGTGCCATTTAATGAGAAAGGGAGTGGCAGGTGCTCCATCTCTCTCAAATCAAGGTCTTTGTACATCACACTGACATCCACATATTGGGTTCCTCAGACTTGGGTACAGCCTCCAGGCAAAAATAGCATGTCTCTACTGTCCTGTCTGTTCTGAAAGGTTATTTCTAGGATGGTTATTATTTATTTCTGTTTTCTTTCCAGCTGTTAACACTAGTGTTTCTGCACATCTTGATTCCCAAAGCCCAGCTGTTGATTATGTGCTCAAGTAAATGTCCCCAGATGTAGTTTTCAAGCATTCACTTCATAAGTAATATTCAAGTACATATGAATGCTGATATATTGGAAAAAAAAAACCCCAAACCCTACCACAACTGTGGATTGGATCCTTTCCTGATGTAAACTGATGTCACTCGGAAAACATGTAATTCAGAATGTTTCTGCTGGGAGTCAACATGGGGTGACCTTAATAGCTAAAGGTTGGAAGACACAGTTGCATGGAACCACTTTACACCTTTGTAAAAGCAGTTTTAAAATACTCTCCAATTGAATTCAAAGGCTGTTTGTGGCAACTCTTTTGAAAAGGTCATTGAGTGTACAAGGATGAAAGTTGTGGGCAATCAAGTTCTGTAATTTATTTCTGCCTACTGAAGAAAAAGGGCATATGTTTCTAAAGAATTTGTTGACTTTTACTCCCTTTGATTTTTATTTAACATAAAAACTTTAATAATTTGGGGGGGGGCAGGAATAAACACATAGAAAAACACAACAGACTATTTGGCATACAATAAATTACCCAGAATACACGCAGTCTCAGAATTTCTGCATATGAAGTACATGGCACTGTTTAGAACCTGAACTTCAGGCTTCTGGATGAGAAAGTGATGATTTTATTTTACGGTATTTTGGTGGAGTATTTATAAGTTCAGAGTAGACATACAGGTGATGAGAAAGAACATGTTCTCTGCAACCTCAGATTATTTGGCTGAAGATGGTTTTTAAAAAAAGAAAAAAAAAGCGGGGGGGGGGGGGCAAATAACTTGCCTAGCATGTTGCTGTCAAGCTGTGACCTACACAGCTGTTTGTTTGAGAACTCTTGCCCATACTGTGATTTCAGAGACGATAAATGTGAAGCAATTAGCACTGATTCATGCTCCTAAGTGCTACTTGAAGGTTCAGTTGAGGAGCTGTGCTTTTGTATGATTTTGTGTAAGTGGTGCTTCAGCATATTTAATAAGGTCAGTTACAATACATGTTTGAAAACTGCATAAATGCAATCAGGAAAACATTTCTGATTGCATGAATAATAGTTGTTCTACATGTTTAAAATGCAGTAAATTATAATGTGATATAAATTGAGCTCTAGAGACATTTTTACATTAATAAACTTAAAATCTCATATATTTTGACTAAGCATTATGATTAAGCAGGCATTTGAAGAGAGTGAGGAGGGAATACCCAGTTGCTGAAGAAAAGGCAGTTGCACATGTTGTAGAACCAAATCCTATGTTGTTTGCATTAGCACATACATTCCAGGCAATCACAGTACATCAGTGCAGGAGCAGGCTTGGAGACCTCATGACAAATCTGCAAATAATGTAAAGCTACATCCAGAATTGTGTATGAAGTCAAAATGTGGCGGAAAAAAACTCTGGCCACCTAAAAGCTGTCATTTACAAGAACAGCCAATGATACTACCTGCACTCTAGCTTAAGTATCAAATTGATGTTAAGGGTTTCATGCTTGTTTAGAGTAGCTAAAACATAGTATGCTTGATTGTCCTAGCAAAGGCCTAAAGCTTGTCTAGAGTATGTCCATTGATTACCCTGGAGTTTGTTTGAGCTTAATCAGCCGCGTCCTTCATGGAAATTCTCACCTGAGATGATGACACAGACTAGGATGGATGGAAGTTGTGCAAGTAAAGTGTAGGTGATGCTTAGATAAAGCATATTATGAAGAGGTCTCTCCAGCAGCAAGATGACAATAGGCAGCGTGCTTGTCCCTCATTCTCTGCTCCTTGCAGTGTCAGTGAAGGTAAAGAGCACATATGGGCAGTCCTTTATTTCAGGGGCTCAGATCAGCTAAATGAGAGGTGAGAACAGAAACATGGGCACTTGGAATCAGAATACCTGTGAGAGAAGTGACTGGAAGTGTCGTGTGCTGGAAAAGAAACATTGGTTCTAACAAAAACCCAACTGCTTTACAGATTTATGAATCAGTGTAGTAGATCTGCATACCTGAAATAAGAACCGCTAAAGGGATTCATGGGAACCCAGTAAACTTTGTAGCAGCTTTAAAAAAAAAAAAAAAAATCAGATATGCAAGTAGCCAGCACTAACAGTTGTAAGGAATCCTGCAAAGCCTTTCTGCAGATGGTTGTAATATCATCTACTAATGTTTTTCATGTTTGTACCAGTTGAAAATTGTGTAAGTACCTCTCCATTATACTCATGAGAGTTCTATGTGGTATTTTTTTCTTGTGCATCAGTGAGATCCCTTTTGAGGTTTTGGTTGAAACAATTCATACGTGAGAATATCTTCTTGAAGATGCACCTGCAGTTACGTGCTTTTCTCTATTCTGATACAGGTACTTCAGGCTTATTAGATGGTCAGCCAACCAACACATGGTGACTCTTTTAAGTCATAGTAGAATAGGGCTGGCAAGGCCTCAAAGTTATTTGGCCCATCCTTTTGCTCCAATACCTGTGCTTTTCTTGACAAATATTTATCAAGCCTGTTCCCACCCTGAATACTCCTACCATATGTTGCTCTGCAACTTGCAAATGCTCTTTGTTGTTCTTGACTTAAATAAGATTTTTCTAGTGTCTAGTCAGAATTTTTCTGCTGGAATTTGAGGTGATTGTTTCTTGTCCTGTTTACAGGAATGTGAAGAATAGATACTTCTCTCTATATGAATCTTCTGGGGACTGTTTCTTACCTTACCTGCAGACTGCATGTGTTATTAGTTACTCGAGAGGGCACAGTATCTGTTTTTCTCCATTTCCAAAGTCAATATGAGTTTCCTTCACTGCTGTTCATTTACTGACTATTGCCATGATTCCATTACATTCCCCAGCTTTCAATTCTGGAACAATTCGGAAGGCCCATTGAAGAATTCAGTGTCCATGAACAAGTTAATATGGTTTCTGGTTCAGTTAAGTTTCCTTCTACTTGCAACTGCTTATTTGCCTGTTAATTGTATTCCCCATGTCCTTTTGATATGCACATTACATGTGAAATTTATGTACATAAAAGCTGTTTCTGTATGTTTTGCTGCATTTTAAAAAAGTCAGGACTGTAGTTTCTTGAGTATTGTTAAGTTTTGGGGAAAAAAGCAGAGGCTGTAGGACTTGAAGGACTAGTGTGTTAGGTAAGAAGAATGTAGGGATGAAGGTGATGAATATGGTTTCATAGGTGTATGAGAGCTTAAGGAACTCTGGAGAGTAATTGGCTTTGTGCTTAGCCTCTAAAGAGAGGAAAATTGCACTGACTGATACTGAAACTCCCTTGGGTTTCTTATTCAATTCCAACCTTTTACTCCATGGGCCAATAAACAGATAAAAAAGAACTAATATAAAAAAGAATCAGGTTAAAGAGAGAATCTGTAGCTGCTAGCACTGCTGCGGTTAAATCCTGTCCTTGCATCATAGATTCCTGTCAAGCAAAATCATTCACTAAGGCTATTGAAAAGACAAAAGCTTCTGCTTTTAGTCGTTGCCTGCTGAAGTGGTTGACCTCTGGCTGTGCTGAGGCAGGAGGGCTGCAAAGAAAAATGCAGATTGGAAATTTGTTTGCCTTCATTTTTAGGACTGTTTCCTTCCTCACTGCAGGCCATAGCTGCCAACAGGTTTCTCAGAGCCACTCAGATGGCCCTTGGGCTCTTTGCGATCCACATACATTTCAGATGGGGTCAGCAGTTCTTCAGGTGCTGGGTTCTCTTGCTAAAGGCCTTTTCTGCCCTCTGATAGCAGAACTGTATCTTCCCTGCGTGTGCTGTAAAGAATGAGGAGATCTCAGTTAATTTCTGGTTGTTTACATTTATCCAATTATGACTCTGACCCACTTTCTGCCCTTTGAGTTTAAGATACCCATTGATTTAAAACAAACAAACAAAAACCCCAAAAACCCCAAACAAACAAAAAACCCAAACCAAAACAATAAAACAAACAAAAAAACAACTAAAGGACTGTCGTGCCCAGCCAGCAACTAAGCACCACGCAGCCGCTCACTCCCCCCCCATCCAGTGGGATGGGGGAGAAAATCAGGAAAAGAAGTAAAACTCCTGGGTTGAGATAAGAACGGTTTAATAGAACAGAAAAGAAGAAACTAATAATGATAATGATAACACTAATAAAATGACAACAGTAGTAATAAAAGGATTGAAATGTACAAAAGATGCGCAGGGCAATTGCTCACCAACCGCTGACCGACACCCAGCCGGTCCCCGAGCGGCGAATCCCTGCCCCCCCTTCCCAGTTCCTAAACTAGATGGGACGTCACATGGTATGGAATACACCGTTGGCCAGTTTGGGTCAGGTGCCCTGGCTGGGCATGAGAAGCTGAAAAATCCTTGACTATAGTCTAAACACTACTGAGCAACAACTGAAAACATCAGTGTTATCAGCATTCTTCACATACTGAACTCAAAACATAGCACTGTACCAGCTACTAGGAAGACAGTTAACTCTATCCCAGCTGAAACCAGGACAAGAACTCACTAGAAGTGGTTCATGTATATCTAAGGACAAAATATAGCTATGTGTATATATTTTCTCTATTCTTACATTAAATTGCACGACTACAAATCTTTGTTTGCTTAGCCTGCTGTATTTTCCCATACCATGGTATGATGGCAAAGCAAAATGCTTCTGTGTAAACAGAAACAAGTTCATTAAAATGGAAACCTTTAAGTTGGAATGAGTTTCAAATCAGGCTTCTAAATGTTGCAGTGCATGTTTAGTACACCAATTCCCGGTGGTATGTGCAGCACACTTCATTCAGGTGGATAGCTTAAATTTTATTAGGTCTGGCAGTTCTTTATTTCACTGCTGATTAGATGACCTATGAGCAGTGTAGCATGTCACCCTTGCATTGGAGAAGAATTGGCACTGCCTGTGGAGTTGGATTCAATTGTTGGAATGTATGAATGTCTGCTTCCAAATGCTTGACAGAGATTAATAAAGTGCAGAGTTTCTTAAAGCAAATCAATGACAAAATGGCAGATGCTATTTTCTTTACCTTTTTTTCTAGGGGGGTAGGCAGGGGAAGTTGCATTTTCAAAGTAACAAACATTATAAAGAATTGTAGACAGCTAACAAGGCTTTGTGAAGATCTGGTGCATCTTGAGCTATCCTGTGTGGTGGGTTACTGCTTAGTTACATATAGTTTATATTTACTAAACAGTAGGCAGGTGTTTGATTTTTTTTTTTAATTATTATTATTTTTTCCCATTAACATTTCAATGCAAGTTTTGGTGTGATGTTGCTCTTGGGAAAATCTGTTCTTGTGGAAATGTGTCCTCAGATTGAAAACTCTGAGGGGGGAATGAGAGGCCCAGCATTTTCAACAAAATAGTTTCTTCCAGCTCCCATGAAAACCCTACTTGCTTTTCAAATCCTGTTCCAGCTGTTTTAAACTTTTAGACCTACAAGATAGTCGTGCTATTCAGTGCTTTTATAGAATTAAAAAAAAATAAAAATCCCACCACCACCAAAAAATAGAAGCTATTGATATGTCAAAAAGTGTTAATGCAATCCACCTACATGCACTTAATTTGGTCTGTTTAATTCTTCTCGCTTTTCTCCTACTCCCCCAACATTTTTGAAGAGTTACAGGGTATGTGGCCTCGTATATATTCCTTTGCAACTCGAGTCCTGATGTAGCTCAGAAAAAGAGTATGGAACCTGCATCTTTCTGAAATAGTGTGCCATTTCCCTATAGATTTATATGCTCCCCTAATAATAAAAGTGTTCATTTTAAACACAATTTCCCCAATAAATATTTCTCATGTATAACTTATACTGAAGACTCCCTACTGAGTTGAGTTTCAGTAACCTTCCTTTGAGACCAACTGGCTTGTGAGAGAATTTTTTCAGACTTCAGTTCCAGAAATAATACCTGAAAAAGCAGTCCTGTATTTCCCTGTACTATGGGCTTTGTGGTCATTTAGTTCCTTTTGTGGTATCACTGAGCGCCTATTAAATTGGAATTCAAGGTAGCTAGATATGAGGCAGGAGATACAGGAAGAATCTGTTTTAAGTGCTTAATCTACCCTAGCAAAGTTTTTGATAAAAGATCTGCAAAAGCATATCACGTTCTGATTGGTGGGTGTATATAGAAAGCAATGGAAGGAAACCCTTTTCATCACTTGCAGATAAATTTAGCTGCAACATAAAAATATACTGTAGGGGGGAAAAAGAGAATGTATGTTGAGAAGTTGAAAGACTGTTAGGGGGAAAAAGTCATTCTAATCTAAAGAACACAGATTGTACAAGGGAAAGACAGTTTTGTGAAAGTTTCACCCATTAGGTTACATATTTTTATTTCTTTTATCTGTATAGCATGTATGAGTGTATTAAATGAAATATATTTTATTATGGATTTTAACTGGTAAAAAAAAGGATTATTTTCCATTTGGATCAACATACAGATTTATTTCTGATTTTGCTAATAGCTCTAATCTCTACTGTAAAATTTTTGCCATCAAAATTTGCTGCATATATAAATAGAAAAGGCTTATATGGAAGAATGTAACCAAGTGATTAAACGACAAATTGTGTTACTTTTTTCTAATAATAGAATAAGCTAAGGGCTTCAGAAAGTGAGAGGAAAAAATCAGGAATTAACTCCTTTTATGAGTAACTCCTTTTATGAGTAACTGCCTTTCTAACCTTTATCTAAGTAGTTTTTTACATTTCCCTCTTGAAAACCACGAGTTCATTCAAACCAAAATCTTTCCATGGGAAGGTACCTATTTCCACAGACCTGTTATCGGAACAGGATAGGATTTCATATCCAAACTGTATTGAGACAGACAGATGAGAGCAGGTCAGTAATTAAGGTATCAGCTTGGGTATTGCATGTCTACCTGAAGTCCTTGCTCTCACTCATTAGGGTGAAGGATTTGTGCAGCATCACAAGTATCTTTTCAGTGGAAGTACTACTCTAGGCAGATCCAAGCTTTTTTGCATATGTAAACCTGCCTCTTTGCAGCCCACTAAGTTGTGATGGTCCATTCAAGAAGGTTGTATTTGCCACACAGACAGTTGTATTTGGTCTGGGGGGAAGAACAGGTAGGGGCAGAGGAGTAGGGCTGCCTAATCAAGCATTGCTGTATAAATAAACGTTTGTCAGGTTGGGCCTTAAGTTCCAGACATACTTGTAAGGAACTGAACCCAATGCTGCTGCCCTGTGCAGTAACAAATAGCTTCATAATCTTGGTCTCCTTTGTTTCTGAGCTTCTCAAGGGATAGTGGCTATCAGAGATTAATTGATGACTTTTCATCAGTGTCAAAATACATTCTTTTTCTATCAATGTGAATTTTGATGCGAATGTAGAAATCTGTTCTACAAATATGTTTTTCAGTTGTGGGTTTTTTTTTTCTTTTTTTCCAAGTACTATTAAACAGGGGCCACTAGGGGAAATAAAAACACTTCAGTTATTAACTAGAAATGTAAAAGGAAGAAAATCACAAAATGATGAAAAAATAGGGTCAGCTTTGGACATTTAAGAATAAAAACAACTTTGGAAGTTCTCAAGTGCTGTCACAAGGTTTTGCAGTTTTGAACCGGTTTTGTTTTTTACAGAAGTCTCAAGTCCCTCCTCTTGTGACTTGTTACAGTTTTTCCAGATCCTTTATGAAGACCATGGAGGCCAAGGGATGAGTGATGTCATGAGAGGGTCGTCCATCAACTTCTCTGTAATTAAGCTAAAAGCACAGTGGGAGGCTCATCTTCATGCATTGACCTTCCTGCAAGAAGGGAGGTTATAAAATAGCAAAGCAAAGTTTCTTTCCTAGTGTAATTGAATCTCTGAGACTAGGCTTATGTACATGCAACTTGTAACCGTGACAGAGAACAGAGCACTAAACTGGCAGTAAAGTTATTTTTTTCTCATGTTTCTAATAGAAGCCTAAATATTACATAATAAATACATTAGGAAGTCGCCATTTGGCAGACAGATGAATTTCATTGAAGTATTTTATTCAGGATTTTGCCATCTCTCATTAGAAAAATTATTAAATTACGTTGGGCAAGACACAGGTTTCTCGAAGGTGGAATGGAGAAGGTGACATAGGGAGCTTCAGAGAATGGGACTAAACCCAGATTACTTTAGTAAAAGACCAACAAATAGGTAAAGAGCATATTAATGAAGTGTACAGACAACACTGGGCAGGAGAAACTGCATATACAACTAAAGCTGTGACTGTAATGAACAGGGACTGAGCAGGTAAAAAATATAGAAAATTACAAATGGAGAGCCATCTGTGATACATCCAACCAATGCATGTGGAAAAAACAACCCCAAAAAATTACTATCAGATTATTAGGGAAGACAGTGGTGAGAGTGGGAAGCAAGTGAAGTAGAAGAAATGCAGAATATCAGATTTAGAATTTCAAGGTTAGTTATCTGTCTATAATTGCAGTGTAAATGGGGCTGCTCTGACTAACATGGCTTCTGGTTTACCCATCCTCTGTAGTGAATTAAGTTCTGCTGCTTAAACATTTTCAAATCTTAAGGGCATATTAAATGGTCCTTCCTTGAATTGTGTGCACTGAACCACACAGTGCATTGTCCTTCAGGATTTTCAAAGTAATCAGAATAAAATCCTTATGACTAGAAACTAATGATGACAAGTTTCTGAAGGAGTGAGAAAGCATATACTGCTGGGTTGTTAACCACATAACTTAGTGAAGACAAGAGAAATTCTTTTTTCTCTCAACAGATAGGTCTTACCTTTTATTGTGCTTATACTGTATTCCCAGCAAACTGCAGGTGCTGGTTTATTTTCAAGATAGAATGTTCTGGCAATTCCTAAACTCTCATAGTACACATGACCCAGTGCTGTCCTTTGAAATGCTGCAGACTTCGAATGTATCTGCCCACTTCTTCAATGATGGATTGTCCAGTCAACATGTCAGAACAGTTCTCAGCGTCTTTGCGCTGGCTGTTCATTTGTGTTCAGGAGCAGTGTGGTTTTAGCTTGTAAAGACTTAGCTGTCTTGGAACACACCTCTTTAACTGTCTTGCTTTGTCTAAGCTGCTGTGATATGCGAGGGGGCTGGTATAAAGAGTCTTGATCACTTAAAAGCAAAAAAAATAAAGTGTGGGTTACTGTCACACTTTTTTCTTTATTTCTGCAGTTCTTACCTATCTCAATTTGCAAGAAGCTGATTTATTAACTTTTAAGGTCCTTAATATTTTAGCTTTATTCTCAGGTTTTTGAACAGAAAGGGTGTTCACAATCCTGGGTGTTTCATACTGAGTTTGTGCCATGTACTAATACTACTACTTAATGTTAATTGGATGCTTGCTAGGCTGATGCATCTCATTACCTAGTATACATTCTGTGGCTGACTCCTGTTCTCTGTGTTTCAACTACGTAACTGTGTCTGGGACTCCTGACCCTGATCTTATTCATGCTGCAGTGGTGCAGAGGAGTCTCACTCTATCTTGGTGCGTCTACGTTTTGAAATATAGTTGTCGATGTTTGGCTGTTTTATGCTTTGAAGAGATGGAAAGCTAATGCTAACAATTACCTTTCCTTGTTAAGATTTAGGGATACTAAGCTGCAGAGGAGTTTTGTACAAGGTTATTTTTTGTGAGGTTATAACACACTTTAATAGGTTGCAATTGTTTTAACCAGAGGCTGTAAATATTAGAGAGAATTACATATGCTATAACTTTTGCAGGTTGTTAAACAAAATTGTAGGGGGAAGGGAGTGTAGGAGAATGCTTTCATGTGAGATGCATATTCTGGGTAGACAGTCTAATGGGGGTCAGTATTAGGATATGTGTTCTCAGCTGTGTAGCTGGCCTGCTGGCTGACCTTGTGAAATACATTCCCAAATTTGTACCTCAGTTTCCTTACCTGTCTGGCTATAACCACTTCATTTGCCCTTCAGTTCCTATACAGGGTTGGAATATATTGTACTGCTTGCAGCTACAGTCAGCTGAGTTTTGCTTGGTCCTTGACATGCCGTCTTCTGCTAGCATTTTCTATGCCTAGTAGTTGTTGGTGAGGAAAAGGTATCTGGAAATCAGATATTTATTTTTTTTTAAGACAAATGATGCTAGATGTGTCCCAATTTGCAAATTGTCTAGAGAACAGTCACCACTTATCGTTAGCAAAGGTCTAGGTCTGACACTTAAGTGCCAAAATACATAGACAAACACCTATCAGGATTTCAAAACTCACCTTCTATTTCAAAATTATCCCAGAAGCTTTCTCCATCTGTCTCCAGTTCCCTTCCCATTTATTAACACAAGTTCATGAATTCAGTTTTACTTAAGAAATGGATGCAAATTTGGCAGTGATGCTCTCTTTTTGAATTGTACTAAATTAAACGTATGCATCTTTTAGCACCTAAAATTCATTTTAAAAATCTGGCCCAATGAAAGCAGATTTCTGATGCAATAGTTCTGTATACCCAAATGTTTTCGGAATTTGGAAACAAACATTTGACAAACAAAATAATCAGTCAGCGTATCTACTTCAATTAAATGTGAAATAGGAAGACTTTTTGCTGTTACAGGATGTTATACAGACATGAAATGATTATTGATTGCTGGCACTGATTTCAGCTGTTACCCATCACTGTGTTGAAATAAGACAAAAGTGAAAGGAGCTAGAACTGATATTATGATACCAGATTACTTAGCTCTTTATTTTAGAATTCATCAATCTTAATTACAGGGGGAAGATTTTTTTAAGTTTCATTCTTATTGAAAGCCATTCTCTCCTCCAGTCTTTCTGAAAAAAACTGTTGGGATTAAGCCTCCTTGTACCTGCAGTTATGAGAGTTGTTTTACTTTTTTTTTTATTTAAGACCAAACAGAAGTATGCAGGGCTATCTCAGACCCTTACCTGGATGTCTGGATAAAGAGCAAAGATCCAGGTGCAGAGATGCAGCAGAGAACTTTGGTCTGCTTAGGAACGCGTGGAGCATCTCCCCAGTTATTTCTGTGCCCTGGGAGAGATTTCTTCTCCCTCTTGCCAGAGTTTTTGCTCCTGTCTAGAAACTACTGCTGTTTTCATGATTTGTTCCTTAAATGTTAAAGGGTGTGGAATAGGAGTTAACATAACAGTTTTTTAATCTGACTGTTTTCTTCTTCTATGCAGTTTCCCTGATAGAACCAAATTCTGCATCTCACTCGTAGTTGGGGCTGATTCTTGTTCCTGTAATGAATGTCTCTAGACCTTGTGCCTAATTGAGAGGGACTAAGTTGTATGTTCAGGAAGCGTGCTCCTTTGCTATACCCTTAACAACTATGTTTGATCTTGTGTACTGTTCTTGAATCTTCTCATGGTAGAAATTTACAAAACGTGTAATTATCACAAAAAGCTACTCCAGAATAAATAAGACTAGGAGAAAAGATAGCTCTCATTTCTCCCAGCCACACTTGCTCTTTGGGGGAGAGGGGGGAAAAGTGGGAAGGAAATTAGGGTCAAGAAATTGAGAGGACAGAACAGATAACAAAGCACTCTGAGGCCATAAAAAGGAGCAGAAAGAAATTATATAAAAAATATATATTTAGTGTATTTCTTCTGAAATATTTTACTGAAAAAATGTCAAAGTAGTAGATAGAGTCTGGAACTCATTGTCTTCCAATTATTTGCCTACCCTTTTCTTTGCCTTTTTCTTTGGAAAAAGCCAGGTCCTTATATAAATATCTGGAACAGTTTTTATAACAAGAGTGGACAGACTGATAGAAGATGCATTCCTTCGGGAATATCTGAATAGTTTTCCCTTGCAGCTGTTAGTGATATTTGTCCCTCAGATGATAAAGCTGTTCACTGGCAGTTGATAGAGCATACTTGACACTATTTTAATAAACATTGCATATTTCCCCTATGTTGAAGTGGACTGCTTTTATCTGATGGGAGAGATATTTGTTCCAGACACAGGAAGGGCACCTGACAGTGGTGCCAATATGCCACTTAGATTAATATAGTAATGGACTACCATCCTAGTCTGATTTACTTTGAAGAAGCCAAAGCACTTATTTCTCCAAGGACTGGCTGCTTATTCATATGGATGAAGTATAAACAAAATAGAAATGAAAAACAAAAAGGTGAAGAAATTAGTACACTAACATTTTTGTTAAATTTTTCACAGGATTTTGAAAAAAATTATGATAAAAGAAAAAACTGTGAAAATTGGCATGGCTTTCTTGCCTAATGGAATATTAATAAAAGAAGGTGAATAACATTGAAATCAAGTTTTCATCTTTAAATCTAACCTCAGGAAATAGCATGTCTTTTATTTTGTGTATTACGCTTACTATGAGCCCTAATCAATATACATAAACCCATATGCTTCTATATCAACAAAACCTTTTGAAATTCGCACAAGAAAAATGCTATTGCTATGCTAAGTATTTGCATGAATGGTAATATATGTGACTTTTGCTACTAGTGCTAATAATTTGCTGGGGTTATAGAAACAAGCTATGGCAAAATAAGCTATGTCTGTTTATTTTTTATGCAGATAGTGTGCCCTAGCCCCACCTGTGGCCAGCTCTGCAATGGAAGCCAGATAGATGAATCCTATATTGCTTTTGGGTATACAGCAGGAATCCACAAGTAGTCTAGTTATCCATTATTCATCTAGAGGTGATACCTGCCTTAAGAAGTGCTAACTCATTTGCTTCCAATTGTTAGAGTGTGCCCATGGTGGAAATGGTATTTCCACTTGGGTGTTAACAGATTGGTAATTCACACCAGCGGAACTGTGGCCATGGTTACCTGGTTGTTTTATTCTTAAAAAAATAAAAAAATCTCTCCTTGGCACTGAAAGGATTCGTTCCAGCCCTGCGCTGCTCCCGCTTTTTTGTGGCAGTGTAGGAAGTCAGATCCGAGAACTGCTCTGTCTGAGAACCAGACTGACTGAAAGAGATAAGTTTTCAGTCTGATAGAGATGTAAAAGTCCCTGTTTTCTATTTCTGTGGCAACAGAGATTCATGTCAAATTAAAGTGGCTAAGTTAAACATAGCTCAAGCAAGGAATTTAGCCTAATCTGTGGTATTTACTTGGCATAAGAAAATAGCTGATATCCTGATGACATAAGCAGGGCAAAGCCAGCATTCTGATCTTTATTATACCCGTGTAATCACACATACCATTAAATTTAATGGCTTTACTTGGGATTTAGTATAGAATCAGATTCTAAATCTTCTAAAGAAGTGCAAATAGACATGATGTCTTATCTAGCATCTATAGAGCTAAACTTGTTCTAGAGAACTTGGAGACCCACAGTGAAGTACAGTTGAGAAGAAATAACTAGATGATGGGAGGTTGAATGTGGAAGAGAGCAGGACTGGAATACTTCACTGAAAGAGGACATGTGGGGAAGGAGCTCATTGGGATATGTAGGGTAAGAGGGGATTTTCTGCTGAAAGTTGGGGCTTTGATAGTAGCTTGTCAACTACTACATGGTGTGTATACTCTGTATTTCTCCACAGACAACATGGGAAAGCTGTAGGTAGTGTTTGAATATCAGGTATCAAATCTGATCTGTTATGTGTCTTCCTTCCTCAGAGTAGTGCACATAGCTTGCCTGCTCGCTGCAGCTTCCGTAATGGTGTTGTGCTTCTTGCCTTGTAAAACAGTGATCAGAAAAGTGAGTGTTTCACTTTTCTGACCTAGTGGTATGGCCTTACCTTAGAGGTAGGTCTTAGTGGTGTGTGAAGGAAATCACTGGATAGACAAAGCGACAGTTTCAGAGCAATGATTGATGCAGTGTGTAACGTGGTGCCAACAGGAGGTATGCATGGTTCCTAAGCAGATAAGGAGAAAGAAAGTCTGTCTGAGAACTGCTGCTGCTTTTTTCTCAATTTTTTTTTTTGAGTTGCGAGATACTCTCTGCTTTTCTTGCTACTGTTTCCACAACTAATGAATAAACATAAACTAAAGTAAGGTACTGTGTCTTGGATCTACCCATTTCTCTCCCACCAAGAGAATACAAGCTTGTCTATCATGCAGTCACCATGGTTTCAAGTCATGATAGCTGAATCCTCACAGCTAAAAATCCTTGACAAGCCTCTGACACTATATTTAATCCTAGCTTTGTTTTAATCATGATTGTGTATTCTATACTTCTGAGACATGATTATAAATGTGAAGTAAGTTTGTCAAGAAGTCACTTCAAGGCTTTACTGGTTTTGGCAACTGATACACAAAAAAAATAACTTTCCAGTGAAGAGCACAGCATGCTATATCTAAGCCTAGGGAGTGCTATGGCATCATCAGTTGAGGCCCATACTGGTGTTGCCGCAAGGGACCCTCGAATAAGAGTTGACAGCTTCCCTTGTGTCTGTGTTTATATGATAGGCACAGGAGGCTGCACTGTGCACTCTGATGTGACACCAGAGTAACTGAAACCAGAATTCAGTCCAGTCTATTATAGCAAAAACGGCTGACATAGGTATGGCCTGTCATCCTGTTACAACATCAGACATTGAGGGAAGAAAGCAAGCCGACTTTCAGTAACCTGAGTAACCAGAATTTTTTGTTAGATTTTTTGGATGAAAGATTGGGGTTTTTTTTCTGGAACTTTCTCATAATTTAATGTTTTATTAAAAAAATAAATTTTTCCCTACAAAACTGGAGGGGGCTGGGGCAATGGGCAGACGCTGAGGATAGTGTAAAGAGAATAACTGAATTGGCCAGCAGCTAGAAAATACAGCTATGATGCAATTATGAAATAAGCAAATCTGTATTTCGATACTACACTAACTATGGAGCAATGAAGGCTACCTACTGCACTTGATGACTGTTTGGATTATGATCAAATAACAGCAGAAGAATATGGATTTCCAGACCAGTGCAGTAAACTCAGAGGTTTGGGTAGGTCAGGTACCTTGAGATGAGCCTATCGACATTGGGATGTTTACCTGAACTTTGATAGGTTACTAACTTTTTTGACATTCAAAAGTTAGCAACATAAATCTAACACATTTTCAACAAGTAGTTAAATCCAGAGATAAAGGATTGCTCCAGAGGCTGAAAGTAAATTGTAATGTTTCCTTATAGCGTATCTCCTATTAAGTGCCATCTTGCGATGCTGAAGTATGTAACATCACACATTTTAAACACTTTGGGAGAGGGAGATTGTGCTTTGGAACGCTATTTTTAAAAGGCCATGTGATGAGCAAGTAAGTTACTTGAAAGTCAACTTAAAGAATAATTGCCTAGGTGACTCTGGGAGCTGCCATTAAACAAAAGGATGAGCACAAACCAATAAACTATTTGGATCCAATAGCTTCCATGAATCTGTCTCCTTTTAAAGAAACTATTGATCTTTACCATCAAACATCTAGACAATCAGTCATTCTTTCACAGCCACACATATGCATGCAAGCAGGAATCATATCGTGCATTCTGTTCCCCAGCAAAATATTGAATTTTTTTTTAAACTTTTTTTAGAGAGTTTTCCAAAGATGATCTTTTTTTAACAATTTTTCACCACACATGGATTTTGTAGGGACCCTGTGCAACGAGGACAAATATGCAGTGTTGTGATTTTTTTTTTTAATTTTTTATTTTTTTTTCTTCTTTAAAGCTGTGAAATCTCAGGCCTGGATAGGAGACTAGTTTAAAAGAAACATTGATTTTTAGGAAGGTTATTGAAGTCTTAAATGCTTAACTGCTTTATTTCCATTCAATTATATTGAAATCACTGGTCTTAACAATTAGCCAAGTCAGAGTTTTTTGCTTTTAAAAAAGATTTAAACATTATCTGTTCTATTGTCCTTCACAAAACATCAATATTATATGTTGATGCATCCTCACAGTGTGGGAGCAACAGACAATTAATTGTCCACCCAAATCATTTAAAGCTAAAGATGTTATAGTTTTCAAGTATCCATAAAAAAAAAAAAAAACAAAAAACAAAAGAAAAAGAAAAAAAAATCCACCAGAAAAACTCGAACACTAAGATTGAGGGTTTTGAATGTGGTTTCACTGAAGTGTAATCACTTTAGTTTGGAATGTGTTATTCTTTGACTACGTGCAGACAAACTGTAGTAAGATGTATCTAACAATTACTGGAATAGCTTCTTTCCTGTAAATTAATAAACTGTCTTGTTATATCCATAATTGGTTATTACATATCTCTTTTCTGCTATGCTTGTGGTGGAATAAGCCTCTATTTATTGTTATTGTTTTAATTAGCAAATGTAAGATTATTTTTTTTTTAGTTGGAATGCTTGTATATTTCTTGGGTGCATTGATAACCTGTTATTTATTTACTGCAGTTGATCCAATAGGCAGAAAAAGGAAAACTTTTATATGTGTTCTCTCCAAGTGATGTTGATTCAGGCAGGATTTTGAGCTTTGATTTTTGTCATTAAAAGTAGCTGACGACTCAGAGAAGAGGTGCTGAGAAGAAAGAGTGATCAGAAAACATAACTGAGCATCTGGTTTCAGAGAACTGTTTCAGATTTCAAGAAAAAATATTTAGAGGCCATTCTGTTTTCCATGGATTATCAATTATAAAGTCATAGTATATTGAAAGGTTTCTTGCATAGTTATTCGCACTGAAATGTTGACTTCCTTTAAGTCAAAGATAAAACCAAAATTTCAAAATGGATGTCTTAAAATAAATCTATAGCTTTGCTCCATATCACTGTTCCCTGTATTTCAAGAGATGTCTGGGTAAAAATATTTCCTTATGTAAAATGATTTCTTAGACCATAAAATAAATATTCTTTCCTTTTTACAGGACTTTTTTTGTGTGTGTGAATGAGATTTTTAGTTTTTCCTTGAATTTAGAATTGCTTTAGAAGAAGAGGGCATTTGTAGTCTGTGTTGCATTGTCACACTGAGACTTCTGAATAGATCACCGATCTTGAAATTCACAAGAGCTGTAAGTATATTTTTATCCCTTATGTGTAAGAAACACAACAGGCAGATTCAAGAAAACTATTGAATGAACTTTCTTAAAATTAATTTTGCAGCACTGTTTAATATTAAAGTAGCACAATGTTAAAGCAATCCTTCCAATATTTGCATCTGCTGACTAACATTTGTAACTTTTAATACTTTTGAAGCTTTAAGATAACAAAGGAAGTACATTCCCTAAACCTAATCTGGGATAAATGTAAAATTCAATCATCGGACACCATTTGTGGGAGAGATTCTAACCCCCAATAGCAAGAGCATTCATGAGAGGGGATGAGGTATAATAAATAATCGCTCATTTTGCAGCACTATTATGGGTTTCTCTCTGAAGCTGTGTTTTGTGTATGTAGTTTTATCTGTTTATTTTTGTTTTTCTCTAAACAACTGTCAAGAAAAGATCCACATCAATAGATATACAATCAATACTGACCTCGGGTCACCTAGCTTCAATAAGACAGCCTGCTACAAACTATTCTAATTGAACTCTCAGCACCCAAACTATGCTGATAAGATTGGTGTTGCCTTCTGTTCAAGGATGATAAATCATTCAGGTGAAATCTCAGTTCATTTAAACAAAGTCGTGTATAGGATTGAGTTTTATTTTCTGGGAGAAAAGGGGTTTATCAATAATAGTGGACTTAGAGTCACAAATATTGGTCTTTGGGCTGCAAAATAATTTTTCATAGGAAAATCTTAGAGAAGGAAAAATACAGAGTGAAATTCTGAGGGTTGTTTGGGTGAGGCATGTTACTTTCCTCTCTTCAATAATTGTATTATCTGCAAGACAGCTATACCCCCAGGGAATATACCAAAAACAAAATAGAAGCTACTTTCAGAAAGCAGTTCAAGGTGGTGAGACTTTTCATTTCGCATTTTTCCTATTTGTGTTTTTCCTATTAGAAACATCATCCCTTTTTTTTATCATTTAAATAAAATGCATTAAGGTTTGGTCTTGTGGCATTCCAGATAAAGGGCCAGACCCTTTAACAAAGGAGTGTAAAAGGCTGGGCCCCAGAAATGGTGCTGTGTTGGAACTGATCTTCATATTTGGTCCAAGAGGAGATCCAAAGTAGGCAACAAATGCACTGTGCAGATAGCCTCAGTCTTACAGCTACCAAGAGACAGCTAAAAGGCAAGCACTCAGGAAGGACATGAGGCAAAACCTGCTGCAATCAGAGCAGCAGAGAGAGCCTGAGGTCCCCAGGTGTAATTCCTGATGGGGAAAGTCTGTTCTGCTGTTTAAGGTCATTATTTTAAATAATTTAAATTTACATTTAATTTTAAACCTCTTCAAAAGGAACTCTAGCAGCAGAGCTGGATAAGGTGCTCTATATCAATGTTTGAATTCTAGAGACATCCAGGGAGAGTGTGAAACATTCCTTTCTGTGCTTAGCTAAAGAAGGGGCTTGAACCCATGGCTGCAGTTACTGTCTGATGCTTTTGTTATAAGTTGTTCTTCTCTTGGAGCTTTCTTGTTGTATAATTCAAAATTGATCGAAGCAAAAATAGTGGACAGGAAGGGCCATAAATCTCAACCCTCTGTAGGAGAACATGGCCATATTTTTAAGAAAAGACCAAGAAAATGTAGAAAGTGTGCCCTGATGTGCCGTTGTTAGTGCAGGAGTACTCCTACCCACATATACCAGTGCAGAATACAGGATGGGAAATACACCATTTGTGTCAGATTCTTACATGACTTGATGTGTGGAGCCCCTGTCTCCATGCTTAGTGCTTCGGTAAAATTTAGAAGTGTAATAGGTAAAATTACACATCCTGGAGCAAATATAGTTCTGAATATCTTCACGCCACCAAGATAAGGACCTGTGTTCCTGACCAAACAAGAACATTGGGATGCTCTAGTGTAGTGGTAAACATCCTTACTTGGACCAGTGCAGTTTTTGTTTATTTTGTATAAATGCACAGCAGCAAGTGAAATTTACAGTAAGCCTTCCTTTTGGGTATTTCAGACCACATTGGTTTTAACTTTTTCATATTGTATCTAGGATTCAAGGGTATATACTGAGTTTTTTGACCAGAAGATCCTCCACAATAAAATAATGAGATGTGCAGCTTGAAATGACCTCAGCTGATCTGCTATAACTAGAGATGAGGTCTGTGTAAACATGAATATCTAAATGTTTCAACTATAATATCAAACCTGAGATTTCTAAGCAGTTTTTATTTATTTATTTGACTAAAAATATGAGGAAAACTTTCTTTTCTCTCTAGTCTCACATTTTCATCCCAGAACAGCAGGAGCTGAGCAAGATAGATGGGTTCTCTTGAGAGCAAGCAAACTACTTGCTACTCATAAATAGAAAATAATGATGTAATAGCCAAGAGAAATAAAATTCACCTCATCACTGAAACTTTAATATGTACAACCAGTCCTCTCTTACAGTCTCTTGGGAGGAATCTCATCATTACTAAAAAAAGATTTTCTTGGGGATTTCCACAATGCTTGACCATTTGATTTAACATTTCAACTACTCACTTAAAAGCTGTGGAAGAGTCACACAGTAATTTCCATTATACATTGTATACAGTTATAACAGTGTAGGATCTGCTCGTATACTGCAAGTTGAGGACTATTTTATAAATGCCTATGGTCTAACACAATAAAATATTAACCTTAGCACATGCATGAATACATTAGTTATGTATTAAATATATTATTAATGTATTTAATACATTATTTAATATATTAAAATACATTAACCAGGATAACAATAACTTGCAGCGGTTCTTCATATTTCTTATTACTTAAAGCTCTGGGTGACCCTATTAATTTTGATTAGATGTTATCCATGGGTGTCTGTACATGCAGATATGCATGAAGGAAACAAATTTTGAAGACAGAAATAGCACTTACTTAAATATAGATTGCTTGACTATTGTTTGATACTGTGTACTAAGTACTGTTCTTCTGAGTCCCCAAGAGGCATCCATCACAAGTAGTCCAGGACTTGGGCCTAGGTTAGTAGTCTTCCCTGGGTTTGTGCCAAGTCTGAGAACATTTTCCACTTAGCAAATATATCTCTAATGGAGATACAGGTGACTTGTATACTTAACATATACTCCGTACTGGAGATTTAGTGGGGGGTGTACGCATGTCTCCAGGCATAGCCTGGACTCACATGTTACATCAGTTTTACTCCCATTCTCTGTAAGCTACAGAGATGAATCACAAACTGTGACATTTCTCAGCTCTGGTAATTGTAAAGCTATGTGTTTCTTTGCTGTTTTGGGCAAATAGTTTGTTCTGCAAGTGTGTGTTTTCATTTCTTCCAGTAAAAACTGGACTATTTCAGGAGGAATACAGTATTGTCTGGGCTCGTCTTTCAAAACAGAAAATGCATCTAAGCAAAGATGTGGCATGCCCTGCTAAAATCTTTCTCCTCGTTGTAGAGGTTTGACCTTCATATCCCTAGACAGCGAGGAGATATCTTGCGACATATGTTATGCTGTGTGTTCTCTGACTCCTTGGTTAATATTGTTACACTTCCTACAAAAATGCGTAAATATTAATGAAAGCCTCTGTTTGGGCTGTCTTTCAACTTTTACATCCAACTGGCAACAGAAAAATTATCTGTCTGGCCTTTTGGATGAATCAATATTTAAATATCTTATGCAAATTGGAAGATTTTTAACAGGCAAATAAACTTTTAATTCCAAGGCAAAGCAGGGGTCTGCAACCTGTCAGAAAATGCCTTTAACCACAAGTGGGAATAAACCTGCTGTTGTGTGCTGACCCTAATGGAGTACTTCTCACATCTTTGCTTCAGCTACTGAGCAAACCAACCAGAAAAGCTGATGACTCCTGCAGTCTTAGTTATTGGCATAAATATCATAATGTAGTATTATTTATTTTTTTTTTTTACTGGAATTTTGCTCTGCTAGTTTCCTTTTTTTGCCTTACTCTTGCTACTACTCAGGGTTAATCATGTTTTGCTTTTTGGGTAGTTCTGGGATGTGGAAAGGTGGCAAAATCCATCCCTTAGTGGCTGCTTTGAAATGCTGTCTCCTCTCTTAATTTTATATTGTTAACCCCCCTGCCCCGCCAAACCAAAACGTGTTTATAGTTTCTTCTATCTTCAAGAATTCCTAAGCAACCTGGCTTCTTGACAGATCGATAACAAGAATTCAGCTCATATGCCCAAAGTAAGACAATTTTAAAATCACATCTTCGATTCCTATAAAGAAATGATTTTTCAGACCTGTTTAGACACTGTTTATCTTTGATGCTGTCAGCTACCTGCAGCAGCTCAATGGGTAGTGTCTAGAACTGATACAGTATTTCCGTGCCATCACAGTTATTCCTCACTTACCACTAAGGCAGCATAAATGAAAAATAGGTGAACAATAACAGGCCTATCAAGTGATACCTATGCCTCCCATGAAATCTTAGCTTCAGTTGGTCAAGATTCTTCACTAAGTGTTTTGAGTATTGACCTCGAGTATACTCCTTCACATGGGTGTGAGACATTGATTACCATATGTCAGAGTAGCACAGGAGACTTATGTTGTCTTTTTCCCAGCTGGGATAATCAAGTTTTCTTCAGGAAAGATCTACAGAGCAAATTATCTTGTTTCTAAAGTGTTATGGAAATGCTGCATTAACCCTAATGAGGGCCATGTGAGTAGTTCGACTTAAGTCCTAAAATGCTTTGTAAAATTTTAAGTATTTTTAAAGATAATTAAGCTTGCTAGAAGCTTGCCACTTTTTAGTGTGGGGTGGGTTTTTTTGGTTTTGGTTTTGGTTTTTGTTTTGGTTTTTTTTAATCATAGCAATTGGACTAATTGGTCACAGACAGGAGAATAGTCCTACAATAGTATCAGGCTCGTTCATGTTGTTTGCATCTCCAGTCAGCTGTAGGCCAAATGCCAAAACCTTAGAATCACACATGTGGAATTGGAAAATACAGATAAGTGTGCAGTGTCTCCACTGATAATTAGGTTGGATGAGCAAATATTCTCTTAGCAGCAAACTAACAAGGTTTTGTTTCCTACAGATTTGTGCCATGTGAAAGCTTTTCCAGCTTTCATGGAGCCTCAGGCACATGAATAATATATGTGTTCATACTACAGCCTCTCCCTTAGTATTCTGCTAGGGGCAGTTAGACAAGCTCCCTTCTCATCCATCTCTCATGTTAGGACATAGTTATCTTTGAGACCCCCTACCCTTCTATCACACCGATTTAAAATCAGTCAGTGTATTCAGAACTTGGTGGTGAAGGAGATTTATAGACTTGTATACAAACCCTAACAGAGAAAGAATGTATAAACAGTGTATCCTTAGGAAACTAGACTAAAAATTTAGTGTAGGTATGAAAAATGATTATTTCTTTTATACCTGATGGAGTATATTTCTTCTCTTAATCCAATTACATAAGTAAATGGCTGGTTTATCTGATGCTATGTGTCCTGTTGTTACCTTAGGAAGGATTGGATTCAATGTGAAAATTGTCTCCATATGTTCTGTGTTGAAATATTGGAGAATGGGAGGTCTGCACTCCCAGTAATGGCTGAAAGTGGTCTCTGGATGTCAGATTACAGGATGCTAAGCCATGATAGCATGACTGAAGAGGTGCAACAAACTGTCTGTCTAAGTAAAACAAAGGTTTTCAAGTCCCTTCTAGTGCTTCCCCTGAAATAACGAAAGTTACCTACGAATTTTTCTTCCTTCTTTGTTGTCTTGTGGCAATCAAATCCCTCCACCATTCAAGAACCTTTCTTACCCGCACATCGGCTCTCTTCTAAGGATCTTGCAGAATAACCTCCAGAAGCAGCCGCTCTCTGCAAATTGCCTTCTGATGCCATCTGCTTGATGGAAAGAATTAAATCTATAGTTTTCCTGCACTTAGAGAGATCCATTTCAGATGTTATTAACGAATACTCTTGTCTAGAACCCTCGGCATTAAAGATGGAGTTCTCTGTGTACTTTCTACATATCCAGACCAAATATACTTAGGCTTTGAATTTCCTGCCACAACTACATAAACTACAATACTTACCTCTCAGTTGTGTCACTGTGACACCATGGAGCATCTGACCCTCTATCTGAGCTGTTGAGTGGACTATAGATATCTTCAGTTCTAAGGAATTATAATTAGAGGAATAAGCACCTGCAAAAATACCTTTGTATATGCACCTGAGAATGCATGCTGTTTCACTCTTTGTATCAACTATATCATGTTTTATTTTTGTATCACTATTACTTTGGTAACATAATTGCATTCTAGGAGTCTTCTCTCTACATTATTATTAATGGCTATCATATTGGCAAGTTAATTTGGATACAGTTACTTCCTCCTTCTAATACAAACAAGATTTGATTAATAAGAAACATTAGGAATATATAATGTGCCCATTATTACAGTTGTGTATTTGCCAGTGTGTATTGATGTTTGGAAGTGGCATTGTTTGTTTTCATTCATGCATGCATTTGTTTCACTTGCATTCAGCATTTTAAATAACAGAAAACTGCTAAAGCAAGTAGAGAAGCAGCAGTAAAAAAATGTGTTTAGAGCTGGTGATTAAGTCATGTGAGTCTGTTACACTCCAAGGTATGTGCAATAAGTATGGATACCATGAGAAAGCCCAGTTATTTCCATGCTTTTCAGAAGTTGAATGCTGTTCCTGTTCTGAATTTGCACTAGTGTCAGTGATGGAATATTGATGTGCTAATGCTAACACTCACTGGTGCCTCCTGGTTTGAAAGGTATCAATGAGTGAGACAACATTCATATAACTACATAAATAGTTGTCCTGCCTGTTTATGGAAAGCCTGAATTATGAAAAATAAATGTTTTATGTATATCAAAGAGAGTGCCTGGAGTTGAAGGTGTAATCTGTTTCCAGTTCAGTCCACCCCTCTACCTTCATAGCTTTCTACAACAGTTAAATCATACTGCACTATTTTTATGCTCAGTCTCTGCCCAACTCTTTTTTTCTCTACATCACCCCCCCGATATCTGGTTTTGATTTGTAGGAGAAGGTAAAATATACAGTTCCTAAGCATTTTTATTTTTTTTTTAACAGGAATATTGCTATGTTTGGAACTTGGCATAACAATTGTCTGTATGGTTTGGGGAAAGAGAAGGTAAGAATAGGCACCCGTGACATCCCTTTCCAGTGTTCCTGGTTGGACTCTTCAATAATTTTAGAAAAGCCTAATGAGAACTTGACCCCTTACAGCATCATTACATGCTGTGTCTCAGCAAGCACTGAACAAACCATGCATAAACACCAGACAAAATAAAAAATTGTGAGTATGGAAAGTGGCAGGGATTCAAGGAATGCCACATCCCTGTAAATTTTGTGTGTACCACATAGCCATACAGGTTCAGGTAAAACAATGTTATTCTGTCCCTTTCTGTTGTGAATATAAGGATATTCCAATATATGCCACTAGGCGCCTATCAATAGCCAAACTGAGTGAAAACTTACTGCTACCTGTTGGTAGGAAAGTCCAGTTAAGGTAAGAAGGGTTCAGGGAATTCCAGAATTGGAAAATCAAAGCAACATATACTGTAGGATTTGCTTGCAACCCAGTGTATGTTGCAAGAAGGACAAGTGAGCTCAACTCCCATAATCCTGTAGATATCACAGGCTCTGCAACATTCATTCAGTGTATGCATCAAAAAGAAACAAAGATGCTGTATGGGTAAGGGCAAAGATCCAATTCTCCCCTTCTCATGCTTCTAACCTTTGTTTGCAAAAGCAAAACTTAAGTCTTTCCTTCTTTAAGACCTTCAGAAGGTCTCAGCTGAAAAGTAGCCATCTTTGCCGTATTCTGAACCCATAAAGTACTTACTTTTGTGGTTAGCTTTGTTTAGCAGGCTGAGACACACACCTTCTTCCTTTCAAGGTCTTTAATATTTGTTGGTCCATCTACTGGTATCGTTCTATTGAGTCTTCAGATGCAGCTATGTTTTTAGTCAGACCCGTTGCATGGGTAATGCAGTGCCGCGGGTTCCAGGCACACCATATGCACTGTTCCTAGGGCAGTACAAGTATACCTTAGCACAGTGTGTTACAAATCTTTTGATGTTTGATTTGTAGGGTGACAAAAGTTGGCTGCCATTGACCTCCCTTCCACTTGAAATTCTTGAGCATTGTGCTTTAACTGAAGGGTTGGTTTGTTTTGTGGGATTTTTTGCTTTTGCATAATTTGAAGCAAACTGCCTTGAAATTTCTGTGAAAAAGAAGATATCAGATCCAGAAATTACCTGAAACCAGACTGAGGCATTTAAAAGTATTGCTTAGGAAAGTTTTCATCTTTATTTCTTAGCTCTCTATCCCACAATTGTCATATGCAGGCACTGTCAGGGTTTTTTACCCACAAAATGCAGCAACATGAGGACCAAAGGTCCCTGTTCAGTAACACCTTCCAGAGCCTGGACGTTCAATTCAGTATGTTCTCTGCAGCACCAAGGCATGAGTAGAATTGAATTTGCAGGGAAGAGTAATAATACATATGTATATTCTAGGCAGTGTGTGAATTCCTGAGGCATTAGGGATAATTACAGAGAAATATCAAGGATCAGTTTTCATGGTGTCTTCAGCTTATTATGGCCAGTTCCCAATTAAAAAAAAGGCTCCTGTTTGCCTGTATTAATAGGCCAGTGACTGTTGTTTACAGATGCTTTGTGAGGCTTGAACAGGCAGATTATACTGATGAGTTTGGCCCTTTCAGTACATAGAAATATTATGGTGTGTGCTACATTATATATTTTTCTATGTGCTAGTGAATTATTATTCATCGTAAGTCGAGACGTAGTTTTAAGCAAATAAAAAACTTTCTACCTATACCTTGTTACCCATAATGATAGAGAATATGAATGCCCATTTTGAGCTCATGAATCTTGTGTTACTAAACTCAAGAGTGCTGGAGACCTCCTCCTGCTCCTCTTCCTTTCAGACACAAGTCAAGTGAATACAACATTTTCCTGAAAAGCAGGTGGTGTGATTTGAATCCTATTAGGTAGAGAGGGAGCTGAATTCCTCTCTTGGCTCTTCTTCCCCTCCTCAGGGGTTTGCAGAGGGCTCTGAAATCACCCTATTGGGTCTGCCCCTGTAGCAAATTACAAACGCCTCTGTGCCCTGAAAAGTACCTAGAGTAGCCAGGTACTTCTCTGCTCGGCACCGTCAGGACTTTAGCTATTCTCAGTATTTCCAAAGGACATCCAGTGGGGGAGGGAAAGATGAATAGGAAGCAGAGGAAGCCACCCAAAACTTTAATCAGTGCAGTTCCTGATCGAGGTGACCACATAGCTAGCTGTGTGAGTGCTTGTACTGAGACGATGAAGAGATAATATAGGAAAAAATAATGACAAAGAGGGTGGGGCTCATTTTTTTCAGCCTATGCCAGGTTCAAGTAGCCGTGAAGATGTGGCCCACCCTTGCCAGTAAGGAAGCATGTATTGCTGTATCCTCCCCAATGCAAAGCTGTCTTGCAATGTTGTCAAACCTGTTCCGTGTATTTTAGAAGGTACCACCAACTCTGAAGGAAGTAAATGCTCTCACTGTAATATAGTCATGGTTGTTCAACATACAGCTTTGAGAAGTACAGTGAATCATGAATAAAGAGGATGGGGGATTTATTCTAAAAGTTACAGAACATGGATAATCCATTTCACCACTGATGATATGCATGAATCTGTTTGTCTGTTTTGGCTAATCTGCGTAGGCATTTGTATTATGAGCATCACTGTGCTGTCTCAGTGCTTACATATCTGTTGTATATTAGGGAAGAAACATCTCTAATTTAATTAGTTCAATTTATGGCATGAATGAGTTTAGGATTTATTATATGATGGTTGCTTACTTAAGAGAGACTTAATTATTCATTTCTACGTTTGGGTAAGAGTAACATAGCCTTAACAGAAATACATTCCTGTTAAATTTATAGGTATCAGTTTCTTCCGCTGAGCTGTATAAAAGTCTGATGAAAGAAAAATCTAATGCAGACACAGTAAATTACTCTGCTCCCACCTCACACTGGGATTGAGCTCAGAAATGATTAATGTGCTATAGATTTCTATAGCAGGTCAGAAGAAGCAAAGAAAATGATCCACTCACTCTCACCAGGACACAACAGCTCTAGTGTTTAATATGTTCATCCATGCTTTGTCTGTCTGAAGGATACAAAATAAGAAGCCAAAAAGGCATTTATCTTTATTCTATGTAAAGGAGGGAGAGGATGACAATTAAATTACATAATGGAAAGGCAAAACCTTTGCAATTTGTATTTGATCTAAAACAACTATTATCTAAGAAAAGTGGATCAAATTCTACTTTTGGTGATGTTGTTACTATCCTGTAGTGCTAATTAGGCAGCATGAGTGCAATTGAAGAACCTTTCTCAGTATCTGT